>NC_059304.1:16538485-16705985 GCF_017591435.1 Portunus trituberculatus
TTTGTCGTATTTTAGTGTTATTAGTAATCTTTTATAATTATGACACTTCATCATTATTTTTAATTTTAGCTATATCTGTATCTTGCTACGAGAATGTCACAATGTACACCTGTAAGAATAACCATTGTTAACAATGGAATAACACAATAAATTCTAAAATTCTAAAAAATTCTCTCTCTCTCTCTCTCTCTCTCTCTCTCTCTCTCTCTCTCTCTCTCTCTCTCTCTCTCTCTCTCTCTCTCATCTGACTGGGTGTTTCTTTCCCGCAGCTCACATCAACCATGTCCGCAGCATGGCCGGCGTGGACCACGTGGGACTGGGCGCGGGTTACGACGGCATCAACAGGTGAGAGAGAGAGAGAGAGAGAGAGAGAGAGAGAGAGAGGTTCAATAACGCAATGATGAGTTTCGAATGGAGGTGCAGATTTTAACAAGCCATTCTTCCTTTTCACTGCTCGCCAGAAGTGACCTTTAATCTCGTTGTCCATTAAACGTTTCCTATAATCATTTCGTGGACAACTTGTGACCAGTAGTTATCTTAATCACCAAGTATAGCCTGTCATCATTTCATTACTGTCCGCTGCTCACCTGGGACTCTGTATAAATAACTTTTTTTTTTTTTTTTTTTTGTGTGTGAGAGAGAGAGAGAGAGAGAGAGAGAGAGAGAGAGAGAGAGAGAGAGAGAGAGAGAGAGAGAGAGAGAGAGAGGAGCGAGGAGCGTGAGGGTATTCACGGAACTAAGGAAAGGATGGAAACCAAATTGTATGATCTCAACGAGGGAGATATACAGACTTGCTCATGTCTGTCTTCCTCTGGCAGACGAAACGGTTTTGTTCCAGCACTGCAAATCATGTAATGTATTCGTATTATGAAGCACTTCATAACCGTCACAATTAATCCCTTTCATTCACTGTTTCGTAAATAGCAACTCATCCTTTGAGAAAAGCTACTGTGTAGTCGCTGCGGTGATGATTACCTAATAATAAGGCACGTGACTACTTGTCCAAAAGAAACTAGTTGTGAGGGCCAAGTTGAGGCGAGCATTGCACCGTGGTAAAACAATGCACTGGGACCACTGGGGTAAGCACACTGTGTAAGCAACACCCGGTGCTTTTTTTTTTCCTTTGTGTTCAAAGATAATAATTAATAGACAGCCTCGGCACTGTTATGCAAGGTGAAAGATGGCACCTCCAGACGCGAGGCGGGGTGCTGGTGAGCGGGACACTGAATCTGAATAGTAATCATGGTTCCCTAATAACAACTGTCCATCATAATAATTGACTTGCTGCCATCCAAAGAAAATGGTTTGTTGGAAAATGGAGTAATTCAAGTAAGTTTAGTGTTTTCCTAAATTTTGTAGCGCAGAATCAATTTAATTACAGTGTCTGAGGATTTAGTACTTGAAACATAAATGACGCCCCAAAATTTCCTTCAGTTGAAGCTGGACAGTGCGAGACGATGGTGATTAGAAAGAGGGTGATGCACGGCAGGGACACCCGCCACTGTCACTCCCTTGTTTCTCATTGGAAAAAAAAAAAAAAAGAATGTTGGGTATACTTTGAAGCTTCACGTCATCCTCACCAAGACGATTAATGAAGAACTAAGAAGCAGACAGCAGTTTAGCATCAATGGACTGTTTTCAGCAGACTGTGTGGATAGCGCTTGTCAGGGACGCACAGGCAGGAACAATATCAAATTTGCTGCGAGAAAGGAAAAAACTGAGTCAGGCTTGGATATTATAAAGAATGACATGAACACACACACACACACACACACACACACACCTGGGTGACCAGCAGACGACCGAGGTGAATTACACACCGCGTAGTGTAGTGGTTAGCACGCTCGACTCACAATCAAGAGGGCCGGGTTCGAGTCCCGGTAAGCGGTGAGGCAAATGGGCAAGCCTCTTAATGTGTAGCCCCTGTTCACCTAGCAGTAAATAGGTGCGGGATGTAACTCGAGGGGTTGTGGCCTCGCTTTCCCGGTGTGTGGAGTGTGTTGATGTGGTCTCAGTCCTACCCGAAGATCGGTCTATGAGCTCTGAGCTCGCTCCGTAATGGGAAGACTGACTGGGTGACCAGTAGGCGACCGAGGTGAATTACACACACACACACACACACACACACACACACACACACCGCCACCTTCACTTCGCTATTTCCTGGTACGTACACCAAACAAAAGCTTCACTAATGCCCATTCAGCCGCGCTATTGACGATTCGATACCAGCGAACGTAATTTGTAAAGTCAATAGTGCGTCATACAAAATTGGCCATCTTTTTGAGAGGCTTCACAGGGGCGGCCTGGTGCTCGCCAACCTTGTGCTAATCACGACCATTACGCCATTGTTTGCTGGCCTTGTGTTTTCAGGGAGCGGGGAAAGAAGCAAGGCACAGATCGGTAGGTACAATAGAGAGAGAGAGAGAGAGAGAGAGAGAGAGAGAGAGAGAGACTGACTGACTGACTGACACAAACATACGCGTGCGCACTCACACACACACACACACACACACACACACACACACACACACACACACACTCAGCAGTACTGAGATGACTATGCAGCACATTCAACATTATAGTAAATCGTCCTTCATTCATCATTTGGTCAGCACTCCACCAGGATTTGCGTAGTCAGCACTTGGGTCACCTCATACATGTTGCAAATTAGCACTGCAATTGTAGTCAACACATAATCAGTATTTGATAATTACTTGTAGTAATTGCGTAACACAGTGCTTGCACTGTGTTACGCAATAGTCAGCGATCAGTCAAAATTTAGCACTCACCAATCAGTCAGCACACTTCTCTCCCTCCCTCCTCTCCAAACTGCGCTCCTCATTGCTCATCCTCATCCCTTTCCTCTCCCGCACTCTCATTTGTTCCTCATCCCTAATCCACCCTCCCTTTCTTCTGTGTGTGTGTGTGTGTGTGTGTGTGTGTGTGTGTGTGTGTGTGTGTGTCCGCTTGCGTTGCTGTTGCTGTTGATGCAGCACTTCATTACAGTTATAATGAAGGGGATACGCCTTACATGTGAGGGAAGATGATGCTGGTTGACAAGGCCGTGAGAGGGGTTGGAAGCAACCTTCTCTTCACGGAGAGGACGTGAACGCAGGCGAGTGAGTGAGTGAGCGAGCAAGCGCATTTTGTCCTGGATAATCGAGCAGACACGTGTCCTTCACCACCACCACCACCACCCACACCACCACTGCTGCCACAAATTCCTAATTAACACCAGACTTACGTTGGCTTCTCTTTAAAGGGCTTGATTGCTTGACGGGGTGAGGCTGCTCCGCTTGCGGCTTTGCTCCGCTGGTCTGTGAATGAAGTCTCCGTTATTACCGCGTATGAAAGTGGTGATCTGAGTGACGATCGTGCGGGGGCGATAAACGCGCACTGAGGGATAACCCTGCTGGTGATGCTGGTGATTCCGCTGAATATCCCACTGAATAAATGAAGCAGTTACGGGCAGGCTGGGTCAGCATTCGGGTGATCACACGATGCTCGTGAATTGCATGCGTGCTTCATCTGCTGTTCTGGTGTGTCATCCCTGGAGTGGCGTCTGTGAGATGAGCTAAGGAAGATTGTGGAATGCCAGAGATGACTAGTCGGTTATTCACGGATATTTTTCTCTCTCGTTAAATTATCTGTAGGGAAAAAGAATAGAAAGACTAAAAGAATAAAATTAAAGAAAATAAAAAAAGAATAAAACCAGAAGAATGAGAGCAAGGGGAAGGAATTAAGAGTAAAGGAGAAAATAACAGTAAAGGAGAAAATAACCCATAGGAGAGAGAGAGAGAGAGAGAGAGAGAGAGAGAGAGAGAGAGAGAGAGAGATATGAGATGAGATGAGAACAGGAGTAATGAAATCATGAATAATGAGACTCAGGAATGGTCCGGGAAAGAGGGAAGGAAGGCGGAAGGGAGGCAGAGAGACAGTCATCTCCGCCGCTCCACTGAGGCCCTCCACGTCAGACTTGCTTGGTTGTCCGGCACAAAAAGGAGCTCAACAAAACAAGGCTATAGTGACGCACACCACAAGTCCCGCTCGCCGTGCTAAGGAATAAATGTGCCGCAAGTTTGTTTCTTCTTTTAAGCCCCAGTTTCTGTACCGCTGTGTTTTGTTTTCCCGGCAGTTCGCGACACCACCTCTTCCTCACCCTCCTCCTCCCAACATGCACCCACCATTCCCACCCAAGAACCCTGAGAGTTTGGCTTCCCTCTCAGATTTTAAATTCACTTCATGATATTCGTGGGGTCTTCTTTTTTCGAGTTACTTGCCGTGTTGACGTGATATAAAGCCCATAACTTTACTTTCGCCTGAGAGTCGCTGCCGCCGCCTCCCGCCTCCCTGCTTCCTGCTCCCATCTGCCACCTCTCACCTCCCGCCGAGTGCCTCCTGCTTAAGTTCGAACCTTCAGCCCACAGTTTTGTATCGCTAATCCCGTATTAGCCATTTGGCCAGCGAGGTGAAGAAGGAAAAAAGGAAGGAACGGCGGTGTTGGTAGTGCTGCTCCCCCAACGCCGCTCTCCCACACAAACACGTCATTTACCTTACCAAGTAAACTGTAAATATGAATGTTCGGACCCCAACTCTCTCTCTCTCTCTCTCTCTCTCTCTCTCTCTCTCTCTCTCTCTCTCTCACACACACACACACACACACACACACACACACACACACAGTGTGTGCGTGTAAAGTGGAAAAGAGCTGAAGTGGTGCCCATTTATAAGGGAGGCAGTAAAGAAGAGCCTCTTAACTATAGACCTGTGTCTTTAACAAGTGTGGTCGGTAAGATTTGTGAGAGGGTGATAAAGAAATATTGGATACGGTTCCTGGAGGATCATAAGTTATTATCGGATCATCAATTTGGTTTTAGGAAAAGGAGGTCATGTGTAACAAATCTACTGAGCTTTTATTCAAGAGTGGTTGACAAAATACAAGAGAGAGAGGATGGATGGACTGTGTATATTTGGATTTAAAAAAGCTTTTGACAAGGTACCGCACATGAGACTGCTATGGAAATTAGAGATTTATGGAGGACTGAAAGGAAAAGTGTTAAAGTGGATGGAAAACTACTTGAGATGGAGGGAGATGAGAACGGTAATAAGGGATGCAAAGTCGGACTGGTTGGTGGTGGAGAGTGGAGTCCCACAAGGTTCAGTGCTGGCACCAATACTTTTCCTTGTATATATTAATGACATGCCAGAGGAGTAAACAGTTATATTAATTTGTTTGCGGATGATGCGAAGTTGTGTAGGTGTGTGAAGAGTGAAGAAGATTGTGAAATTTTACAGGCAGATCTGGATAAGATTTGGGAGTGGAGCAAGAGGTGGGAAATGGAATTTAATCTGAGCAAAAGTCATGTGATGGAGATGGGGAAGAGTGGAAGACGGCCAAGAGGGTCATATAAGATGGGTGAAGAAGTAGTGTTGAAAAAGGTGGAAAAGGAAAAGGATTTGGGAGTGATAATACAAGACCATGGGCAGTTTGAGGCTCATATTGATAAGATGTTTGGAGAAACATATAATTTGATAAAAATATTGGATTAGCCTTCCATTATATGGATAAAGATATGATGAAGAAATTAATTAGTACGGTAATTAGACCAAGATTGGAATATGCTGGAGTGGTTTGGTCCCCTTATAAAAAGAAGCATATAAGGAAGTTGGAGAGATTGCAGAGAATGGCAACAAAAATGGTTCCGGAATTGGCAGAAATGACCTATGAGGAGAGATTAAAAGAAATGAATTTGCTTACCTTGGAACAAAGAAGAGAAAGAGGAGATTTAATACAGGTTTATAAACTGTTGAATGGACTGGATGAAGTGGATAATGAGCAAATGATGTTGAGAGAGGAAAATTTAAATAGAACTACGAGATCGCATAGTAAAAATAGATAGCCAAGGAATATGCTTGAAGGATGTGAAGAAATATAGTTTCCCACAGAGATGTGTGGAGGTGTGGAATAGTTTGAGTGAGGAGGTGGTGTCAGCGAGGAGTGTGCATAGTTTTAAAGGAAAGTTGGATGCGTGTAGATATGGAGACGGGGCCACACGAGTATGATACCCAGGCCCTGTAAAATTACAACTAGGTGAATACACAATGGCTCAGAAATATACGCGTTATTTCGCCAATTATCCTTTGTTTATAGTGGAGAAATGTGTGGACAGCGGGCATTGCAGGTGTAGGACAGATTAACGTGTGAACTGCAGCTAGAGCGTTGCCTGCAAGTCGTGGTGTGAACTGAGGACTATCACTTATACTGAAGGAACGTCTCGCTGATGGTTAGTTGTTCAGTCAACGAATTCTTGCCTCTGCACATCGAACAACAAGGCAATAACTAAGCAACATGAAGTAATTACACCATTACACCACTACACACGCAATGACTGGGAGTTAACCAAGACATGTTGCTCGATTGATATTGTTATGACCGCCGCCTACACAGCAGTGGGGACACCACACCCAGCAACCACAGGGCAAGGCAGGGCATTCAAGGTCCTTACTTCAGCTTCCAACGCTGCAACCGTAAATCACTTACTCTCTCAGCGGCAGACCAGGACAGCATTCAGAACAGGGCGGCAAAGGGATAACGTTGACGAGGGTCCGTGACGAGCGAGGGAAGCGAGGTAGGCTACACAACTCACACCAGACTCAGTCAAACAGGCAGGACTGGCAGGAAACACTTAGTACAGCTTCTTACGTTTACTTGGGTAAATAACACAGTACAAAACAGGCAGTGACACAGTAATACAGGACGAGCGCGGAGACAGCGGTAACAAGAGCGACGGAGAGAAATCCAACTATATTCACTCTCGCTTGCGGGAACAGTTGTACCGGAGGACCAGACTGTCCTCACGCAGGACTAGGTAGACGCCGAGAGCGAGGACCAGCCACCAGCAAGCAACCAGCAGCCTATAGCAGAGTGGGTAGAGAGAGCGCGGGCGAGTCTAATCTAATCTAATGTAACAGAAAAGTGTGGTGAAGCGATGTAAAGAGTGGGTACAAACGAAGGAAATAGTTAGAAATAATGAAGTAAAGTTAGAGATAAGAGTGCGCGGGCGAGGGCAGTTGTTGTTTTTTTTCCAGTACGATGACTGGATGGGCTTGAAGGAGCGCTAAGGGCGAGGGCAGAGACAGCCGGCTTAAATACAGCCGCTCCCCCTTGCAATACCGCCATTGGCTCGCCTCTGTGCCAATCACTGCTGCTTTATCCACGTGCGCGGCCATGCACATCCGGTGCCCACTTCCTGTCTCGGACTCAATACCACCTCGCGCCATAAAGTAGCTATCCCCCCACCCATGCGCCGCCGCAACAATATTATCCGTATTCTTTTCAACAAATAAGTACGTATGAACTGGTATACGAGTTTCTGCAAATACAATTTTTTCTAAGTAGATGTTCTATACAAATATTCCTTTTGAGACTTTAGCCGCGGCGTATATTTAAAGTTTAGCTGGTAACAGATACAACGATTGTCTTATGCCATAGAGATGCTGTGTCAACGTGCTCCACCTTACTGTAAGTGTGTGGCATTTTCAACAGTTTTATTTTCTGTCAAAAGTATGTAGTATAATCTAAATGCATTCACAGTCACCGTCTTAGTTACAAACTTCAAACAGCTGACTAACCTCATCCCTTCCCCCCCCCGCCCGACTAGGCTACGCGTCACTGTTTGTCGTTAATTTAAATTTTAAATGCTCACATCACATCACATAACCAGACATCACATCACACGCCACACCACGCCATCACAAACACCATACCACAACAAACTACTTCTTCACATGCCACACCACACCAAATCACATACACCACCACACTACAACACGCCACATCACACTACGTCTCTGTTCATCTCTGCTCTCTTCTCCCTCCATTCATTCCTCCAGCCATTTTCCCTTTCTTTGCAACTATTCCTATTTTCAGCAACAAATATAATTCCATTCCGCAAAATTCCAAACAATGTAGGTAGATTTTTTTGCCAAGATGCCTTTGTAATCCTTCACCCCTTCAGTACATTGGAATGCATTTTCATCGTGAGTTTGGGTATTAGACGGTTTTATTGACATTAGGAAGGGTTTATCATGGGTTTTGGGTATGATTAGACGGTTTTACTGACATTATCAAGGATCTATAGAGGTCAGAAGATTAATGGACCAGTCTTCACTTTTTTAATCTCCCCCATAAGTTTCCGTCGCTGTATAAAATCACCAAATAGTAAGTACAATGAATATGGAAAAGCGTCATGGTACTGAAAGGGTTAAATGTTGTGTTGCTTATAACGTACTCTCACTCTGCATCATTTTGTTTACGTTATGACAACAACAATGGTATTACGTGCTGCGTGTGTGAGCAAATATTGGGTGGAGTCCATTGGTTCCCAAGTGACCTGCTGTCTCGTAACTAAAACATTTAATGGACTCAAAAATCTTTCTGCTTTCCTCTCTCTGTCCAATTTGTTATTCGTTCCCCACTTACACGAAATTTGATAGCCATCACTCGCAGAATCTCTCTCTCTCTCTCTCTCTCTCTCTCTCTCTCTCTCTCTCTCTCTCTCTCTCTCTCTCTCTCTCTCTCTCTCTCTCTCTCTCTCTCTCTCTCTCTCCTTCCGCCCTATATTCTTTCACAAACAGCAACAACTTAAAGCTGCGTGTTTATTTAGCTCGGTCAGCTTCACTTTTCTCTTTGTTTCGGCCCGTTTCGCTTTATCGGCACAACCTTTCCATTGCTCAACTGCTTCATCCTGCTGGCTCGGCATCTCCCTCGCCGCTGCCTCACCACCGCCCCCGCCGCCGGCCTCACTCTTTCAACTTTCCGTACACCACCTCATAAGGGCCATATTTTGACAACACTTCTGCCCTCCTCCATTACTTTCAAAAGGCTCTACTTGAGATTACAATTTTTTTTTTTTTTTTTTTTTTTTTTTTTTAGGATGTTTTTGATGACAGATTAACCTCTTCAGTACTGGAACGCATTTCTACCTAGAGTTCTGGGTACGATTAGACGATTTTATTGACATTAGCAAGGCTCTATGGAGGTCAGAAGATTAATGGCCACAGTTTTCACCATTTTAACCTCTACATGAGTTTCTGAAGCTGTATAAAGTCACCAAATAGTAAGCAGAATGAATATGAAGATTAACAAGGAGAAATTCTCATGAGAACCCAGTTAGTCGTGTGTTTGGGTTTTCAAAATAGTCTTGGTGAAAGCAATGGTTTTCTGAATACCTACCTGCGTAGGCTTCGCTCATCGCTCCCTCCTGACTTTGTGCTCCACGGTCACGCCTCTCACTCCTCTCATTCCTCACTCCTCACTCAGTCATCCTCTTTTATCCAAACTTCGGGTACATTTTTTTTTTCTTCTTCTTTTCTTTTATTTCAAATCTTGGCGTCGCTCCTTTTTGTTACCAGCCGTCACCGAGTTTGGGTTTTCTGTTGGAGCTTTTGTCTATCTTGTGGCTTGTCTGTCTTTATTTTTGCCTCTCTCTCTCTCTCTCTCTCTCTCTCTCTCTCTCTCTCTCTCTCTCTCTCTCTCTCTCTCTCTCTCTCTAACAATGAAGAAAGTAAGGCGACAGGCGGTGCAGAAATGAAGGAGTAGACGAACAGCGATCATATTTTTCTTTTTGTGTTCTTTCATAAAAAACAATGATAACAATGTTTACGTAAGACACCCGCCGCATCACATTTCTGCATTTCCTCCATTTTTTTTTTTTCCACTGTGATATAAGTGAGCTTTTGTCTTTCGTTGATTCGTACGTGAAATAATTAACCCCTTCAATACCATGACGCGTTTCCATATTCATTCTGATTCATATTTGGTGAATTTATACAGCTTCAAAAAATTATGTGGGGGATTGAAATAGTGAAGACTGTGGCCATCAATCTTCTGACCTCCATAGACTCTTTCTAAAGTCATTAAAATGGTCTACTCGTACACAAATCTTAAGTTAGAATGTGTCCCAGTATTGATGAGGTTAGGAAAATATGTCTCTCTTGATCTTTCTTGCCCTCCCTCTCCCCTTCCACCTAGAATCTACCTAGAAACCTTCTGTCGTGGTGTATTTGTCTGTATCATATTGCTAAAGGGATGAACGTAAATATTACATGATGTCTTTCCATCGTCTTGTTTTCATCAAATCTAATTCGAGGTGGTGTTTTCCTTGGATACAAACACCTTCCCATCCCTTCCCCTTCCATTCCTTTCTGCCTCTCCCTCCCCCTTAAAAGTTTCTTGCCCCCTTTATTTTATTTTTTTTTTTTTTTTTTTTTGTCTGAACTTTTGTGTTGCTTCAAAATGACGATTCTTGAAGAGTTTTTATCAAGTTGGTGCCGCTCCCTATATCCCATTCTTGTCCCGTACTTTTCACTCCTCTCAATTCCAAGAGCTGTCTGAGGCCTCGCGCGGCGTCTGAATGTTCCCGTGCTAGGCCTTTTTACCTGTTTGTTCTGCTCTGTTTGTCCACTTGTACCCTCTTCTGTCCTTCCTTCATTCATTCAGTCAATTAATTGTTTCCTTTTCTCTCCGGTTTTATGTTATCTGAATTGTAGCCGTTCATACCTTCATAATGATAATGATGTTAATAATAATAACACACACACACACACACACACACACACACACACACACACCAGCTTTCCAGACATATCCAGTAAGCAACCATGGTGAAATAATGTGAACAGTGAAGTGGAGGGATGTGAATGAGCTGCCCGATGCACGCCTGACGCCTCACCAAACAAACACGTGGACAGGAAACAGTATTTGAATCCTTTCCTTGCTCCTTCTAACCTCTTTCCCACAATGAAGCGACCCATCATCAAAACTGACGACATTGTAATTGCACTGGGAACTTAACTGTCTCTCGTGTGTGTGTGTGTGTGTGTGTGTGTGTGTATTTACCTATAGTCTGACCGAGCTTAATTTACGGCTATGGGGGGAGGGGGGCGAGGGGAACTCTACAGTCTGCTATGTTTCCAAAAAATGCGATGTGAAATGGAAATTATTGGTGTACAAGGCATCGCAAGTACCATCAATTCAGATGTATAAAATTTCGACTTGTGTATATAGATGGCTGAATCAACAGTAACCATCATATGCATAAAAAAAAACTATATAGTACCATACAAACATGGCATACATATTCAACAGTGTTGCTGATATCAACTGTAGTAACTTATAATGGTACTTAGCGTATGTTTAGGGTGTGTAATAATATCAGCGTTACAGATATAAGATAATGAGCATGGAAAAAAGAAATAATCTATTATCCAAAGTAAAAAAAAAAAATAGTAGAAGTCTTGTGAGTGGCGGCAATACTGATGAACCCAGCCTGGCCAGGCCGAATAGCCTCACCTTGTAGTACCAGATGTTGCTATAATTATAAGATAAAATGCTCACATTTACTGGCTTTTACAGTAATTTCAAGGGTGAGGCATAATCGCATTCATAATTCGTAAGCCAAGCTAATGTGTAGTTTCTATTTTTACAAAATAGTAGGTATATGCCAATACCTAAGTGAAAAAAAAAAAGCATTTTTCACTTGTGAGCGGCAACTCTTCCACACCCAGCTGGTGGCCTTGACACATTGTGGTGGCGACGTGACTGACCTCGTGCCACTCACTTATATATATATATATATATATATATATATATATATATATATATATATATATATATATATATATATATATATATATATATAAATTATAAATGACTCTGCTTACCTTTATAAATGACTCTGCTTACCTTTGATTCTTTAGTAGAGAGAGAGAGAGAGAGAGAGAGAGAGAGAGAGATTAACAGAACAGTAGTGAAAACGTGGCACACTGTACAGAGACGCTCGCCCCCCCATGGCCGTAAATTAAGGCTGGTCAGACTTTTTTTTTTATAGTTGTAGTTTTACAGGGCCTGGGCTTTATGCTCGTGTGGCCCCGTCTCCATATCTACACTTATCCAATCTTACTTTAAAAGTATGCACACTCGTTGCAGACACTACTTCTTCATTTAAACTGTGTGTGTGTGTGTGTGTGTGTGTGTGTGTGTGTGTGTGTGTGTGTGTGTGTGTGCTTTGATTGATGTATGAATGGCCTTTACGTCTCGCCATTTTGGTTTCTGATCCTTAGAGCTTCTCGAAGTGGTCTCATCAGTGGCCGCCTCCTTGGGGACTATCACATACCCATCAGCGGGAGAGGCGGTGTGCTGGAAAGGACGAGTGGCCGATCTGTGCCAGGCTTCCCAGACGACGAAGGTCACGAAGAAGAGAACGAAAGTATCGGAAATCTTTGTGTCATCGATCCTCACTGCCATCGCTGGGGAAAAGTAAATCCAGACACATCGTTGAAAATTCCTCCATTACCGTATCACATTGTCCATAACTTTCTTATCAGATGCGCCCCGATATTCTTCCGCAAGCCTAGACGCGATGGAGACCCGGGCTGGAGGGGGCCCATGAGTGAACGCGGCGGCGGGTGATGACCAAAACAAATGGCAAAGTGTGAGATGTGGCTTACTGACAGGCATGGGGAGCTGAGTGCCGGTAATGTGTGTGTGTGTGTGTGTGTGTGTGTGTTATAGGACAATGACGGTGAAAGATTGAAAAAAATAAATAAAAAGACAAACTTTAACCCGTACACAGTTATGATGCCAATTGACGTTCATTTCCTGATCCTTTATATTGTTGCTTCATCAAAGTAGACAGAAAATATAATCAGAATACAGTTCCAAATATGAGAGAGAGAGAGAGAGAGAGAGAGAGAGAGAGAGAGAGAGTTGCGTGTCATGTCATCAATATTACATGTCGCCTTGTGTTTTCTTTGTGATATTTTCCTCCAGTTTACAGTATACAAGTGCACATTTAAACAGAAAGGCAACATGAAATGGAGTAAAAGTTATGCTGAGAATATTGCCATAGTAGATGTAGAAACAATAACAGTATGGCAAATTGGCAACATCGCAGGGAGGGTGGGTGGGTAGAGTTAGTGGGAGGGAGGAAGGGTCGGCGGAGATGTGGAGACCAATGAAAGCTATGCGCTGTTATTTAGAGGTCAGTATCAAGTCTTTCCATACTTCTGACATGATTTTTAGATATTATTTCCCCATTCCTTAGAGACGATAGCATGTTTTATAGAAAATGATAACGGGTAATTTTGCTAACCATACCATGAGCTCAGAGTGTGGCATGTCATTAACTGTGTACGCGTTAAATGTATTCGTGTATTTTCGAGTTATATGTACAAGTGCGCGTGCTGCCCGGGTGGTAATGCCGCTGCTTCCATGCGGGCAGAGGAAGAAAAAGACACACCTCAAGAAAGATAGAGAAGAAAATGGCCTGAACACAAAAAAACAAACGAGAGGAAAGGAAGAGTTTAATGTGTCAGGCACAACACTGACACCTTTTCTTTCTTTCACCAACTTTCTCTCTTTTCAAAAACTGAAATAAAGAGGGGATTCTATTCCAGTAGAGAGAGAGAGAGAGAGATTGTTTTTTTTTTCATATTACGTTAAGTTATAAGTCTGGTTTGATTGAAAACAAAATATAAGATAATTAAGTGAAGAATCTCTCTCTCTCTCTCTCTCTCTCTCTCTCTCTCTCTCTCTCTCTCTCTCTCTCTCTCTAGCGACACTTTCATATGGAACAATCTTAGCGCCGCCTCTCTCTCTCTCTCTCTCTCTCTCTCTCTCTCTCTCTCTCTCTCTCGACACTTTCATATGGAACAATCTTAGCGCCGCTCTCTCTCTCTCTCTCTCTCTCTCTCTCTCTCTCTCTCTCTCTCTCTCTCGACACTTTCATATGGAACAATCTTAGCGCTGCCTTCAATTTTCAACAAGTGTTTTTCATCAGGCGTTAATTTACTGAACAAAACACAGATGACACGATCGTTGCACAATGGACATCTCTGGTGACCACCTCTCCTTCACTGCCGCAGACTCCTCTTTCCTGTTCTTCCTTCTCTTCGTTCCCTTCCTCCTTTTTTTTCGTCTTCATCCTTATCCTCGTTATCGTCTTCTTCGTGATCTCTTTTGCTTATAATCGTCTCAGGAATTAATTCCAATCTTTCTTTTCTTTGTCATGCTTGAGATTAGTTTTTGTATTGGACTGCAGCGTCCTTTGCCCTCCCTTCCTGCGCCCAGTGACTGGTGACCGCTCTAGACCAATCCACGCGACTGGTGGTCCCCTTATGCAGATGAGCAACGAGTCAGCGGTCGTTCATGAACTTCTTCAGGATGGCACGTAATTGAAAAATATTTCCTCTCCCCTCCAGGACTCCGAGCGGGTTAGAAGACGCCTCGCGCTACCCGAAGCTGTTTGCGGAGCTGCTCAAGGACACGACGTGGTCTGTGCAGGATCTCAAGAAGTTAGCGGGACTTAACTTCCTGCGAGTGTTTGCCAGAGTGGAGCAGGTACGGGGAGTGTATGGAGTATTCGAGACGGGGATGAGTCTGCTACGTCTTGAGATTTTTTAAGGGAGAAGTACATATAAATACACCGCCGCAGTATTATTATTCCATGACCTGTACTTGTACACATTATCAAACCCTTTGGTCTCTCTTTAACATTTTCAAAATCCACAGAGATAATTTATCAGGATGTCATTTGTTTTTTGTTACAACTAATGATGCAAAATTAACGTTATTTTTAAACTCTCAGCAAAATCATTAAAACACTTTCAAGATTATATCAACCAGTTAAAAGTAGATGAGATAAGACAGCGAGACATTTAAGAATGGTGCCTTTGAATTCAACAAGATTGATATCATCGGTACAGAGCATTCTCCTGCAGGTGCGGGAGGAGCTGTCCTCGGAGCGTCCCTCGGAGGAGATCATTCCCATCCACGACATTGACAGCCGCTGGCCCTGCAGGTACAAGTTCGCCAGGCTTGATGATGCCCGCACCTGACCTTCTTCGCCCCCGCCAGGAGGCTTCAGGCCCTTACAGGACTCCCTCGCCACTACCAAGAGTCGTCAGCCCACGCGCTCACTCTCACCGCCCTCTTCGTTGTATGGCATTCATTTCCCTGCACACCGTCACCCACAACTCCCCACCACCATCATGGAATCTTCTCCCTTGATCCATTCATTCCTTTTCTCTCGCACTGCACTCCTGTTGATGATTTCCTTGTTTCACCCGTCACTCCTTCACTCTTTCACTGCTTCACCCGTACTTCATCCACGTAGTGTATCACCTCTCTATTACTGCTGACCTCTCTTTTCCTTTCTCGTTTATACTATTTTGTTTGTTTGCTTTCATCTTTTTCTAACCTCATTTCACCTCTTTCCATCTCGGTTGTGTCTCCCTTCCTTGCATTGATTTACTATATCATTATTACGTCTCTCCGCTGGAGTGTCACGTTTTCTCAACAATAATAATGACTAAAGAGCAGATAGAATAAATACCATTCAAGGCGACTTCTTGATCCATCATATCCTTTAACAAAAATGTTATTTCATGAGTTAGTGCTCGTCTGCCCATAGCGATACTAGTTCTAAAAAAAAAAAAAAAAAATCAGTGAGCAGAGCAGCCGGTGCATATTGCTGTAGTGCGCTGTGCAGCATTGCTATACACAGCGCCGAGTTTATAATTACCTCTCTTTTACGGTATTCATCCCACCACCACGTACTGGCCCTCCCCTTCTCCCCACGAGCTTCCCGTCCTTCCTGCAAGTCTGATGTCTTCGCATCATCATCAAGAACGTCCGGAGAGCGCACCACTGACACCACCGCTTCCTCACGCGCTCCATGAAGCCGGTGTGTGCATTAATTACGGCAAGAAAGAGGAAAGTTCGGCACCAAACGTTGGACACATGCGAGCGAACAAGCGCATGCACATTTGTGTGTGTGTGTGTGTTTGTATGTGTGTAATTCACCTCGGTCGCTTGCTGGTCACCCAGCCAGTCTTCCCCATTACGGAGCGAGCTCAGAGCTCATAGACCGATCTTCGGGTAGGACTGAGACCACAACACACTCCACACACCGGGAAAGCGAGGCCACAACCCCTCGAGTTACATCCCGTACCTATTTATGGCTAGGTGAACAGGGGCCACACATTAAGAGGCTTGCCCATTTGCCTCGCCACGCCGGGACTCGAACCCGGGCCTCTCGATTGTGAGTCGAGCGTGCTAACCACTACACTACGCGGTGTGTGTGTGTGTGTGTGTGTGTGTGTGTGTGTGTGTGTGTTTGATGATCAATAAGTCACACATAGGCATAGAAGGCTTTGTAACAGCTAATTAACACATGCGGGCTCTAGATAGATAATGTATAGTAAGGAACACTGACGGAGGAAAAGAGGCAGACCGTTAGTGAGTTTGTCGCGTCAAGCCTCCAGCCAGCAACCAACCAACCCTTCATCGCGTGTGGCGACCTATCCTGGGAGCAAAGCGCTGTAAGGGCCTCGAAGAGACTTGTCACTTCAAATGGTCTCGGAAATATGTAATTTCGATAGTAAGTGTTAATTTTTTTCTTAGCTTTGTATTTTTCAATATTGTTTTATTTCATGAATAAACAGGAGACATATTTTTGCTGTTAAAATACTTGTATAGCAGTGCGCCGCGTGCGCACACACACACACACACACACACACACACGTAAGTATAGTTCAATCTGAGAAACACGAATGAGACACTCATTGTTAGTGTGTGTGTGTGTGTGTGTGTGTGTGTGTGTGTGTGTGTGTGTGTGTGTGTGTGTGTGTGTGTGTGTCAAAATATAACTTGTATCATACAACTCCACGTCTAAAAGTAAGTCAGACGAACATCCTCCCCTTTCTCCTGTAACTCCATCCAATTGACGTCATGAAAACCCTTCTATAAGACCAACTTGCCCTCCTCCTCTGTGGCGGCATCTGGCATCCTGCCTTAATTGGTCACACCAGAAACGTAAAGAACAACCGTGATTGGCGGACAGGGCAGCTCTGGAAGCTTCTGTATTAAACAGGTGAGGCTCGTGGGAATGACAGCAAGCAGTGGAAAGTAACATCTGTAATGAACATGACCAGAAGCCACACGTCACTAACCACGCCACTCAGTTTACGTTATTGTTTAATTTGCTATGGTTGGTGCGTTGCTGTGTTTATTTCTTGCGCCCTCGTCCCTTGCGATCCCTCAGCTGTCATCACGGAGTAGCGCAGGGAAACATTCAACCTCCGCCTATTTTGTCTTTTTTTTTTTTTTTTTTTTTGTTTATTTTATTTTTTTCATCATCCTTGTCCCGACCTTCCGCTTCCCTTGCCCCATCATGCGGTTTCTTTGACACGTTTCTCATTCTCCCACCTTTCCGCCTGCTCTTACTTTTCATCCACCTACCACGCCCGTCCCGCCTCGTCGTCTGCTGTTGAACATTACAAAGTTTTGCTCCAAAGGACAAAAACGCACCTTGAGTTGGTTGCCCCTCCCCCGGGTGTTGCTGGGGGAAGGCGGCGAGACTCTCCGCTGACCCTCACCTCCTACAGTAGTGTCTCCACTCTAGTGAATAAAACTTAACAAAGAACTTTTTTTCTCATTCTCTGAAAAAAAAGTAATCTTATGCTATTCTAAATAATGGAGAGAGAGAGAGAGAGAGAGAGAGAGAGAGAGAGCGTGTGTGTGTGTGTATTGGACTATTAGTACTTTAACATTCAGAACTTCAATATCTAGTCAATGCCCACTGAAGAAATATCATAAAAGCTCTCATTTTAGTTTACACAGACATACATATGCAATATATATATATATATATATATATATATATATATATATATATATATATATATATATATATATATATATATATATATATATATATATATATATATATATATATATATATATATATATATATATATATATATATGTGTGTGTGTGTGTGTGTGTGTGTGTGTGTGCATAAGGTATGAACCATGATTCGAAGCAGTGTGGACAGCGCCACCTGCGTGCCACGTGGCTGTGTGATCCGCACGCCGCATACTACTCGGCGCTTACTGCTTAGTACTGGTGTGGCAGCTGAGGAGTTGGTAACGAGTGTCGTTTTTCTACAATTCTGGTCCTCCGTCTTGATGGACAGCGTCTGTAGGTGGAGCGAGGCTGGAGCTGTGCAACCAGGATACGGAAACTTCAAGAAAGTAGGTAAGTAAGTAAGACGGCACCTCTCTCTCTCTCTCTCTCTCTCTCTCTCTCTCTCTGTCAGCTTCTGGTTATTGTAGAAACGTCGTTGCGTTGTTGGGGAAAGGGTCCCTATACTACATTTGTCATAATACATTTTACTAGTCCCTTTTGTTCGTGTATGGTGGAACCTGTCACAGTTTACCGTTCATCCATGGAACTTGAAAATGTCAGAAAAAATTCGTGAACTAATCAAACTTTCATTGACGCTGGGGCACGAACACTGGGCCATAAGCAGAATTGTCTTCGAAATGCATCCAATAAATTGTTACATGTCAGCGAAGAAAACTGACAGCAAAGAATATAATTAAGCCATTTACTAACTGCTTCCTGTTTGGCTTTGCCTATATTATACACAATTATCACTTAAAGTCGTGGGAACGGACTCTGTAATCAGGTTTAATGTGTTAGGGAGCTATAAAAAGATTAGATGAAGACGAGGATGATAGGTGGAAATGGGTAGGTAGTCTATGTTCATGCAGACTGCCATGTGTAGGCTTGATGACTTCTTTCAGCTTTATTAATTTCATTGTTCTTATGATACCACATGAGTACTTAGCAAGCTCTGGGGAAAGGAAGGGGGTGGGGGGAATGCGGAGGCTAACCCAAGGGAAGCCGATTGAATATTTTCGAATTGAACTTACTTTAACTATCAAATCTGGAAGTACGTACTTCAACTCGCCGAACACTTGCAGTAATAGGCTTTGTTTTTCCCTTGTCTGTGGATGAAAAGGGCCTTTGGAAGTTCTTACATACCCGATAAGGAAATTAATGTTGCTCTAAAACCACAGGTACTGTTTCAGGTCATGCTGACGGCGTTATACCAGAGAGAGGGAATGGGAGGCAGGTGTAGGAGGTAACACAAAAGATGGTTGCACCGTGTGGTGACGGCAAATAAAGGCCGGTGAAGCCACGCCACGCAGTCACCGGAGAGCATTGTGCGGCGGGAAATATTTCGTCACAGATATGTTTGTCAAGGTTATGAAGGCATTCAGAGGCTCGAGTACTATTGTGTGGAGGAAGCGCGTCACACAATGGCCGCCGGAGTATTGCTCGCCCTACAGCCACCTGCCGCCAGTCAAAATGCCGTTCCTCGCCCTCCTCTAATATTGGTTTTTTTCTGAGTGTGTAGAGGGGCAAAGTGGGGCGCGTCGCTCTTATGTAAGACTTCCTCAGTCAGGGCCGTCACCACTAGACGCTGCGCTTTCTTAGGCTATCACGGTGCCTCGCGATCCTCGTTACTGTGATAGTGTCTTGGAGGGCGCTGTGAAAAATGTGATGTCTGACAAGCCTGGCAAGTCCCGAAAATTCCCCAACATTATGTTCAAGATTTCTGTGACTGTCCTGCGTTCACTTGACAGTGTTCGCTCCAGTGATAACGGGAGTGAACAAAAAGAAGAAAGGCAGATTGTCTTCGCGTCTTTGTAGTTTTTTTTTTTTTTTTCCGTGATCAATAACAAGTTTTTTCCTTATGACAGCTCCTTCAATATTGTGTGTGTGTGTGTGTGTGTGTGTGTGAGAGAGAGAGAGAGAGAGTATTTTATAACTTAAAGACTCGTCCTTAACAGCCTAGTGTTCAGGATATTTAGTATGTGGTAAGAAAATAATACCTTTAACACGACAGGTGCGGATCACAAACTGGCGCTGTGTAAGTGACGCATATTAATGAGATGAGAGGTCTTGTGGTGCTAGCCGGCTGAGGCTGACTCGGCCCTTAGCCTGCTGCTGCTTACTTCTTGGAAGGTAACGGTCATTCTGAGGCAGAATAACCAGTATTGTTACAACTGACCGACTAACCGACAGTACAAACTGACGACAGACCGCTCCACCGATCTGACTGTCCAGCCAATAACCGCGGTTGGACAGAGCAGAGCTTAATGAGGCGGTGAGGGATCTCGGGGAGGAATACAAAGGGCGGCAATATTCCCTTCCGTCATTAAAAACACAGCCACACAGCTATCTTCACTTCACTACAGGGAGGTAGAGAGTAAAAAGAAGGGAGGTAGAGAGTAAAAAATAAAAGCATAGGGATTTTAAAAATTCGGAAATAAAAAGTTTAGTAATCCATCTCAGGCTAGGTTGTGAATAATGGAACACCTATTTTCATTATACACAAAGAAGCATGTTGTACATAGTCACTTATTTCTGATTAGTAAATAACGCCCAAATACTATTTTCTCAGTACTCACTCTTGCCACGCCATCGTCAAGACGATGCTCGATGATCTTGTCTCGCCGCCACCGCCGCCGAAGCTGACGCAGACACCAAGAGTCTACGTAAGTAGAAACTCATTAAGAGTCTAGGAACAAGGGAGGTGAATTTTATACAAACTAATTCAGGCTCTTCCTCCTCTTAGGACGCCTCGGTGTCGGGTCTGGAATTAATTAGCATCTTCATTCGTTGTCACGCTGTCCGCGACGCCTGACTACTTGCAGACGAATCTCTCTCTCTCTCTCTCTCTCTCTCTCTCTCTCTCTCTCTCTCTCTCTCTTATATTATCATCATTATCATACGCAATCTTACCTAGACCTGTGCGGTTTCTTCCACAATCACCGCCACGACCACCACCATCATTCCTTTCACCACTGCTTCCCTGTCCACGTGTTCCTCCTTCGCTCTCCTCCTTTCCCCTCACCCTGGGACACACATGTTCGTGAAAGCTAAGATGAAGTATGTCGAGGAGAGTCTTGCGGCCATGGCTATGTCTACTTTTTCCCTTTTCCTTGGAGAGAATGGATGTATTTTACATATATTGAAATGTAATTCATATTTATATAAACAATGAGATGTTTTAGCAGAAAATAGCAGACTAATCCTGGCAGCTTGTCATGGGTACGTTTTCAAATGAAGCCCGCCAAACTCCAGTGTGACCACCGCCTCATCAGTGTGAAATATGGCTTTCACCCCGATAATAACCCATGAATACTCGTTTCTGATGTCCATAAATGACTCATTATCTCAACCATTAGTTTGCATTTCACTTTCAGCGTTGAAATCCAAATGAATTAAAATTCATTCGATCCGATGCGTCACCGAAGCAGCAAGCGTGGTAGAGGCTCAGGTGATCTGCACGGCAGCAGACTAGGATTTATCAGATACCAGTTTTACTGGGCGCCTTATCACTCATCAGATACAATGCAATGAGAGAATAGAAGTTGAAGTTGACAAGGTACGTGCCACATAACCACTAACTCATGGAGGGAGTGTTGTCGTTTATTTGGTGGCTCGCTCAAAGGTCAGACACACACACACACACACACAGACACACACACACACACACACACACACACACACACACACCAGTAGCTCAGTGGTTAGAGCGCTGGCTTCACAAGCCAGAGGACCGGGGTTCGATTCCCCGGCCGGGTGGAGATATTTGGGTGTGTCTCCTTTCACGTGTAGCCCCTGTTCACCTAGCAGTGAGTAGGTACGGGATGTAAATCGAGGAGTTGTGACCTTGTTGTCCCGGTGTGTGGTGAGTGCCTGGTCTCAGGCCTATCCGAAGATCGGAAATAATGAGCTCTGAGCTCGCTCCGTAGGGTAACGTCTGGCTGTCTCGTCAGAGACTGCAGCAGATCAAACAGTGAACACACACACACACACACACACACACACACACACACACACACACACACACTTCTCTCTCTCTCTCTCTCTCTCTCTCTCTCTCTCTCTCTCTCTCTCTCTAAATTTCGTATTTATGGAAACAGCAAGTATGTGAACCTCGGAGTAACCGGCGGTCCAGTAAATTTAACGCTTTTGTCTAACGAGAAGCAACGCGTGGCCTCGGGACCAAAACAATCGGAGCGAAAGCACGGAAGGGCGGTCCGAAAGGACAACAATGGCTCTTGATTTATACTCCCCGTGCATCTCCTGCATCGCGCAGTGAGCCATCGCAAGATTTCTGGGGATGAAAGGTTTATTGCTGTGTTAGAGGTAATGCTAAGGATGCGAGGAAATAATGACTGTGTGGGCAAGAATCAATAACACTATTAGCCACAGCCTTACTTAACTCAACGCCCCTTTCTCTTTCTCAGCATAACCACTGTCTTTGTCCCATTTCCGATCACTCGCACCAGGAACAAAATTGCTCTTATTATTTTTTTGGGTCATTTCATCCTCGGCCCCGGCACGAGCTGGGCTGAAGGCGGACAGCTTATCCGTGGTTCCCCTGGGCGGTGCAGGGTTGGCTGGAGAGAGTGGGGAGGGGGGTTTGGGGGATAGATGGAGATAATAATAGCGATGGGGTTTAAGAATGTAGAAACAAGGAGTGCGGATGGGGAGATGACATGAAGTGAGGTGGAGAAAGGAGGCGTGGCTTGATAAAAGGCATGACATGTGGCCAATGATATTTACCTATTAAAATTTCTGGAGTTGAAATGTCGCTCTAGGTCAGTGTTATTCACTATTTTTGCAAGGGAGCCACGTGGGTTAAACACATTCATTGAGAGAGCCGCAGCTAGTGCAAGCTAGCATAACTCAACTAAATGAAGTAGTACTGGGCTGCTTTATAGTGCAATATAGTAAGATGAATTAGACATGGTAATATTAGTATATAATGTATATCTTGTTATTAAGAGCAAAATAAAGACCAAACTTACTTAATGCTGTGATGAGTGGAAGTGTGCTTTTTTGTTTTTATTCATTTATTTTTTCGAGAGCCGTAAATTCAGTCATCGGCTCGCGAGCCGCGCAATGAATACCACTGCTCTATAGTCCGACTCAAATATGAAGGCCGCTGAGGGGAGGGGGGGGGTTGACTTATCGGGGATTCCTCGGCTGCGGCGTCGCCAAACGTCGTAGCCCCAATTATAGGATTAACACTGAAGTATGGAGAAACGCCCATCTCTCTCTCTCTCTCTCTCTCTCTCTCTCTCTCTCTCTCTCTCTCTCTCTCTCTCTCTCTCTCTCTAAAATAGACAAGTAGACATGCATCTTTTTTTTTGTTTTATTTTACTCTTTTTCCACACCACCCATGAGGTAAGAGTTAAGGTGCGTTTTTTTTTTTTTTTTATATAGAGAGATTTTACCTTGTAGGCATAATCCTCTCTCAGCTATTTAATCAGACAGTTCTTCGTCAGAAGTGTCCTCCACATTGATAATAAAAGAATCCTCTAAGCAGAACTTGTTGACGCTGTAAATAATTAATTTCTCTTGACTATGAAGGTTGCGATGGCGAGTAGCGCGGACGAGATATTCACCTTCCATCCTGAGCGACAGGGAGGGGAGGAGTGACTTGATTTGATCTGGGGATTATCAGCGGTCAGGGAGGTTGACCTCACCCAAGTTAAAACCTTGAAAAGTAGCAACGCTGGAGAGCAGTGGTGCTACATTTTGTGGTATCTATACAAAATCATTGTCTTCATTACACTAAAACAATATTCAAAGCTCTCTATACATCTTTATTAGAAATTTAGAGGAATACACTTTTATGACGGTTCATTAAGATGTAAGTTAATAATGAGATCGAAACGTGCTACGATGCTTGGCGACGCCGCAGCCGGGGAATCCCCGTTAGGTCTTCCCTCCCCCCCCCTCAGCGGCCTTCATATTTGAGTCGGACTATAGGTAATAGTAAGGGTGCGCATCATTTAGTAGGGAGCCGTCTGTACATAGATACAGATGAAATGGACCTTGTTTCAGGGATAATGGCAGTGTTGGCTGTCTACTGTTGCTTAGATGAGATCAACTATAGTTCACCACCTCAGCTGCTCCCAGACCACCACTGCCGCCGCCAAGATGACTGGTATCGTTTCCTGTTCGGTTATTTTCTTTACTTTTTTGTCTGGTTTTCGTCTGTTTTTTTACTGAATTGTATAGAACGAGCGGCAGTGTTCTAAAGTGCCACAATGCTTGCAACATGGTGTACAGTGCATGCGCACCGCTACTTTGCCATCAAACTGGGTGATAGTCATAATATTCACTTTGTTTATATTCATCTGTTTTTGCAAAGTTGTTGCAATTGAACCATTCGCTTGCGTTATTTCATGGTCGCGGTATACATATATATTGCGGAGCAGGACTACGTCCTATAAAATGTGTGTGTGTGTGTGTGTGTGTGTGTGTTAAACATGTATTCTTGCAGAGAAGTGAGATTGAATAAGGCTAATGTCAGGGAAGTGGAATGGCGCAGAAGGCGTCGCCAAGCAGACCGCCGCGGCGAGACACAAACCTAAGTGGTACTCCTCAACGCCCCATTGATAAGATAACATTCAGGGAACTCTTGGACGGTAAGCGATAAGAGAATGTAAGTGAACAAAAACAAGCGTTTGTCATTCCGGTCTGCTCTCTCTCTCTCTCTCTCTCTCTCTCTCTCTCTCTCTCTATATATATATATATATATATATATATATATATATATATATATATATATATATATATATATATATATATACACACACACACACACATAATCGTGTACAGGCGTCCTCGCTCCCCGCTGAGAGTTGTACCATCAGCGGTGTGGTCATCGCCATGCAAGTGTATGAGTGACAGTGTCCACTGGTTATAGAGAGACCGCCGTGAGAACTCGCTTTTATGGAACTTCTCAAACTGATATAATCAAGACGGCTTATTCATGCAGTTGTCATTTTCAGGACCTGAATGGTGAAAATACTTTTCAGCTTTCCAGTTTTCATAATACTGTAAAACCAGAGTCGAATCTTGACCCACAATTCATTTTGAAAAGTATTAATTAAATAGTATGCCACCTGTAACTTGCAATCCCCTCCAACAACTTTCTTAAAAACAAGATGTGTAACAAAT
This sequence comes from Portunus trituberculatus, assembly GCF_017591435.1. Classification (NCBI taxonomy): domain Eukaryota; kingdom Metazoa; phylum Arthropoda; class Malacostraca; order Decapoda; family Portunidae; genus Portunus; species Portunus trituberculatus. The sequence goes on from NC_059304.1 coordinate 16,563,390, forward strand.
CGGCTGCAGTCATCTGTTCCAAAGAAAGCCTTTGTTTATTTACAAATGACCACACACTAAAGACAATAGACGCGTGGCCTCGTAATCGTTGAATGATCTGAGCGGCTTCACCTTCGTGCAGTTGCATTCTTAAATGCCAAGCTGTTTATGTACTTGATCACAGTAGCTGTCATATTTTGCTTGGAAGAAGTTTCCTGCTATCAGCTGCAGGTTGTACTTCTCAGCAAATTTGTTGATCTTGAAGCATCGGCGAGGAGAGGCTGTAAACAGAAACAGTCGAATATTAACTTAAGGAAAGTTCACACATTAGATGGACGCACGCGAACGCTAGCTTCTTGCGTGTCGTCCATTTAAGCAAGTCATTCCTATCAGCCAGACTATTTTTTTCCGCCTTTCTACTCTTAGAGAGAAATACGACATCTTGGGAACTAACAACCAACAGCAATGGGTGTGTTTTGATTGTAACAATAACAATAATATGTATGTGTAACAAGTTGATATCCTTTCTCACAGATGTAGCCCAAAAATTCGCTCTGATGTACAGAGGATACAGTAGCTGTTCCTCTAACCGCCACATGACACTCTCTCTCTCTCTCTCTCTCTCTCTCTCTCTCTCTCTCTCTCTGCAGAAAAAGGATAATAATAATAATAAATGAAGTCGTACCCGAGGTGTTTGGAACCCGCGGCTCGTCACACGTGAGGCGTCCACTCTGCCGGTACACCACAAACACGTAGCGGTGCAGTCCTGTAGGGATGAACACAGCAGAGACATTGAGTAGTGAAGGATAAAAGAGTCAGTTCAGCTTCCTAAGTCCTATGTATTCATCCGAATCCAGATGAATTCTTAAAGTCCTCGAGGAATCGATTGGCAAAACAACAAAGATATTTTCTCGATGTTGCAATTCCCTTAAAACCTTTCTGCCCACTGAGCCAAACAATCGGACACGAAATGGAGTCATGATATGCTCACGAAAAGTGACGTTAGTGATATCTACTGTAAAAGGCTATTAGATTATTATTGCCCAACCTATAAAGTCTAATCTCACCTGTGCCTCTAGGCGGGCCGGGACCCACATACTGGCTGAGGGTGTCGCCGCTCGACACATCATTCCCTGGTATGTTCACCACCAGCCAGTGTTGCCACTCGCCGAACTTAGGATCTTCTCGGCTTGGGGCGTCGGGGTCTGTGGGTCGTTAAAGTTGCGTCCGTGCAGAGAAACCAGGTCGTGTTTATAAGTTTAAACAACTTTGAAGTTTGAAGACTTGCATGAACGTGTCATTTTGCATGCCTTCCCCCCTCCTGCGGCCTCGCTGCACAAGACTCTCTACTTCTTCTCATCCTTATTCTGTCCATCTTCCTAATGCAAGAGTTAACCAGTATCTTCACTCCTTCATTCCCTACACTGGTAAACTCTGGAACTCTCTACCTGTGTCTGTATTTCCACCTGCCTATGACTTAAACTCTTTCAAAAGAGGAGTGTCAAGACACCTGTTAACTGGACCCTCCTTTTAGAGTTTTTCTTTCTCCTACTTTCTTCTTAACAGGGCCTGGCAACCAGCGGATTTTTTTTTTGCAGCGCTTTGTTTTCCTTGGCCGGTGCCCTTGTAATGTAAAAAAAAAAAAAAAAAAAAAAAAGTTAAAATATATTTTAGAATGAAAATGTCGAAAGAATAATTACAAGAAGCACGGTAATTGTGTTGAGGCTCACCGGTCATGCACAGGGTGTAGAGAGCACCCGCCTCCACCGGCCAGGACAGTTGAGGCACGTCCTTGGCCTCCGTGGGCGTCACCACAGTCCCGCACTCCACCTCAGTGTTCCCGTACCTCGCCTACAGTGGTGATCATACTCATTAACATTGAGGATCAAGTTTTTATTATTATTTAGTTTATTTATTTATTTATTTTATTTTTTTTCATGAAGGGCGTGTGATGGTGGTGGTGGTGGTATCTGCGGTGTCAGAGACGCGTTACATTATTCATTTACTTGACCTCAGACAAAATAGAGAGAGAGAGAGAGAGAGAGAGATTCATAAATTTGCTAAATTAATTAATTTGTTTAGCGAGTTAATCCTGACCTGCACAATGGAGGGAGGACAGCAGGGCAAAACATCTGGTATCACTCCGTGTTGCTCCATTAAGCCAAATCCCTTTGATATCTTCAGTACGTCTGGAAGAGAGAGTGAGTGAGTGTTACACAAGTTATTTATACATATCTTTATTTTAATATCTTAATGCTTTTTTGCTTTGATAATGATACAGGTAAGATTTACTTAGTAAAAGTTTTACTCACAAAGTTCCCTGAGAAGTGAGCCTGCCTGTGTTGGCAACTTGGCTAGTGTCCAGGTGATAACTGCTGAGCGTAACCTTGGTCCATCCGGGTAGCGGCCAGTTGCTGAGCAGCCACTTTGCTTCTTTTCTCCATGTGATTAGATTGTGAGGGGGTGTACGCAATTGTTTAATCTGTATATTTTTGTCTGACCTGTCTCTTTGCTTCATTTCTCCCTATGATTAGATTGTGAGGTTCCAGATTGTTTTCTCTGTATATTCTGACCTGTCCCCTTTTTCAATATCTTCTAGGAGCGGGGATTGGGGGGGAATAAAGTCTGTCCGCATCCTAACCTTTTGTCTTTCATTTACTAATGGTTATGCAACTTGTCCACCCTTCTCAAAGTGTTCTGAATGAGTTAAGGTTGCCATACCTCTGGATTTTCCCGGACATGTTCGGAATTCACGTGTCGAAATCTGCGTCTGGGGGAATTTTTGAAAATTGGTCAAATGTCCGGTATTTCAGCTTCCATTAATAACTATTTTAAAAAGTTTCATTTCTTTAGGTTGAAATGATGGAAGAGAGAATGGAAAGGGTTTAGGATTTTAAATTGTTTTCCTGACTTATTAATTGGAATAAACAACCTCACAAAGACCTATAAATGAATGAATGAATGAGTAGTAAGGAACCATCCTTGTTGTGCACCAGCTTCATCAAACGCATCAAAGCACTACTAATGCTATACAATTTACAGGGACTGTCTGCTGGTGAGCTGACTGGGCTGACAGTGTAGCAGTGCACACGTGGCTTCATAACAGCAAGAAGCACTACACCCACCTTGATGTAGGTCTCGTACATCTCCATGAAGAAATTCTTGATGTCATTGTCAATTTTCACGTCGTGGGAGGCAGACGAGTCTTGTCCTTTCAGCCGTCACAAACAGACACGTACCTTATCAAGGAAAACAAAGGTCAGATGACACTGTTCTTATTATTGTGTAAGTTCCTTTTCTGTTCCCTCCTACTTTCTCTATCCTCATTTTCATTCCAAAGCTGGATGGTGCTTTTATTGTGCAACAATTTGACCTACTTTAGTGCCCACACTTTTGCATCTCATTTGTTCCATTTTTCTACAACTTAAGTTACTGAAACTAAATTTATTTGTGCTGTATACCTCTTAACCAAATTCCATTAATTAGAAAATTCTTTGACTACTAAACATCCAAAGTGGATCACATCTTGTCTCTTTCCTTTTACAGAGATCTCCATTCTCAAATATTCCAAACCTCAGCACCAGCTTTGGCAGCTTTCCTCTTTCTTCACTGACCATCCTAGTGAGCTAGCCTTCAACTCAAGTCTCAGTGAGAAGTATATAGTAAAGATAAATGTACTTTGAGAGCAAACAGTAATCTTACGCAGATTGGTGAAAGCGAAAATTAAGAACAATAAAGGCTCACAAGCTGATCTTTGCAGAAGCTGGCTCATGTGCTGGGAGATTAGGTGCCATCTCCTGCCTCGCTCCACCTTCCATGGAGGGATTACAGACACTGCCTCGCACGTTTGCTCTGTCCTGCCAACGTCTGCTGCCATCCAGGGAGGGATGAAAGACTGCTTCCCACCTCATCTCTCATGCCAATGCCTGCTGTCATCCAGGGAGGGAGGAGAGACTGCTTCCCACCTCACTCTCATGCCAATGCCTGCTGTCATCCAGGGAGGGAGGAGACTCTGCTTCTCACCTCCACACTCATCCCAATGCCTGCTGTCATCCAAAGAGGACAGATTGCTTCCCACCTCTCTCATGCCAGTGCCTGTTGACATCCAGGGAGGACAGATTGCTTCCCACCTCCTCTCCTGCCAACACCTGCTGACATTCAGGGAGGTGAGACGGCCTTCCACCTCTTCTCTTCTACTAATGCCTGCTGATATCCAGGGAGGAGAGATGGCCTCCCACCTCCTCTCTCCTGCCAACGCCTGCTGCCATCCAGGTTTTACTAAATAACGAGGGATACTATTCTTTTTTTATTTGAATAAACCATCCATTCAGAAACTAATAATTTATTTCAAACCTTCATAAATAATACAAATCAGAAAAACCATGATACAAAAAAATTGCAATAAAATGCCCTGTTTGGCTCTTTCGAAAATTTTTTAATGTCTGGAAATCAAGCCAGAAAAGTAGTAAAAAAAATGAAAAGCTGATAAACTCCAAAAAAAATCCATCAAAAATAGTCTAAAACGAAAGAAAAACAAAAAATAGTCCAAAATGAAAAAAAAACAAAAATGGTCCAAAAAATCTAAAAAATGGTCCAAACAGGTAAAAAAAAAAAAAAATCTAAAAAATGGTCCACAAAAATGGTCCAAAAACTGTATTAAGTCATAAATACTCTGAAGAGTCTCCGGAGATAAGGTAGACAAAAAAATTTAGGGTACAATATTATGAACAGCCTCCCTTCACTTTCATTACAATTGTATTTTCATTACATTCTCTGCATAAATACAAAGTCTATAAAATATTTTCAACTTCAAACAACTCTCAATTTTTACATTCACCATAAAGTCTACAAAAATTTTCAACTTAGTCAATCTTTAATTTTTACCTGCCTGATCTCCAGAGTCCTCTAAGTATAGTACAATTCTTTATAAACACTATGGGTAGTACAACTCTTTATAAGCACAATGGGTATGAATGCAAAAAATTCTCAGTTCAACTTAGTACAATTCTCAATCTTTAATTTTTACCTGCCTGATCTCCAGAGTCCTCTAAGTATAGTACAATTCTTTATAAACACTATGGGTAGTACAACTCTTTATAAGCACAATGGGTATGAATGCAAAAAGCATGTTGTCCTACTACACTACCTATAAATTCATCATGAATATTAAGATGAAACCTTTAAGATGCAGACCATCATTCTCTAGTCTAACAAAAACACAGTAACTACAATCAAAGTTGAGAAACTGGTTTAGTACAATCTAAATATTCAGTCTGAATGTTTCAAATGTATATAAAACCAATTTCACATTTCTTTCCTACTTGACACATCTATATAAAGGAATAAACTACCACATTTGGTTACAACAGCCGTACCTTGTTGTTCTGACTGAATTTAAATCTGTAGGAAGTGCAATGCTTCATGTCTGTGCAATCAGGAGCATTAACTACAAAATGAAAGGTTTGGAATAGACTGGTGAGACCACAAGTGAGATGGCTCAAGTCTGACACAAATGACTGTCGACTGCATGACTTTAGCAGGCTGGTAAAGACTGAATAAACTAGATAATGTTCATAAAGGTAAAGCTAAAAACTTGAAACAAATCTTCATAATGCAAGATCTCTTACAAGTAACTCTTATATATCATAAATTTCATAAGCTATTACTCCTAGCTAAATAAATGTATACATCAAATTGAATGATACGAAACAACAGGGATACCAGCAGAAACCTTCACATTTCTCTTGCTTTATCATCATCATTTCACCTTTCCATAGAAGGCATCTTCAGGATCTACAAAATATAAAAGAACTAAATACACAAATATAACAGTAAGGTCAGGCTCCACACCTTACAATAGGTTTTGGAGTGTTATTTCACTTCCTCCTCCTAGTTCTCTTAATTTGCTTCCACCTGTATTGCCAATCCTTCCTCTCCACCTTGTAGTGCACACACAGATTGGTTCCCTTAATACAGTCTTTTTGCCTTGCTCTTTTTATTTTCTAGTTTTGTTATTGTAATCTGTATTTTTTTTACATTGTCTGTGCATTATTGGCTGTGTATTTCAGTTTAGAATTTTTTTACTCTAAATTTTTTTTTTTTTTTATCTTTCAACTTTTTATAATGTCCATATAAAACTTACTGTTACATTTGTGAATTTAGTTATTTCATATTTTGTAAATCCTGAAGATGCTTTCTATGGAAAGGCAAAACATTAAAAATAAAGCAAGAGAAATGTGAAGGTTTCTGTTGGTATCCCTGTTGTTTCATATCTTCAATTTCAACTATCAACAAATTAAATGATGATGCACACAAAGAGATGATCACAATGTCAGGTTCAGCTGTACAGGTTAAACTAAATTCAATATCATTCATGACCTGAAGCAAATTATTGCAACACTGACTGTCTTGGAGATATACACAATATTCTTGACTTTTTTTCCTGTCCTTTAATCCTTCTGCCTGTTCTACCACTATCTTTTCTGTTAGGCTCTCAATCACCACCTCATATCTGTATCTTGTCTTGTCCTATCACTCCAATCCCTCCTCAGGATAACCAAAGGTAAAGGTGCCTCTGACAGTTTACCTCTGCTAATTGGAGGATCTGAGAAGGGTTTACATATTACATTATTGAATTTTTCCTTACCTATAATCCTTCTACTTATGCTATTACTCTATCTTCTCTGTTGTGCTCCACTGATCACAATCTCATATCTGTATCTTATTCTATTTCTCCAATCCTTCCTCAGGATGTCCCAAAATGGAGGTGACTCTGGTGTTTTGCCTCTGCCAATTGGGGGGATCTGAGGAGGTACCATGCTGATTTTCCCTGGAATGATTATTGTTTCTGTATTAGAGACCTATCTCTGTGTGTTGAACACATAATACAGGTGATAGTGTCTGTCATGGAGGCATACATTCCTCACTAGTCACTCTCTTCTCAACCTAAACCTTCTAAACCCTGATTTAATTAACATAGACCACCAATAAGGTAACAACATCATATGTATTTCTTATCCATTGCAGTTAGGTTAGGTTAGGCTTAGAGTTAGGTTAGATAAGGTTTTACATTGAGGTTAGGTAAGATTTACATTTAACATAACATAACATAACATAAATAATAGGATAACAAAGGGCCACCAGGGCCCATCTAGGTTATCCTGTATCTGTCGCACAGCGACCTCGTCATCAGTACTTAAAGATACACTTACAAGTACACAATACATTATATACTAATTCTAAATATTTGGCCCATTAACAGGGGTAAGTCCTGCAGCGAAATCCTCTACAATTTGTGGTCCCCATACATGGGGATCATGTCTTGTTTAACTATAGTAAATTTCTTATAAAAACTATCATGCAGTGCTATACATAATTATAAATCTAATAAATTTAAGTGCTTATCTAATCTGTTTTTAAACATTGTCAAACTAGTGCTATTTACAACCGTCTCTGGCAATGCATTCCAGAAGTCTACCACTCTATGACTAAAGAAATATTTTCTTATATCTAACCTGCAGCCTTGCTTTCTAATCTTCCTGCCATGATTTCTAGTCCTATTTCCTCCTCTAAGGTAAAGAAAGATCTCACATCTATGTAGTTTGTATCTGAGAACATTTTAAATAACTCTATCATATCCCTCTTATACATCTCCTCTCAAATGAAAACATGTTTAATTCCTTTAATCTATCTCTATACTCCAGGCGCTTTAATGCTGGTATCATCCTAGTTGCTCTTCTCTGAACTGCTTCTAACATGTTGATATCCTGCCTATAGTGGGGTGACCAGGCCTGTATGCAATACTCTAAATGGGGCCTAACATAGGAATTATATAAGCTACGCACCACTTCCTTACTTTTATAACTAACATTTCTATTTATAAAACCCAGGATCCTATTTGCCCTATTTCTTGCTTCTAAACATTGCTTTGAAAATTTCATAGTCCTGTCTATCACTACTCCTAAATCCTTTCCTTCCTCTACTGCCTCTAGCCAACATCCCTCCATCTCATAGTTAAAGTTTGTGTTGTCTTTACCTAAATGCATAACCTGACACTTTTAGAATTAAACTCCATCTGCCACCTGTCTGCCCATGCTATCAGCCTGTCCAGGTCTCGTTGTATTCTGTAATTGTCCTTTTCACCCTGTACTGCACATGCTATCTTAGTATCATCTGCAAACTTTGATACTTTGCTACTAATTCCTATATCTAAATCGTTAATGTACACCAAGAAAAGAAGAGGTCCTAGCACTGATCCTTGGGGTACCCCACTAACCACTTCCTTCCACTCAGACATTGCCCCATTTAATACTACTCTCTGTTTCCTATCAGAAAGCCATTCACTAATCCAATCAACTAACCTACCCCCTATCCCATGTAGTCTCAATTTGTACACTAGCCTCCTATGCGGTACCTTATCAAACGCCTTGCTAAAATCTAGATATATAACATCTATGCTATTTCCATCATCTAACTCCTTGGTAATATATTCTAAGATATCGAGCAAATTTGTAAGACAGGACCTCCCTGATCTAAAGCCATGTTGGGTATCTCTAATTAATCTATTCTCATTTAAATGCTCCCAAATACTACCCTTAATGATTTTCTCTAGTATCTTACATACTATACTAGTTAAACTGATCGGTCTATAATTATTCGCATCATCCTTCCTACCTTTTTAAATATTGGAGTAACATTAGCTAACTTCCAGTCCTGAGGTATCTCAGCAAACCTAAGTGATCTTTCAAAGATTAACTTAAGTGCTTCAGAAATACTGTCTACACCCTCCCTAAGTACTCTGGCATGTAGCTCATCAGGACCACTAGCTTTCCTATCGTCTAGTTCAAGAATAAATTTCCTAATAATTCCCGGTTTTATATCAATATTTTCTAAAGCTCTTAAACTACTCGTCGCACTGTTTGTAACAGGATTTCCTATTCTTTCCTAGTAAATACTGAAGAAAATTGTTCATTCAATAATTCTACTATGTCTTCATTTTGATCCACTACTACACCATCTTTTCTGAGTGGTCCAATCCTATCCTTATTTCTTTTATCACTGACCTTGTAATAACTATATAATTTTTGGGATCTTTACTCCCAGCTCTAGCTAGTTTTATCTCTGCCTGCCTTTTACTTTTTTTATAACCTTACTCAAATCATCTCTGACCTGTCTGTACCTAATCAAATCTACATCTTCCCACTTTTCTGCAACTCTCTGTATGCCCTCTTCTTCTCTCTGATCTGGCTACCTATCTCATGAGTCCACCATAATGGCTTCCTGTTTCTCTGCCTTATATCTTTGTAAGGGATACACTGCATCACTATACCCTTTACTACAACCTTAAAAATATCCCACATCTCCTGTGCAGTTTTATTTCCAAAACTATCTTCCCAGTTTACCTCTCCTAATAACTGACGTAACCTACCATAATTGCCTTTCTGATAGTTTGGGACTCTAGTCTTATTCACTATATTATCCCTACTGGAATTAATGATAAATCTAATTATATGATGGTCACTGTTTGCTAAAGTCTCTCCTACCTCAACTTCCTTTAAACAATGCTCAATATTTGTTAGTACTATGTCTAAAACCTTCCTCCCCCTAGTAGGTTTATCTACCATCTGCACTAAATAGTTATCCTGAAAACTTTCCATAAACTTATTTTCACTAGCATCTCCTACCATCCTCTCCCAGTTTACTGACTTAAGATTAAAATCCCTAAGATAATTGTCTGACTAGTACACCCCTATTTATCTCATCTACCATAAGGTTGTCTACATCTGCTGACTGGTTAGGTGGCCTATAAAAAGCTCCTACTCTAATAACCTTACTTTTGTTTACTCTAACATCCAGCCATAAGGACTCTACTCTGTTATCTACCTTAATACCATTAACCTGACTGGAAATGAAGGATTTTTTTTACATAAATAACTACTCCTCCACCTATCCTACCAATTCTCTGGTGTAAATACATAATGTATCCATCTACTTCATATTCTTTCCTATTTTCCTAAACTTTTCCTCATTTACCCATGCCTCTGTGACACATACAACATCTAAGTCCTCCTCAACTATATAACTAGATAACTCGTCCTTCTTGTTCCTAAGACTCCTGGCATTTACATAAAAACATTTAAGTCCTGCTACCTTCCTAGATGCTGTCTCCTTATTTGGAATCCTAATCTTATTCTCTCCTATTTGCACCTGGAAATCTTTCCTAATCTTTTCACTATCTCTGTTTATCCTATCTAATTTATGTCTAGCATCTTTCTTCTGGAATGCATTTGCTACCTCACCCCTACACTCCATCCCAACTCCCCTCCAGACATCCACTCAGCACATCCACACCCTTCCTACTCAGATGCACACCATCCCTAGCATACAAATCCCTTCGCCCATAGAACCTATCCCATACATCCACAAAGCTGACACCCACATCCTTACACATCCCTTTTACCCGATCATTCACACCAATGGCTCTAGACAACCATTCCCTGCTAACATACACACGAGGCAAGATTCCTGACACTACACACCTCCTACCACTCTCCCTTATCTTGCCTAACATTTCCCGAAATCTTGCCACTAACTCCTCCGACCCACCTGCTCTGACATCGTTCCCACCTACGTGCAAAACTACTACACCCTCCCTCTCCATCCCCCCAACCCTCTTCTGCACCTCCTCACTCACTGCCTTCACACCTGCACCAGGCATACACACGTTCGTCCTCCTATCCCTGTCTTTCCCACAGAAAGTGCTATCTAAATACCTAACCTAGGTTAGGTTTAGGTTAGGTAAGGTTTAGATTTGGTTATGTTTAAGTTAATGTTATGTTTTGTTAAACGACGATTTTTTTTTTTTTCTGGTAGTCTGCTGGCTTTTATGTATTGATAGACTTCGTTTACTGCAAAATCGTGTTTCAGGAAGGGATAGGGGGAGATTAATTTTTAAAAAGTACGGATTTCCAACAGAAACGAAGTGCAGATTAATTAAAAACCGGTCGAAATCTACAGGATAAAAATAGTTTCATCTTGAAGTGAGAGTATGGTATAAGACTCTAAATTTACTAAAGCTAACGTTCTATTGCTTTAATTTCCTTTCTCTCTATAAGAATTTAAGGGAGAGGTGAGGTAAAACTTTGTTGGATATAGGTTCCAAAATCTTATTCCCCTTGTGTACCAACACGAAACACACTTACAGACTAGGGATCCTGCTGGGTCAGCTGACAGCCAGTAGCAAGGCAACAATCAGCTAATGCCCGACCCCAGCTACCGCCCACTGTCCTGTGGAATAGCCTGTGTCAGTGTCAACCACTAACACATAAGGGATAATGGAACATGAAAAGCAGCAAATGCTAAGAAGGCAAGCAAAGATCTAGGAGCACACAATACAAATTCACAAACACCTAGTCTGCTTTAGGGCACCACCAATACGCATATCTGCTTACTGCCACCATCACCACCGTGCCTCAAGGAAGAGACTATCTGTCTATCTCGCCCTCACCCAGCTAAACAGGTGTTACCATCACCTACCAAGGCTGAGGGATCACCACCACCTAGACACCTCATAAGCTTGGTGCGATAAACACCTATACCTACATGCCTTCAACCTCTAATGTGGTGGTGAATTTGGCCAACGTCAAGAGTTTCTTCATGTCAATGAAACTTTGGTATATTGAACTTTCTTACCTCATGTGGTGTAGCCTCATCCAGCCTGAAACACCATGCTGGATCTCCACTCCATTCACCTGATGGTGACTGTCTGTAATCCGAAGTGGCGACTCGCCCACACTGCTTTACGAATCATGCTCACGGAATGTAGTTTGTTTGGCTGGTGGCTTCATGAAGCCATGCCAGCCAGACCCCGGGACAATTCCTTGGATCAAATAAAGATTTTTACTCCATTTGGGCAACCTAAAATATATACTTATATATATCATATAGTAGACTGATGGACATTGTTAAGAGATAATGATAGATGTGGCTATGAAGACATACCGTGTGGACTGTACGTGCTGTGAAGCAATATAGCAGTTCGAACACAGGTCTCACTTGCCGCTGGCGCTGCTGCTACGGCGCTGCCTCCACACTCACGTGAAATTGTTAATATACAAGCTTTCCTTCATCTAATAAAGATACTTTGTAATCTTAGAACAATATCAACATTCTCTCTCTCTCTCTCTCTCTCTCTCTCTCTCTCTATATATATATATATATATATATATATATATATATATATATATATATATATATATATATATATATATATATATATATATATATATATATATATGTATATATATATATATATATATATATATATATATATATATATATATATATATATATATATATATATATATATATATATATATATATATACTTAGATTTGTAATACTGTGGTAACTAGTGAGCATGGACGAAAGTTAATACTTGAAGTAAATTAATGTATTGTGTGTTGGGAGTTCTGAAGACATTACAAGTGAAGATTATAACAGCCCACGTCATAATCACACTGTAAGTATAGTCAAATATATTAATTCTATTTAAGCAAATCTGTAATAAGTAGTAGAGTATACAGTGAAAAAGTGTTATAAAACCCATCTCACAGCTAACAGTGTTATTCAGGTTAAATATCAAGATGTGTTCAGCATGAAAATGAAAAGAATGGTCAATCTTATTTTAATTATATATTTTTAAATGTAACACAAAGTACTCTCAAACTACTGGGCCTCTGAAAACCTGTTACTAGTCATGAATTGTAACACTATCAGTATCAGGCCAGGGTGCTTTGATCGATAGACAGCTTCAGCAGAGTGAGATTGAGTGACTCGACTTTTACCTGTCCAGTCTGGCCACTGCAGCTAACAACAAATGGTTACTTGTACATGACCAGACTAATTAACTATTTCACATAAAACCATACTGTGGAAAGGCAAAAAAGCATCTCCAGTGAAACAAATCCTCATGAATGTTTGGTGCACCATCAATTACTGTGATGTGTATACCATTTGCTTATAATCAGGTTATGTGTTTCACTGAAATGACAGGTTAAATGGTGCAATTTGCCTTTTCACTAGTTCTGCACATGCCTACTGAATATTTAGAGCATTCAGACCACTGTCTGGAATTGCTAATAATGATACATGCCAGTGTAGTCTATTTCATGACTAATATGATGCTTGAGTCACTTTGAGTCAGAGGCAGAAAACCCAGGATCTGCTCACTTGGGAGATTCAAAACACACTGTTCTTCATATATTTCTAATTCTAGGTGAGCACAGGAAACTAGTGATAATAAGATATAGGTGAGCAAAGGGCTTATTATATACAGAGAATGAGTAGAAGATAAATGATTACAATGAATAAATAATCTAACTGGTTTCAGTGGCCAGCTGTGAATATCAAATAATATTTCATAAATAAATGTTTCATTCAGTTTAAACTATTGACAAAATATTAGACATTCAGTTTAATGAACTGAAAACTAATATTACCTATGGAATGTTTATAAAGAATATGAAGAAATCTTATTTGCATCAACACCATCACAGAAACTCCCTATCTGTCTAAACTATGTGAATTATTCTTTCCTGTGCATCTACAGAACAATTTGCTTAGTAAATGTACCTCAATATAAAGTGACTAATGCCAGTTTATATACAATTATCACTTTACATACAAACAAACACTGGCAGTCATCTTTACACTTACACAAAACTAAGATACATTACATTTGTGGATAAAACCTTCTACACTTTTTTTTACCTCTCAATAAAATATGTATTTCTTGAGGTAATTAAAATAAATGAATGATAAAATGTACAACTGTAAGTGAAATAGGTTTATGGTAATTTACATATCCCTGAAGTGTGACCATGAATTACTGCTCTAAATTCATCCTCTCAGCCTTCATCGTAAACACAGCACTTGAGTATGCCACAGCATTTCAACCAGTGTTCAGGAACCTGACAGGTAATAAGCACATCTTCCAGATATGAAATTTTCAGTGCAAGGAAGACCTGCTAAACAAAATCCCATAACAGCCTCAAAACAGAATAAAATGGGATCATAACAACACTTTTTATCTCACACAAATGGATCTCAACCTCTGCATGGTGGACAGTGTGTGTGTGTGTGTGTGTGTGTGTGTGTGTGTGTGTGTGTGTGTGTGTGTGTGTGTGTGTGTGTGTGTGTGTGTGTGTGTGTGTGTGTGTGTGTGTGTGTGTGTGTGTGTGTGTGTGTGTGTGTGTGTGTGTGGCTAAGTCTGCTGCCTTTCACCGATCAAAGCATATAAAGATGAAATTATCAAAAAACTAACAAACACAAAAAATATCACACATCATTAAACATTACAAAATTATGACACTCATACCTGAGATTCATATCAATTATTAATTTTCCTTTGTCAGATCTAAGGAGAAGGCTAAATATGTATACACAAAACATTACAACAATGACAATGGTATTCATAAGATTTCAGAAAGAGATCTTTTACCTTTTTTTCTAAGTTAGGTTGCTTATACTGTGGGCAGACTAAGTAGTGTGGCAATAAGATTGCAACTGACTCTGCACCAATATCCACTGGTCTCACATTTATAGCAAAACCAAGAAAATACATGAAAAAACATTGCCATACTGCAAGGATATTACATTCAACATAACTATCAGCAGCCTACATGATCTCAATACAAGACAAAGACCTCCACCAACCAAATAGGTATGTTGTAGGTACCTTGCTAGCTTTGGTTGTCTTGGTTAACTTGCCTGGTTACAAGGTCATTACTCCTCAATAACTTGTATGAGTATCCATTCTCTGATGGATGAGTAAGGGATTCACTAACATGAGACAAGCCCAAAGTGAATCCACTTCTTCAAGGATTTAAACCTGATACTTTTTGGTTCGGATCTGAGCTCTCCACCCATTATACCTTGGTGTAGTTTTTCCAGTTTGGTAACACAAGCAGGCAAGAGCTATTGAGTCCTCCCAGCAAGTATACCATTAAGAAATAAGATCACATAAGTAATAGGGGCTAAGAGCAGCCTAGAGCATGTATAAACAATCAAGGCAGTCTCCTTCTGTGGTAATGTGGCAGCTGATTTTTTTACAATGTTGCAAGAGGCTAAGATCAAACATTTGTGGATGCTTTCCAGACCAGACAGATAGATAAAACAAGGTAGTATTTATGTAAACTGCATCCTAGTCACCTTGGAACTTCAATTTAGGAAATGCCGTGCATGGTTTATGGTCTAATTTTGAAATATCCTTAACTATTTACAATGTAAAATTATCATGAGGTGATGGAAAGACATGTCAGTTAGTTGAGTGCATATGGCTTATCCTCTCCTAAACAGAAAATAAAAAATAAATAAATATATAAATAAACAAATAAATAAATAAATGTGATTTTGTCACAGGACACTTCCCAGATTAATGCAAAACATCAAAATATGTGAAAAGCTCATATTTCATCTTGAAGCCAACAGGGTGTGACTTGCTACAAATGATCCAAACTATGTGTTTGGTATACACTTTTAACTGGTCTGGCCTTGGAAGGTCCTGCAACCATGAGGCAAGGACTGGTACTAAGAACTGCTGTAGTCTGTAAATCCTCTTATGCATAGCTGACACTAATGTAGGATACAGATATGAGATTGTTGTATTCTTAAACACTGCTTTGAAGAGGTTCTTTGAATAATTAGTCTTTCCATGGCTGACTAAGTGCTGCCAAGGCCTGCCTGGTGACAATTGTGGCTCTCTTATAAACATATAATTCAGCTCAGTTAACCCCAAATGTATTGCTAGAGTAACGCTAACATAAAAAAAAATATGACAATTTCTCTCAAACTGTCAACACAAATACATCTAATAAACACCAGATCCTGAAATTAACCAAAAGAAATGATGGATTACTTCTAGCACAATAAACAATAATGGGAAAAGTAATTTCCTTTACACTGAATGTGTTCTACAAATTGAAAATCATTTACCAGAAAGTTAGGATCTTTTTTTTTACATACTAAATTGCCCAAAGGGCAATTTGATATGTTAAGAATAATATTTTGCCTGACATAAAGAGGCAGATATGAGAAAAGACTAAGTAGCAGAACAGAACTGATAACATTAGGATGAACATCAAAAGAGAGAAAAGTGATGTGGGAAGCTGTTATTCATGAACAGAAAACTGATACAAAGCAGTGGAATGATAGGGATGGTAAAAGAAGGGAGGGCAGATTGAGATGACAACTTTTACTGGAACTGACAAACAAATAACAGAGATATGTAGAGAGAGCTGGGGCTCTTTGCCTTGCAACAGACTCCAGTTGCTGCTGCTGAAGCTGATTATAGCTCACATTCCAACTACTGTATACCATTTCTGAGCTGAACAAGTTAGACAGACTCCTGGAGCAAAGAAGTCCCTACTTTCTTACGTTAGATCAGCTATTCTCCAGTGTGCTATGCTATCTTTATGAGAAAATAATTGCAAAGAGGGTGGATCACTGGGTTTTGCCCCTGACTTGCTACATCCATTGTTATATATACATAATACATTAAGTATTACAGTCCTTCCACAGCAGCTCCATCACAAGAGAATAAGAATTTTCGGTCGCCCTAGACTGACCCCTACACTCAGGGAATATAAGCCATAATTTATTCAGTTCAGATTACAAACATGATGAAGTAATGAATTCTGAAGCTTTTGTTTGATATTTTGTTCTAAAGACATGATTCTGAAACATAATAGTACTATGTACTTTCCATGGAAGAATGATATTCTAGAAACATCATCAGTGTCAAGAAAATTTTGCAAGAATGGATGATGAAGTGACTATATAATAAAATCTGTACTTCAACCATTTTTATGCCATAGGTACAAGTGCCTGGACATGACAGCCACATCAACATATCCTTGCATGCAGCTTATTGCATGAGAGATACATACCAATGGACAAGTAATTCTTAACACCTGCTAACCTAAACAGCAAATCAGAATTCTGAATTCATCAGCTGCCCAGTCTTGTTATTGATTAAGTATAGAGGAAAACTATACCGAATACTGTAAACAAACATGCAAAGCTTTCAAAGACGGAAAAAAAAAAAAAAAAAAAACTTCACATGTGATTTAGGCATTTGTGGGTTGATGAAATGTGACTATGTACAAGAAAGACATTTTTAAGTATAGGATTGTCACTGTAGAGTTACTTAAGATCAATAGCAAAATACATAAAAGGTGTCAGACTGGGCAACATTGTTTTCCCTTCAAACCTAGAATGGTCATGGGCAAGATGCATGATACACTGAGAAGCTAACAGCTGAATGATTAAGAATGACAGAATAGCAACACCATGATGGTAAAAGCAGGGTAGACAGGGAATCTGATGGAAAGATATGGTCTACTACTAAAGTAGCCTGGAACTGATTAGTAGCAAACATAAGTGACTAAAGAAGACTGCAGGGTCTTTGTTTGCAACTGCCTTACAGAGACTGGTGATGATGACAAATTATTCCAAGCTCCAAGCAAGCTTCCACACAGGCACTCTTCACAGGATGAGCAATGCTTAATACGTCTACTTTCTCTCATGAACTGTGTAATTTTTTTCTCCTCAAAGAATTGCCTATCCCATACACGATATGATTAGCAAAATTATCCTGCTGAACATTCTCTCATAGTAAGACCTGACACTCATGGAATATCCACATGACAGACATCAGTTCAGTCTCAGAGATTAACTGCTAGTTTGAAATGCAGTCACTTCAGTGATACCTCAAGATTTTACAAAGGCACTAACTATCATTATTTTTCTCATTGTCTTATAATCCTATACTATGACAAAGACAACCAGCAACATGAATATAAATAAACTTTTTGTGCATTTACTAAAAATGCTATAGTCATGATAACAAAATGAATAAACAGGCAAGATGTGAGAAACTTTCCAGGATCTTTGTGATCTGTATCATGAATAAGAATGTTTTTATTTAGAAAGCTTGAATATCTTTCCCCTGAGCACTGACTTCCTTTTCTTTCCAATGTAGTAACTTAGGAGCTATCAACAATATCCTCTACTGTCACTGCATGAGGAACATAATTTTCTACATATTACTATAGTTGGTATATTTTCGTATACACTAAAGAAAGGCAACTGATGTGGAATTACACACACTTCCTGCCAGAATATGAACTCACAAGGTGCTTCATTAGCTTGTAAGTAGATGGACTAGAAGGATTCTCACAAAATATATACCAAGCAGAAAACATTACTTTGACAACTCAACTTTCCTAAGTGAGTTTACTGATGAATAACTCAACACAGGGTTTGATGTTTCTATCCACCAGAGGAACAGCAGTATGCAAGAACAAACTTATCATGTGATTGTAACTTTGCATCAAATACTGAGAAATAAAATTTACACAGGAGTGAAAACAACCTCCACATCCAACAAAACATTTACCAAAATATAAAAAGAACAAAGTTGTATGAAATATAGATGAGTAACCTTCACTCAATAATAATCACAACACTCACCACTCCTATACTATCAACTACTTAAATATCACAAAATAGTGCTGTCTGATCTTTGTATGCAATAAAGTAATACAGTCTCATTACTTTCTGAAGTCATCAAACAGTACACAATAATAAAAAGCAAACAAGTTATATACAATAATGAATGCTAACTGGAGTAAAAGGAGAGAATAGAGTACTGCTTTGTAAATAAAAGTAAAATCAACCATTTATGGGATGCATTCATGAAGCTTTTTTTTGGAATAATGCATCAAGTTATACTCCAGAATTCTGTATTTGTTCTGGTTCCATCTCTAATCAGGGAAGTGTGCCATCCATAAGCTAGGAAGTGGTCAATACAAAAGCATAAGTAGCATATGATTGTGCACACCGGATAAATGAGTCAAAGACATGTCACATAATCAATAACACTAAAACAATAAAATTAAAGAAGCTTAAAATAAATAAAGTGGCTACTGTTATTATAGTCAGTACTACAATCCCTCAGTTTCTGCATGGCAACTGTTCAGTAAAATCTGGGGAAGATTAAGATGAATAACCTATATCCCCATTGTACCCTTAAAGATCTTGTCCCTTTGAAATAAGGCCAGGCTCAGGTAAAAGCAAGGAAAAACACTTATACATACAAGTCTATCTGACAGTGTAAGAAAAAGAAACACTGCCATAGAACAAAGAAGTAGAGGGACACTTACCATGACACGGGACCATTCTTACATCCTGTTTTACTATTTCCACAATTCAATGACATGAAATTGAGACAACATTTACTTCTCTTCACATTTTTTTTGTTATTTTTCAAATTCAAAACTTGTCTTCTTACTAAATCTATTCTAGTTGACAGGAAACATGTCTTAATATGGAAATATTAGGGCATTTTTTAGTAAACAAGATGAAATCTGCCTTCATGGATCTACCTTTTAGTATACATCCTCAATGTTAAATAAGATACAGTAGATTACAGCTAATCAATTCAGATTCATTATGCCAAAGATATTGCAAATGTTCTCAGGGAATGACTGGCATACCATTCTCTCCACAGGTAAAGAGATCATTCACTCTCTCCTAAGTGAAAAAAAAAATGTGTAACCTTTTTCCTCTTAGAAATGCAAAATGGGTGCAAAGTTTTGTGTAACAATCACTCTCTCCATGATGGATTTCATAAATCCATCTGATAAAATCAGCTTGTCATCATTTAAAGTTTAAATAATTTAACCAGAACACTTGTATGATTAAATGTCAATCAGAAGTCTTTGAGTATTACCTTACCTACCATGACTACTGGCAACAAGGATACCGCAACTAAAAATTAAAATTTCTTAAAAAATATATACTTATATACAAATATCAATGTATAAATGTGAACATTAAAATCATTAAAACAAGAGGAAAAAATTTGACTAAAAAATGTCAATGATCCTGCCTGTTAATACTTCCTTAGAAGCAGTACGGCCTAGAGGGATTTACTTATCGTATCTCAGGGTGGTGTAACACTTCTGACACACTCTCACTGGCTTCAGAATCCTTAGGCGTGATATTTCTGACTCAAATCTGCTACATCTGAAAAATTTGAAAATTATTCAAACTCTGTGTCAATTGTAATCATATATTATTTCTAAAAGCTTCTTTCAAAAAGGCTATCTTACAGTATATACAAGTCATTCTACAGATGGATTGTAACACTAATTATTTTCTCTTCCCTTTCTAAGATCTCCTCCATGTGCTTCATCTAATGTTTTACAGTGCAGGTAAAGTTTCTATTCCAATCTTAGAGAGAGAGAGAGAGAGAGAGAGAGAGAGAGAGAGAGAGAGAGAGAGAGAGAGAGAGAGAGAGAGAGAGAGAGAGAGAGAGAGAGAGAGAGAGAGAGAGAGAGAGAGAGAGAGAGAGAGAGAGAGAGAGAGAGAGAGAGAGAGAGAGAGAGAGAGAGAGAGAGAGAGAGAGAGAGAGAGAGAGAGAGAGAGAGAGAGAGAGAGAGAGAGAGAGAGAGAGAGAGAGAGAGAGAGAGAGAGAGAGAGAGAGAGAGAGAGAGAGAGAGAGAGAGAGAGACTTTAAGCAACAAATATCATGTGCAATCAAAGCAACTCACTTAGAACAGAATAAATGGCCACAGTTCCTGCAGTGGTGCCGCCTCTCATAAATGCTAAACTTGACCTGGCAGTTGGCACATGCATCACTGCCGTCGTCTCTCACCCAGTGGTCTGCCACGGCACGACCAGGCTGATCAGGAACACTCCATGAGAACACTCGCCCTCTCGCATCACCAACCAATACAGTTCGATGATCTCTGCAAAAACGGAAGTATCACTATCAATCACAAGATTCTTCTTCACCCAACATTCTCATGGAGTCATTGTGCATCACTTGTTTCATGCAATTATGGTTCTCAAACATGAGCTCTTCATCCACCTATACACACACATACATACACACACACACACACACACACACACAGCTGGAATATGTAGCAGTGGTATGGTCTCTGCACTCTAAAAAAGATCCAAGAAAAACTGGAAAGGATACAGAAGATTGCTATAAAGATGGTGCCGGAATTAAAGGACCTCACATATGAATAACGACTGAAGGAAATGGGACTGCCAACCTTACAGGATAGAAGAGAACGTGGGGACCTAATAACAATGTATAATATAGTAAATTATATTGAAAAAATAGACAAAGAAGACCTGGTGCTGTTGGTGGAAGAAGATGGAAGGACAAGAGAAGATGAAAAAAAAAAGATCAGGATGATGAAGGATGTTGGAAAATAGTTTTCCACACAGAACGGTGGAAAAATGGAAAGCATTGGATAAGGAAATTGTCGCAGCACATGTGTGCATAACTTTAAAGAAAAACTAGATAAATGGAGATATGGAGACAGGACACTATGAGCCCTGCTCGAACCCAGTACAATACAATTAGGTAAATACAATTAGGTAAATACACACACACACACACACACACACACACACACACACACACACACACACACACACACACACACACACACACATATATATATATATATATATATATATATATATATATATATATATATATATATATATATATATATATATATATATATATATATATATATATATATATATCATTCTTACTAACTTTGAGATGGCAAGCGCTGTGACAGAGGCCGGCTCAGTGTTGTCCCGACGGTCGTAGGCAGTATGCATGGTCAATTTGCTGCGGAATACCAGCTGGCACTCCCACTTCATCCCTGGTGCACAACAACCTTCATGTATCACATTACAAAATACACTACAAAAACATCAGCATGTTTGACTGCTTCATCATCATTTCCTGATTTGCATACCTTAAACGACATCACTTACAGAAGGACTAAAGTTAATGTTTTACTTTTCAGTTGCTTACATTATGTAAATGTATAAAATATTGCATATCTACTCATATCCCAGAAAACTAAATCTATAATCAAATTAAGGTACCTTTTAAAATGAATTGTACAATTTGCTATGAAAATAAATGGGCAACTAATTACCTGGCATTAGGGGATTTTTGGGGAGCTTTTTCCTGGCCTCTTGCACTTTGGCTTGCTGATTCTGAGCCTCTTGAATTTCAGAGTCTGAGATCAGTACAAAGGTGTCACTGTCAGCCAGGCTGGTCTCACTCTTACTTGTTTGGAGGCGATGGTCATGGGTGTGAGAGGCTGCTCTTTCAATGGTGCTGATTGCACGGGCAACACCTGGCACCAAAGAGTTAGAGTTCAATCTTCCTGACAACTTACATGCAGTATGTACTACTAGGAAATCATGACAGGTGTTGCCACATGGTGAAGGTAACACTACCTGACAAATTAGGACCTTATTCCCAACTGTAGTTTTGTCATATGGGTTTCTTGAGGATGGTATGACTCAAGCTATCATCAATCATTATATATAAACCTACCCTTGGGATAATGGGAACTTCTTCTGAGTACTATGTCATCCTGAGCCTCCAAAGACTTTGTCGGGGTAGAATCCATACTATGTGTGCTAGCACTGGAGACAGACATGGCCACTTGCCGGTGCAACAGACGTTTTTCCTTTTCAGTCTTGCTTCCATGCAACGTCTCCTGTAGAGTTATTATATTTATTATTGTCACCACTATTCCATCAATTTATCCTTCTGCCTTGTAAAAATGTAAAATTTAAAGTTAACATGGTTTAATTATTTGCTAAACAGTAAAGGATTCATACATAGTCTTCTATTCTGATATAAAAAAGGTGGAATGGAAGGACTGGACTTAACCAGAGTCTGAGTCTCTTTGTGTCACTAACCTGCCCAGCAGCAGCTTTGTTTTCCTCTTCCTCCTTTTCCATCTCCTCTTGATTGGTCATTAATGTAGGATGAGAAGGAATCACAGTGTATGACTCCAAGTCAACTGTGCTAATATCTTCTTCATTTTGCTCATGCTTCTCATTTTCTTCCCAATCACTTTCTCCTTCCTCTGATAAACTGCTCTCACTCACACTCTTGGTCAGCAATCCTGGAGAGAGAAAAAAACAAAGAAATAAGACAAATTCATGACACAAGGCTATGGTGATCCTAATGCTCATCATGTGATGCATCTGTGCAGAAAAACTCATGAAATAATGCACTCAACCTTGAGGAAGGGAGCCTTGATAACCTTGGTCAGCTGTCTTCCTATACCAGAAAGTCATGCCAGAAACCAAACGATTTTAAACAAAAAGAGGATGAGTGATGTGTCTTTGGTTGTTGAATGACGAGCAGATGGTGTTGGAAAGATGATAAATTCATGAATATTACTAAAGATTTATATCTGGTGAATGTTGATGCCTAATGACAGAGAATAAAACTTCAGTCACCTGGTGTTTGCAATGATACTGCACTGGTGACTGATTTAGAGAAAAGATTGAGAAGGATGAAGTAAAAAAGTTCACATAATTTTTTATGTTCTCTTCATCACCTTGTGGAAAATCTTCTACAGTGGAAAGACGGCGCACTACGTCTCGAGCCCTTGCCAGATGTCCTGGCTGAATTGTGTGCGAAGGAGACTGACTACTGGGGGATTGCAGGGACTTGGAACTTTGACAGACACCTGCAATAACTATGCATTATGATTCAACATTAATTACCATCTTAATTCAAATAAAACTTTAAAACAATTGCATCAACATAGTTCAATCATTCTAGAAAGGATCTTCCTTTTAAGGTTCTGGTTAAGTAAAGTTGATGTGGTTGTGTAACATGCATGACTCACGCCTGTATGATGGTTCAGTGACATTCAAGTGATACAAAAACACCACTTCAGAATCTATATTCTTGCTACTAATGTGTATTCAGTCAACAAGTATTCCTCTAAAAATTATTCAACGATGATAAAATAATTATGTTATGTTCAATATTATGCAAATATCCCACACTGTCATCCACTAATTGAATTCCCTTTAATGCACAGTGAATTAACAGCTGAAAATAAAATACTTGGTCCAAAACATACTTTCTTATATTTTCAGTTATGGCATCAATAAAACAATACAACCATTAACAAACAATCATGGAGAAAGACTACCTGTTGTGCTATCCTTGGAGACTGTGGTCTGATCCTCCTCTGCAGCAGATGGGGCAGTGGTGGCGGTGGACTGTGCGGACTCATTGGCTGGAACTTGAACATACTCAATACTCCACATCTGCAACACAATACCTGCCATGTTACTGCTGCACCATATTTTCGTGTTGTTCCTGCATTTCATTACGAGAATTCAAAATTGCAGACCAGTGGATTAATAAAATGACCTTTCATTCTTAACTAAAGCATTGGCCAAATTCATTTTTTTTTTAATCATAGCCTTTAGTATGGAAATGTGACACTTGAAATTTTATCCATTATCTCCAAATACATTTCAACAAAGTTTTCAGACTGACCATGGATAGTTGAAATATATAAATTCTCTTCATGAAATTTTCATGAAAGGAGGAAAAAAGAGACAACAAAAAAGAAAGCCAGCAAATGTAGTTTGGTATGTGACACCTACTCACCCTGACTACTCCATCTGAAGACCCAGTCATTATCACATTGTTGGGATCCCACTCATGCATAGTGGAGAACGACACACACAGAATTTGTTGTTGGGGTGAATGAGCACCAAGGGCAGTATTGACAGTAGCCACAGCCGCACCATTGATGCTCCACACGTGCAGCCAGGTGCCAGCACATGTGGCAATGTCACCCTACGAGATTAATGCGTGAAAGGAAGCTTGCCATCACAAATGCCTACAGACTTACCTACAGCAAAAATGTACGAATGTACAAATATATATGATTAATTTCGATATATTCCAGCAATAACGGTTGACTAACAAAATGCTGCTGCTGCGCTTACTGTCTGCTCATTGATCGCCAGAGCAGCCACAGGTGCCTGATGAGGAGCCAACTGACGGACATAAGCCAGACGTGCCAAGTCCCAGATAATGGCTGAACGATCCCGAGAGCCAGACACCAACAGGCCGTAAGCACTGCAGGCTGCCAGGCAAGTGATGCCATCACAATGCCCATAAAGGATCTTTTTCTGAACTAACTGCCTTTTGATGATTTCATAAACGTTGATCACCTAAAAGCAGAAAATAAAACCAATTTCTCTTATTAAATTCTTAAATTTATCATTCAATTATTCATCTACATAATCTGATAGAAATTGTATGTCATTTACTTAATTGTGAAAGATTATGAATGAAATAACTACAATACAAATCTGATATGAACATCAGTTTGTGGTGTACTACACAGCTTGGGTGATTAACTACATCTATGGAGACACAGGACATGTGCATAAGCCTATGTATATGTATTTGTGTTTTTGACAATTTACTTTAGTAAAGGAAATGAGAACTGCAAATAGGTTAAAAAAAAAAAAAAAAATGCGTCTTTGTTGGAAGTAAGCATACTAAAGGAAACATGGAAAGCAGCAAGCATACAGTAGAGGTGCCTGCAGTGATGATGGTCTTGTTATTGGGACACACAGCAGCAAGAATCTCCCCATTTTGTGGCGTCTCACTCACTAGCACAGCTCGCTCGCTCTCATATCCACCAATCCGCAAGCTGAAAGTTTAATATCTTTTTTATTTACATTATATTATTATCATTATCATATTCATCTTACCTTATTCATCCCTCCATGAGAGACTTTGTGATCTTCACTTCTTTCTCACATGTGTAAACCCTAAGTCTGACATTAATGA
Source organism: Portunus trituberculatus (assembly GCF_017591435.1). Classification (NCBI taxonomy): domain Eukaryota; kingdom Metazoa; phylum Arthropoda; class Malacostraca; order Decapoda; family Portunidae; genus Portunus; species Portunus trituberculatus. The sequence continues at coordinate 16,589,109 of NC_059304.1, forward strand.
ATCAGATTACCACTTACATCACACACTTTCAGCCATCTGGACACAGATCTTATCTACTTTATGAGACAGGCATTCAGCCATATGTAGAGGCCAGAGTGCAATGCAGCACCCTCAACCACCACATACAGGGTTGTATTAACTAAGATTCTTAACAATAGAGGTTTGACTCAATCCAACCTTTATAATTACAAGCTGTTTAGTATATCTAAAAGAATCAATGTCAAAAGGAACAACTTGTAGTGAAAAGCATGGAAAAACTAGATACAGTTTTCCTTGTCCGAAAAATGCGACAATTTAAAAAATTTGCCAAAATTTTTGTAAGAGTTACATGAAAAGTAAGCCCCTAACTCCCTTCCTCTCCCAGTCCATGGAAGTTAATGATTCACTGGCATGCATTTCTCTGTTTACCTTGTACTTTGGCCCTTGTACTTCTAGGCAGCCCTTAAACTTCAGCATCCTGTACTGTATGATTATTACTAAGCATTTTCATTATTCAGTAATACTATAACATACTATGCTTTCAGTGACAGTATGTGTTTGAATGAGTTTGGGTGTGGTACAGGGCCAGGGGCATACAAACATTTCCATTTGGATTATAAGATATATGGGTTTGGGATTTAGTCCAACTGATCCAGCAAAGCAAGGATTTACTTTGTGTTAAACATTTTCAGTCTGTATCTCACAGCCAGGACTCAATCTTTCTCTTACCTCTGGTCAGCAAAGCCCCATGCCAGAAACCGCTGATAAGTGGGAGGAATTAGTGTCTTATTTTGCTCCACAGCCAATATTAATTTGTCCTGAGCAATGATCTGACCAACTGCTCCTTTCACTTCTGCAATACATACAAATAATGAAGGATTAAAAATTCATTCAAATATCTATACAAATCTTAGAAGCATGAATACCTGAATCAACATTAATGTTCTCACTTCAAGCTGATATTTAAATCCAAGAGCTTTAAGTCCTGATCTTATATTAGATGGTGCTGTATGACAGGTTTCCTCTAATAACTATAGACCCACACAATTGACTTCTCCAGGCAATGTGCAATAAAGGTTGAGGTGGGTACATGTACTCTACCTGCATGCAACCTTCACATAAGGTGGGTACATGCACTATACCTGCATGTAACCTTTAATTCATATAAAAATAAGACACAAAGAAAAATATGTGACTGTAATCCTGAATTTAAATGTATGCTTATCTTATCTCAGCTAGCCTGCTTAGGGTGGTGTCAGCCTGCTAGATAGGCAAATAAACACATCAGTACGAGTAATAACTTAAGTGGCAATTCATCTCTCATTCTACTTTATGACCAATGATACTACAGAGAGAATCATCCCATTAACAACTACTAAGCGTTTCAGAGAGTTTGAGGGTACGTTTTTCTAGAATAACTTTGTAAGGAACACACATATCATTATGAAATTTTGCTACAGTGTACTTGACACCCTCCCCGAATATCACAATGTGTCAAGAATCGTCAACAGTATATAATAATGGCACTTCTCCCTATAAAAACAGGAGAAAGTCACTTATCCCTCACGAAGAAACGGGCAAGTGGTGAGAAATGGTGACGTAGTACTATCTGTGACATAGTAACAAGCTCCACCCACATAGTCCCTCCCCCTGCTCCTACCCTCCCTCTCTTCCATCCCCCTCCCCATATTTCACTCCCTTCCTCCCCTCCCCTCCCTTCCTCTCCCTGTCTATGTATTCCCCTACCTTCTCTCTCTCTCTCTCTCTCTCTCTCTCTCTCTCTCTCTCTCTCTCTCTCTCTCTCTCTCTCACCACTTGTCCGTTTCTTCGTGAGGGATAAGTGACTTTCTCCTATTTTTATAGGGAGAAGTGCCATTATTATATACTGTTTACGATTCATGACACATTGGGATATTAGGGGAGGGTGTCAAATACACTGTGGCAAAATTTCATAATGATATGCGTGTTCCTTACAAAGTCATTCTATAAAAATGTGCCCTCAAACTCTCTGAAACGCTTAGTTGATGCAGATTGCCCTTTTAAGTTTACACTCCAGAGCATCTGGTGTGACTCAGTGTCAAAGAAGCACTTTACTCACCTTTGATTGCATGCATTGAAGGTCTTAGGTTATCCAGGTTCTGATAAAAGACTTTTTCTATAGGAGTTACGGAAGGAGCCTGAGAGAGTGGTCCAGCATCAATAATGGAAGTGCGCTGGCCAGAGAGCTTCTTGCAAGGGTGGGGTTTGCGGAACAGTTGTTTAGGGATCTGGCCAAAATTGTTGATGAATCCTATTGTTGCATTTTTTTTTAGAGGATCATCAATGCTAGAAGAAAAAAAAGAGTTTTAAGTGCAGGATCTTCTTATAAGTACTAGCAACACCAAGGCAAAATAATAGTCTAATGAAAAATGAATCATTAAAACATAATACAAATGGAGCAAGAAAATAATAAAGCTGAACTTTGAGGTGCATTTCATTAAAATAATATAAACAAATTACAAATGAAGACACCTGAATGATTATAAAATGTTGATCATTACTGGAAAAAATGGCAGCTTTAATAATATGATTATCATATGATCCTCACTTGTAGATGTCCACATTGCCTTCATAAAATAAGTGATGGAAGACATTCACTGCCTCCACCGCTGGCTGGCCAAGCTGCTTGTAGCCAAAGATCAAGTCAATCCACTCATGGAGGTGTGCAGACACATAGTCACACTCAAGAGCCATTCGATGCAACCGGATAAACTCTCTGGCATCCCCCTTAGCCCAGGGTGGCAACACCACATCATCCAGCTGCTTCCCACTCTGCTTACACCCTGAGCCATAAATACAATAATTCATTATCAACCTGTTGTCATTATCTTTCCAATGTAGCAGAGTTTCCTGTTATGTTTCCAACCTAAGCATCATTACTAATTTTACCATCTGTTATATCCCAAACTAAGCCTTACATCAAATTTCTTTTCTTGCCCTGGATGTAACACATATTTGCCCACTTGTTGCTGTAACATTGTCATTTATACAATACATGATCTCATTTCAGAACTAAAAGCAAAAGTGCACATTACTTACGTGTGTGTGTGTGTGTGTGTGTGTGTGTGTGTGTGTGTGTGTGTGTGTGTGTGTGTGTGTGTGTGTGTGTGTGTGTGTGTGTGTGTGTGTGTGTGTGTGTGTGTGTGTGTGTGTGTGTGTGTGTGTGTGTGTGTGTCAATTAGAGGTATGTGGTTAAACCTTAAAAAATCAATGTCAACTTTAAATAGTAATTACAGTTGTGATGCACAAAGGAATTATCCTGAAAATAAGAACAGTATAGATAGCTACATTAAACTTACCAAGATCAAATCTATTTGAGTTAACAAGAAATTCAGGCAGATAAAAGAATTCTGGTATAAGCTCCTTCACATCAGCCATATTGTTGCGTGAGGCCGAGTGCCACGCCTCCTTCATGCTGTGGAACATCCGGTCCGCCAAATCAAAGTGGCCGCCCTGCAACAAACACAACAATCAGAAACACTTCTAACAGTACCACTGGCAACACATACTTCACTTTCACCCACCAGTACCAACTGATAGTTCAAGTCCCTAGATTAACTATTCTTTAGGACCATAACATCTGAGAATAAGGCATATATTTATAAGATATTTTTGTCTAAAAACTCATTTCAATAAAGTTCCAAACTTTTAACATTTTCTCCTAGTGATATGCTATCAGGTTAAATTGGGACTAATGGTAGTCACTTGAAATGATCAGTAACAACCAATCATGTGATGATACCTGGAGACGAAGGAAATGCTGCGTAAAGGGTTCCATGCGCACCAGGTAGGAAGATACAATCATGGCAGAAGAATAATGAGTTCCGTAATGATATGGTGGAGTCTCTCCTGATGGATCATCCCACTCACGGTACCTCTTGGCAAACTGCTCTAACCTGTCTGGAGTCTACAATGCCATGCAAAATCCATTAACAACAGAATTTCAGTATTGTGATCCAATGTATAGAAATTTATTCCTATAATATGCACATTATCAGTCAAAAGTTAAATTTAGCATCAAGAAAAGCTTTACTAAATTATCTAATGCTATAATATGACATTATAAAATCCTATTCTTACATTAACGAGGCAGTGATCATTTAAACTGTTCACCTGTGAAAATTATGTTTTCCCACAAGAGTAAAGGAACTTACCTGGGCCCCCATTGGTTTAGAAAGATCCCTGAAAGTTGCAGGTGAGACAAGATCCAGTTCCTCTGAGGCATAATCAGCCAGCACCCAGGGGAAAATGGGATACTGCATAAGGTCATTGTATGATCGTCCTGCCAATGTGTTGAGGTGCATCAGGTACTGGAAGTTGCTTATCTCACCACGCTGAGGAGGCAAAGTCATGTACAGCCTCAATTAATGATATACGTGAACTGCGATATCAAAATAGAGCTAATGTTTAGAAATATGGCAGAGCATATATACCCCGTCAATCTTAGAGAGATCTGTTACTTTCACATGTACATATTTGGAAAAAAATTGACAAAACTATGAAAAATTTTTCATTGCTCTATTAAACCAAATGATATTCCCAGGGATGTTAAACTTTATTTCATAAAATTTTGAAATGATTCATATATTCCATGATGGCCTTTATATAGGCATCCATTGTACTCACCACCCATCGGTGTGTGACAGAAGTCTCTCCGATGATTGAGGAGAAGAGACCACCGGCCTGTTCCACACTGGCTGACCGCCGCTGGCCCTCTACAGACTGCTGGGCATTGTCTGCCAGCCCAGTGCACACCATCAGCAATCTGTTCACAGACAAAATTAAGAAAAGGTGCTTATTTATCCTATTTGAAGATTATATCTTTTCAAGGACATACAAATCAAAAGCTTTCAAATCAATAGTTTGTTATGAGAAAGGATTACTTTTCATAGTGGCTTAAAACTATAATTTCAGTGTGAAACAAACCTCTGATATGTTTTGTTGCGCAATTTGCGAGGCAATGCAAGCAAATAGTTTCTTCCGTCAGATGAAAATATCTCCAATGCAATTGGTTGCAAAAGGTATCTGAAAAAAAAAAGACTTTTAGAAAAGAACCAATTAATAACAAATCATTTTACATGTTTTCAATAAGAGATGCAACTAACCTTCTTTGATGGACTTCTCTGATTTCATCATAATGGAACTTGGAACATGCATGCTGCTCCTGACTGGTTCGGGGACTAGTGGATGGCACGATGGGTTCATGGGAACCTTCCGGCAAGGAAGCAATGTCTCGGATCTCTCGACTTTTAAGCAAAGTAAAGCTGTCCACAATGTAGAAGTGCTCTCGGCCAAAGAGCAAGAGGCCTTCTATGGTGTCCAATCCTTGTATCCTTGCACATCGGAACATGTGGCTGATCTGAAACAAAAAAAATTGTACAGAAGAGACTGTTTGTATTCCTCACTATTCTTGACCTTTTGCTATTTTTAATCCTTCTGCTTATGCTGTCACTCTATTTTCTCCATTGGGCTCCTCAGATCACAAACTTATATCTGTATCTTGTTCAATCACTCCAATTCCTTCCCAGGACCCCACAAGCCAGGAGGTGCCTCAGACAAAGGGGCTTATACAACAAATGACTCCTTATCTCTCTCATTTTTTTCTATTGAGGCATAACAAACTTAATATTGTTTAATGCCTAAAAAAACTTAAATCCTCCATCTATCAACTCAACACAACCTTGCAGATAATCCTCCTCCTCTGCTACACTAAGCATCCTTGGTCTGCCCTTTACTTATAATCTGAGCTAGAAATTTCACATCTCATCTCTCGCTAAAACAGCTTCTATTTAGATGCTCTGAGTCATCTTCATCAGCCTTTCTCATCCTTTCAACCCTAGTTGTTAACTCTATAAAAGGGCCTTATTTGTCCATGTAGAGAGTATACTTCATTCCATATAGGTGTGTTCCACCCGTAGCCTAACTAAAGGATCATCCTAAAGTCAGGATGGAGTCAAATGCATTTTGTCTCATCAACTCCAGAAAATAAATTAAAACATTAGACAGGTGGTGTAACTCCTTCCCTTACTCACTTTCTCTCCATAGTCCAAGAGCCTGAGAAGGGTCTGGTTGTCTGGGTTCTGGGAGTCATCTGTTGGAGCTGTGGCATCCTGACCCACCACTTCCCCAACATCCAGTGAGTCACTATCATCTTCAATATCAGAAGCTGGCCGGCTATTGGGACCACCTGTCTTCACTATTGCTCCCTGAAGTCCCTTCATGTCTGTCCAAAGGAGTAACATTGTCAAGGAAGGATAGAAAAAGCATGATATGAAGTACTTTTTGATAAATCAGCTTCATGAAATTATGTAAGATGAGATCACTATCTGCATGATGTGATGTAAATAAAATTCATCCAACAAATCATAAAAATCTGTTCCTTATAATGATTCAATCAAAAACTTGCTACAACACAAAATTATAGAATTAACAATTATTCATTTGGCTTACTTCTTTTCAAACGTTCATCTAGGTGAGTCTTTTCTTTTTGTTTTTGTTGCCTTAGACCAGTGCCACTCTTACATAAATTAATTCTGATTGCAAGAAAGAAACTCACAAAGTTTACTGCACAGCCCTGTTCTATTCAGAACTGTCTTTCACCTCAATCCTGACCCATAATTATTTTTTTATTGCAGAAATCAATTTGAAATTATCAAAAACTAAGTGAAAAAGAATACAGTAACACTTATCTTGGCTTATTTCTGCCTTTATGTGGGGTGGTTATGGAGCACACTACATAGGTGCAGTACATAGAGTGGTTAATAGGTACCGGCGAGCGGGGATGTGTGGGCAGAGCTGCGCTACTTCACAACTGACCGTCACCTTGTGTGTGCCGTGTTGCGTACCTATTCAAGGCGCACTATGTACCACCTGACTTTTTTGCAATTGCCGCACACGGTACTTTCTGCGCTCAATACTTATGCGCACAGTACCTATACCTGTGTATAGTGCATCTTCCAGGGAAGAAAACTGTTTTCACTCATATTATAATGATGATGATGATGATGATGATGATGATGATGATGATGATGATGATGGCACAATTACATTTCAGTTATGATAAAATTTACCTATATCTCCAACTTCTCTGCCAGCAAAGCTGTCTGCTGCATCCAAGTTGGTGGTTTCCTCTTCAATGACTAGTTCTTTGTCCCGCATATCAGTGTCAGAGAGACCCTCAGGCCTTTCTTTTTCTGCAAACTCCTTGCTGTCAAAACTTGAAGCTACTTTGTACTTGAGTTGTCTCTGTGGTGAATGAAATCAATCAAGACAACAAACTTTACAAGTCAATAATAACTGAGTAGATAGGAATCTGAATAATTCTAACCTTAATCAGAGGAAAGGGCATTTCTATGGCTAGTTAATACAAAATACAAAATTATATAAGAAAAAAGTTATCCTACAAAAATATTTGCTTCACAGCTTCTTTATATGAGATCTTAAGCAAAATTATAAGAAATTGTTACAAAAGATTCCTTGCACATCTTAACTAATACATAATTACCTGTCTGTCAATACTGACTAAACCTTTTACTTAATCTCTCCATTCAGTTCTCTGTTATTCTGCCTTCTATTTACCATCCCTAAATTGCCATTCCTTCACTCTGACTGTCTATCTGATCTGTTTTACTGATCATAACAAAGTAAACTAATATCTTACACATTCTGGGTTTTCAGTGTGTGGTTTGTAGGGGTAATGCTTGTAGAAGAGTCTATTCTGCACCATTTTCTTCCTCATCCTGCAAGGTCCCTCAGTGGCATCTAGGATCCACTTATCCAAATGTGAACCCTTCATGGGTCCCCACAATCCTCGTTCCTTTGTCAGCTCACGCTCACAACGCTGCCACGATTCCCATACATAGCTTGTCATGTGCTTTTGTTTCTGAAGAGTGAACAGCAAAACGAAAATAATCTCTATAGAAGTAGAATAAACTAAATGAAAAAGTAGTGCCTAGTAAAAGTGTGCATCAACTGAAGGAGTGGAGTAATGCAAATAAGTGTAATTCAGGCCCTATCATACAGTATACAATTATGCAGATACTACAAGTTATGTAGTACTTTGTGCAGGAGAGATTATAGGTGAGTACCATGTGCGTGTCAAAAGATGAAAGCAAATAACTGACCTGCAAGTGTTGTCTGTACTGGAGGTCAACAAGGTCACCAATAATAGAGATGTGGGTGAAGGTAGCCATCTGGACATCAGCCATTGGTATAGCGACTTTCCGGGTCACAATGCTGTCCTCCCGGCGCCCCTTGGTACGCGAGGCCAGCCTGGTCAGGCCTCCCGTCACCTTTTGCAGCTTCTGGGCATGCCATGGGGAATATGGAATGCTTCAGAAAATTAATGCTACATCACTTAAAACACTGAGTGAATATGTGAAAATTAATATTAAGAGGAGAGGAAGTTAAAAAGATAAAAATGTCAAAGATATTTCAGGAATACATAAGAGAAAAGGAAAGGGAAAAACTGGAATGACTAAACATGTACATAAAATTCACTTTTCACATCAAGGCTTCACGTCTAAAACTGAAAAAAATCGCTAATCAATCACTTCCTCTTCTAAATGCTTACACTACACAGCATCTCTTTTATCACTCCATGTCAAGTATCTTTTAGTAATAAATGTTGTTCCCCCTAAACACCTCTACCTCCTTGTACTCTTCCCTTAACTTACTACCCTCAGTATCTTAAATGCTGATGTTTTTGTTGTCATTTTCATGCAAATACTAATAGTAATAATAATATTACTTACATTGGTAACACTTTGGATCTGAGTTGGGATTTCCCAGGGCAGACGTGAGTATTGCTTCTTTTCTCCCTCTAGGAAGGCTAACCAGAGGCGGTGAGATGCTTCATTCACCAAGTCTCTCACACAGGCTAGATCAGGTGCCTTGCCGCTGCCAGCAGTTAAAGATACTTTGTACACCTGTAAGAGTTATGCAGCATCTTAAAAAGAGACACTGGCCATGGAACACTCCAAATTACCTTACATAGCATATCATGGTTACTACACTTGAGAGGGTAGAGACTACCAAAGTCTCAGGGAAGAGTGTAGTAGTGTCTACTCTCTTGTGTAAAAATCTAAACATAATAGTTCAAGAAGAGAGGGAAAATAAGTTCTGAACTTTACACAAAATGAAGCAGTGGTAACACCAACTGAACCTAAAGAAATACTAATACAGTAATTCCTATTCACTCGTAAGAAAATTATGTGTAGCCTCATACTTGGCTCACTTCAACACCTACTGTTCCAAGAAAGGTCAACTTGAATCCCCCTATAAAAAGTTATGAAGCCACTATTGCCAAGGATGCAGTTCAAATCTTTAGAAAGTAAATTTCTTTTATAAATCATAATTCATTCACATAAAAAGAGCATTCTTACTAACCTCCTCAATGGCTGGTTTTTTGGTGATATACAATTCCTCCCAGACTCTGGTGGCTGCAGTAATCATCAGGTTATGACTCTGAGTGGCTGTTGCCTCAGCAAAGTCCCGCACACTGCCCTCCTTACCTGTGAGACTCTCTGTCCTGCTCTCCTCACTCTCACCTCCACCTACACTCTCAATTGTTGGGTTCATGTGCCATACAGATCGGTTGGTTGTGTCTGTCCTGGAATGAAAGGGAGTAAAAACTGCATTATGATGAGTTTATATCAGTAAATAAGCATTGAAATATTCCAACAAAAAGAAAATAAATGGGCTCTGAGGAAATTGGAAAAAACTTACGTTATTTTGAGATCAGCTGTCAGCTGAAGAAGGCAGTAAGTAAGACAGGCAACAAATTCTGGCTCATGGTTCCCAGCCCCAAACACAACAGTCCTGTGGAAGCAAATGGGTATACATTAGAAAATAAGAGATGACAAAACAAATGCTCACTAAGATTTTTGGCATTAAACTCACAGAGAAGCATCACATTACATTTCTGAGAATGTTAAATCAGTTTACACGTGCCTTGACTGATATTGCTTTTAAGGCAAAACTAGATGGGAATCCCTCAGTTTTTAATGTTCTTAGTTTATTTCCTACAATTAATCTTAGTAATGGGATCTGGCGTAGTGACCAGACACTTTAAGACTAACCAGAATGTCACTTCTGCCTGTAGCCTTCTGTTATATACATGTTATGGTCAGTACAAAATAAGAGACCAATCATGTTCCTGTTACTGGATTACAGTCACCTGCTGTTATCAATGAAGAATTATTAAATTAATATTACATCATATCATACGGCAAACCTGTGGGTGGTAAGTTTGTGCAATCCTTCCAGTATGGACATCTGGGCAGCAATGGAGTCGGTAGGTCGAGACAACAGGTATAGAATGGTACGGTTGAGGCAGTGGTAGATTGACTCAAGATTGATCCCTGATGCTCTTCGCTTAGCCTGGGAGATGAGCTTGATAATGAAATCAAAGACTTCATGAGGGTCCTTGTTGAATACACCTGCAAATTGAGAATATGCTGGCAAGGGAGTTTGGTGATTCTGTAACCCAACTTGTCAATATGTGCATTATATCAAATCACAGCTTTGTAATTAATGAAACCTAAACCCAAGGAACTTAAAGCTCACCAGCCCATAGCTTGTCTACAATTCTGGCAGCCAGATAGAACACATTAGGAGCAATGTGTTGGATGGAGCCACCTGCTACCACAGGTAAGGCTGCTCCCTCCCCTATGAGAATGTCTGCATCCAACAAATGTTCCATCAGTGTGCCCAAAAGTTGTGTCTGGAACTCACACACTTGCACTTCACTGCTGTTTTCTGGAGTGGCCTGTATAATATATGTAAAATCATTACTTTAAAACCATCAGTTTAATTCAATATCAAGATAAGATCCTTAAGGAGGTAAGCAACATCTTATGGCAACCCCCGCTTAAAACGAAGGTTCACACAACAAAATTTTGCTACAACAAAGGTTTCCTTTTACTACCATCTGCTCGTTTAACAAACACTAAACTTGCTTTAACAAAATTTTATCCAGGTAATTTTTTCCAAGTTTGAAAGCCCTGCCGTATCACGCAAGCCGACAGGCTTTTGAATACACCAGCACCTCTCGTGGACAACACGCACACCTAGTTTAAAACAATAACAGCGTCAGTAGCAGCTTGTCTTCCCTCACTCAACATGCCACCAAAACACCCTGCAATGTCGCCTAGCGTTGCTAAGAAGACCAGGAAGTCTCTTACTCTCAAAGTGAAGCTGGATTAATATTAATCACAGACACGAGAGAGGCAAGAAAACTAATAGTATTGCTCGCCACCATGGCTTGACTCCATCTACTGTCTACCATTTTCAAGTCAGCAGACTCTATTAAGAAGGCTAGTGAGATCATATCTTCCTTGTAAGCTAAAAGAACCACCTGAACTCGTGACTCTGTAATGAATAAAATGAAAAGCCCTGTGGAAATGTGGTACATAAGTTTTGTATGCGGTACAATGATGCGCCCTTTGTTTACATTCAACAGGTTGCCAGTTAGTGTATTTCCTGCTCCATTCTCCCTCCCTTCATAAATTTAAGATCATCAACATTATAAAGTTACTTACATACATACATTAGTGTACATTATAATGACTTAGTCTTAAATAAAACTGCTTAAATGTTTAACTTCGTCATTTTTACTTTCATTAAACCTTTTACTGTACTATGATGCCCTCTCGCTTTGTTTACTCTCAATGGAAGCTCAAGTCAGGGATTAAACTTGTTATAAATGGTTCGCTTACCGAAAATTCACTTAACGAAGGGTTTTCTATGAACGTAACCCCTTCGTTAAGCGGGGGTTGCCTGTATTTCAATTAATGTTCAAACTTTGCTGGTAAATAGACATCTATGATGCAGGAACATTTTAAGCACAGTTTTGCATTTCAACCCATCAGGTGTTGCATATCTATCCCCTTAACCATTCACTCTCTGTTGACACACAACATTACCTCCAGCAGCAGGTCAATGGTGTGTGGAGTCTTGCTTGCTGGTGGCAAAGACAGGGAGTCCACTACCAAATTCTTCAGGAAGTCCACCACCTGCTGCTTGGCTGGATGGTTGGTGAGTGCTCCATCATTTTCTCCATGTACCATTACCACATCACCCCCCACAAGCTGTAGATACATCACATTAAATTGTATACATCAACAAATTAGAGAGGGAAAAAAAAATTTTGACACTATTGTACTACTACTACTACTACTACTACTACTATTAACATGTGTTGAAGGAAGTAGAGGATGAATCATACATCATACTCTTATACTTGTGACCTGATGTACTTTATTTGTCATCTTGAACTGTGATAAACTTGAGATCAGACTGTTTGAATTATTATCATGAGAGGAATTCCATGACACTGCAAATCAAATTCATCAACTTTACCATTGAAAGATTTTTTTTTTAGCACTGAATATGATTTAATATCTCAGTTATCCTAACAGAAAAGCAGGAAAAAATGTTATGCAGGTTATGCTTTTAAAATGTACTTCCCTGTACCATCAGAGAATTGAATTTCTTTTTGTTTGTAGATCTATTAACAAAACAGAACCGAACAAGTGATTTTCTTTCAAATAATAAAACTATCCCGCCAAGGAGCCACGTCCTACCTTCTCATCGTCTGGAGAGGTGAGACTCTGAGGTTCTGAGGAGGTGGCATAGGGAAAGAGAGTGGATGCAAGGGCTGCCAGCACATCTCCAGAGAGAAATACTGGGAGGAAGTCACCATTTTGTTGGTATAAGAACCGAAGAAACTGGATGAGTGTTATTGGATAGCTTTGCAACCAGTCTGGGAGTTCCTTTCTGTGGCGCAATGAGAAGCAAAACACAAAGGAATAAAGAAGTTAGACATTTTCTTTATATATGAAATAGCAATCATCAAAACTTGGATTGTAATCCAAAGAACATCCAGATATTAAAATTAGCACAAGTTAATTTTTTTCATTCAAAACCACAACATAATGAAATTAAAGATATGTTGTTTTCAGAGAAATAACTTAAATCAAATATGCATATATATAAATATATACATGTAAACAAAAAAAATAAATAAACAAATAAAAATTAACAAAACCAAAGGACATGCAACATCAGTGATGTGGAACTGAACTCCATACAAATTTCAAAGTACAAAATGCCAGTTCAAAAAAATTTTCTCTTTGATCACATATACAGTATAGTACGATTATGAGGTAAGAGTGAGTTCATATCTCTCATTTCATGGTCATTGCCTACAAACTATAAGTATACCCTCATATTGGACTGACAGCATAACATATAACATAACATAACATAAATAATAGGATAACAAAGGGCCACCAGGGCCCATCTAGGTTATCCTGTATCAGTCGCACAGCGACCTCGTCATCAGTACTTAAAGATACACTTACAAGTACACAATACATTATATACTAATTCTAAATATTTGGCCCATTAACAGGGCTAAGTCCTGCAGCGAATTCCTCTACAATCTATGATCCCCATACATGGGGATCATGTCTTGTTTAACTATAGTAAATTTCTTATAAAAACTATCATGCAGCGCTATACATAATTATAAATCTAATAAATTTAAGTGCTTATCTAATCTGTTTTTAAACATTGTCAAACTAGTGCTATTTACAACCGTCTCTGGCAATGCATTCCAGAAGTCTACCACCCTATGACTAAAGAAATATTTTCTTATATCTAACCTGCAGCCTTGCTTTCTAATCTTCCTGCCATGATTTCTAGTCCTACTTCCCTCCTCTAAGGTAAAGAAAGATCTCACATCTATGTAGTTTGTATCTGAGAACATTTTAAATAACTCTATCATATCCCTCTTATACATCTCCTCTCAAATGAAAACATGTTTAATTCCTTTAATCTATCTCTATACTCCAGGCGCTTTAATGCTGGTATCATCCTAGTTGCTCTTCTCTGAACTGCTTCTAACATGTTGATATCCTGCCTATAGTGGGGTGACCAGGCCTGTATGCAATACTCTAAATGGGGCCTAACATAGGAATTATATAAGCTACGCACCACTTCCTTACTTTTATAACTAACATTTCTATTTATAAAACCCAGGATCCTATTTGCCCTATTTCTTGCTTCTAAACATTGCTTTGAAAATTTCATAGTCCTGTCTATCACTACTCCTAAATCCTTTCCTTCCTCTACTGCCTCTAGCCAACATCCCTCCATCTCATAGTTAAAGTTTGTGTTGTCTTTACCTAAATGCATAACCTGACACTTTTTAGAATTAAACTCCATCTGCCACCTGTCTGCCCATGCTATCAGCCTGTCCAGGTCTCGTTGTATTCTGTAATTGTCCTTTTCACCCTGTACTGCACATGCTATCTTAGTATCATCTGCAAACTTTGATACTTTGCTACTAATTCCTATATCTAAATCGTTAATGTACACCAAGAAAAGAAGAGGTCCTAGCACTGATCCTTGGGGTACCCCACTAACCACTTCCTTCCACTCAGACATTGCCCCATTTAATACTACTCTCTGTTTCCTATCAGAAAGCCATTCACTAATCCAATCAACTAACCTACCCCCTATCCCATGTAGTCTCAATTTGTACACTAGCCTCCTATGTGGTACCTTATCAAACGCCTTGCTAAAATCTAGATATATAACATCTATGCTATTTCCATCATCTAACTCCTTGGTAATATATTCTAAGATATCGAGCAAATTTGTAAGACAGGACCTCCCTGATCTAAAGCCATTGAAATTTTACTTTTTTCCATCTGCTCCTTCCAGCAAATTTTGTCTAGCAACATTTTTCTCATGTGACTCTAACCACAGAGATGAACTTTCAGAATCATACAATAATGACAAGAGCCAAATTACACACACATAACAATTCAGTGACAACAGCTGACTGCTATTACTAGCATAAAAGTCCTTATTTCAGAGGGGTGACCATAAATATTTCCATGACAGACTGCTCTCCTGGTAATAACATAAGGTATCTTAATACCTATTGGTCATTAACTGTGACATTTACATTATCAAGATCAAATTCAGATCTCTGAAGCATCATCATTTCAATTCTGCTTAGCATCATTATCTCCATCTCTCTGACTAACTATCAGGAAGCATGAAATGACAAGTCTAACTCTAAAGAACTTTGAGCTTTTGACCTTCGTGAAGGTGCACAGACCACTGCAAGACGAAGTTGTCAGAGGGCAGTGACTGTGGCGTGTAACCCACCCACCCCAAGATGGGAGTTGTCAGAGGACAGTGACTGTGATGTGAAACCCATCTTAAGATGGAGCTGTCAGAGGACAGTGATTGTGACATGTGACTAAGAATGTACAAAAGTAAACATAATTCAGAATTTTCAAGCTAATAATAGATGGACTCACTCCTTCCTACAAGATGATGCTGAAGTGAAGCCTCCCAACTTTATTTAGAGTTCCACATCACTGAAAAATTACAACACAACAGTACCTACATGGATAAGGACCGTTTGCATGGTCTGCAGTACTTTCTGTTAAGGAAACAAAGGAAAACTTAAAAATACAAAAAAAGAAGAAAGAAAAATATGTATACATTCTATATGAATTATAAAATACTTTTCTCTTCATGAAAATGTTCCCAAAACCAGCCAATATCAGCTTACACCAGGCAATCCATTAATCCAGCACTCTGAAGCTATTTGTACACAAATGGGTGGCAACTACTAACAAGCTACAAGAAGGCAGAAGCAAAAGCAAATATGAAAACAGTGCATACCTAAATACAGTACAAATATTAAGCACTGCATCACAACTGATATGCTGCATATCAAGCTCAAATTATAGAGTACAGTGGTATCTTGAGCTGTGGGTTTGATTTATTTCAGGTCACATCTAACTTAAAAAAAGAGTTCATAACTAAACCAGATTTCCATGGGAAACAAAAATCATTAATCCATTCTGCACCACAAAAAAAAGTTAACAAAATAAATTTACCTATTCAATGCAGAATGAAAAAAATTCAAACAAATAACAATGATACATTATATAAAAGACACATAGTAGGAGGAGGTAGTAGACACCTACCGAAACAATAACTTACTCCCAGTGAGATCTAATAGCACTAGTTCAGGGGGTGCTGTGAACCTTCCATTAAAGCTAGTTGTGATCTCGCTGAATGTTTCCCTTTGTGTCTCACAACTCAAGGGGGTAGTCACAGCCTACCCTCTAATGACAACGCTCCTTCTTCACACAAAACTACATGCACTTACCACACATACACCCTTCACTCCAAATCAAAATTTATAAGAAAAAATGGGACCCGAAATAAACAACGCCTCGGAGTCCCCTCTGGGAGGGACCAAAATGTCCCCAGGTCGGACACCTCTCCTGTTGATGACCCCAAATGCCTTGACACCTCCCTCAACTTTTTTTACAATAACTTCTGCAACATTCATGGTCTTAGATCTAATTTTCAATCTGTGGAACACCACCTCTCCTCTACTAAACCTCATCTTCTTTTCCTCACTGAAACACAGCTGTCTGAGGCAACTGACAGTAGCCCTTCTCTGTTCCCTCCTACTTTCTCTATTCTCATTTTCATTCCAAAGCTGGATGTTGCGTCTATGTACGCAACGACTTAACTTGCTCTCGTGCCCACGCTCTTGAGTCTTCCGAATTTTCCACCATCTGGCTACGACTTAACAGTCACTCTCAAACTAAATTCATCTGTGCTGTTTATCTCTCCCTAACTCTTCTGACTATAGTAATTTCTTCGACTACTTAACTTCTAAAGAGCACATTCTGTCCCTCTTCCCTTTCGCTGGGATTTCCATTCTTGGAGATTTCAATGTTCACCACCAGCTTTGGCTTTCCTCTCCCTTCACTGACCACCCTGGTGAACTAGTCTTCAACTTTGCTATCCTCCATGACCTAGAGCAACTGGTGCAACACCCTACTCGTATTCCTGACCGTCTAGGAGGCACGCCCAACATTCTTGATCTCTTCCTCACCTCTAACCCTTCTGCTTATGCTGTCACCCTTTCATCTCCGTTGGGCTCCTCCGATCACAATCTCATTTCTGTATCTTGTCCTATTTCTCCAATCCCTCCGCAGGATCCCCCAAAGTGAAGGTGCCTCTGGCGTTTTGCCTCTGCCAGTTGGAGGGAGCTGAGGAGGTATTATGCTGATTTTCCCTCTGTTATGCTGAACGCATAACAGAGGTGTTAGTGTCTGGCATGGAGGTGTACATTCCTCATTCTTTTTCTCAACCTAAACCTTCTAAACCTTGGTTTAACTCAGCCTGTTCTCGTGCTATACATGATAGAGAGGTTGCCCACAAAAGGTACTTGAGCCTTCCATCTCCTGAATCTCATGCACTTTATATCTCTGCCCGGAATCATGCCAAGTCTGTTCTTCAACTTGCCAAACACTTTCATAAATAGGAAATGTCAAAATCTTTCAAACTCAAACTCTCCTCGTGACTTCTGGCATCTAGCCAAAAACATCTCAAATAACTTCACTTCTTCATCTTTCCTCCTTTATTTCATCCTGATGGCACCACTGCCATCTCTTCTGTCTCTAAAGCTGAACTCTTTTCTCAAACCTTTGCTCACAACTCCACCTTGGACGATTCTGGGCTTGTCCCTCCCTCTCCTCCTCCCTCTGACTATTTCATGTCTACAATCAAAATTATTCGTAATAATGTTTTCCATGTCCTTGCTGGCCTAAACCCTCGGAAGGCTTATGGATCTGATGGGGTCCCTCCTATTGTTCTCAAAAACTGTGCTTCCATGCTTGCACCTTGCCTGGCCAAACTCTTCCAACTTTGTCTATCGACTTCTACCTTTCCTTCCTACTGGAAGTTCGCCTACATTCAGCCTGTTCCTAAAAAGGGTGACCATTCTAACCTCTCAAACTACCGTCCTATAGCTTTAATCTCTTGCTTGTCTAAAGTTTTTGAATCTATCCTGAATAGGTAGATTCTCAAACATCTGTCACTTCACAATCTTCTGTCTGATCGCCAGTATGGCTTCTGTCAAGGTCGCTCTTTTTAACTTTCTTTTTTTTGCCCTTGGTTGGCCCTCTTCCCTACATTAGAAAAAAAAAAAAATGATTACACAGTGCTGACTGAGAGTGATGGAAAGCAAGCAAACCTAACTCCTAATTTTCCTTATCATATTTTTCAGTATCCATAATACAATGTGCAGTTTCAGTGTCATCACTGCTTCATCAAAATGCCATTTGATATTACTGTTAGTTATCATCATTGTTATTATCATTACTAAAGAAACCATAAGCAACACTGCATTAGAGCAATGCAGTTAAACTAAACCTCTTAATCTTCAACCAGAAATAGATCATAGCCAGGTACTTATATGCTGAGGAAGTTTTTATGAGTTTTAACTTGTAATGTAAGTTTAGTTCAAATTAAACAAATTACAATAGAAGCATGAAGACTTCAATGGAGCATTTCATTGTACTATTTGTTAACCATACTGCAAATAATTCATAGTCAGGGACACTTGCACCACAAGTTACCACTGTATCAGAGAAACCTTTGATGCTCTGAGGAGACTTTAGCAGATGCTCACAACAAGAATAACACCAAAGGTTGCAACACACCCATAGGCTGCTAGGATATCCACTCATGCACAGAACACCATCCCCAAGCTTTCTCAACAACAGCCACGATATCCCACTAATAGGTAACAATTCCTAAACTTAAGTTACTCACAAGAAAGCTTTCTGATTGATCTTCAACAAAACTGCCATAGGTCTCTATGGAAAAAAAATGGTTATGAAAAAAAAGAAAGAAAGAAAAGAAAAATAAGCATATTCCTCACTTACTTGAATCAACCAATGCAGATCTAGTTAAACATGGCAGTTCCAGCATTTCTAGTCCAATGAAGTACAAGCTTCTTCATGTAATTTGCAAAACACTTACCATTTAGAAATACTATTTTCTATTACAATTATATAAATAAAAATACTAGGCATGGAAGAAGTATGAAGTGCACCTAAGGTGTACAAATTCTCCATAACAACTTCCATGGATTATTCTATTTTTCTATTCACTATGCAGATTTTTCACTTTGTCAATAACCAAACCCAAGGATAGATATTTGTTCTGTGATGTTGTTACTGAGGTACACATTTATGTGCAAGTTATCTATCAAATCCCTTACTTTCTTTATTTTTCCTCAAAATCTCATCCTGTATCTTCCTTGGTACACAAGTGGCTGACAAATGAATGGCTCTTGCAAAAATACACTACATTTAAATCAACTAATCAAAAAAGCCATCTATGTTAGAGCAAAATAATAACCATAAAGGCACATAAGCTAATGCCAGGATGTGCATGCATGAGATTCAATGCAGAGCTACCATTCATCATGCAATGGTCTAAAAACAAATCTGAATGATAAATCATATTGCATAAATAATATCAAATGTTTCACAAAAAACAATACACTTTCAAAACTTCTCTGATATTTATTCAATGGGCCTCACAAACCTAAGTTTATAAAGAAAGTTACATATATATATTCTGTATTCTACATAAATGTGTAATTTTGATTTATGAATACTTTCAAGATGCAACAACTACAAAACCTAGACACTTACATTTATCTTTATTCATATAGTGGACTAATAGATCAGTCAGCAGAAAGAAAATGGAAAGATTTCATGGGAAAGAAAATCCCTGCATAGAAAAAAGAAGACCCTCAAGATATAATAAATAGACAATAAATTGAAAGAAAAATAGTTCAAGATAGACAAGGATAAAAATGTCAACTTGTAAAAGGGAAGAGAAGACTTATCAAAATAGTACTGACCCTTTATCCTCCTGGTTGAGCATTGCACGAACCATGGTCAGGATGGCAATGGCTGCCTCAGGACACAGGGACACACGGCCAGAGATGGTGGTGGCACACTGGCTGGCAGGTACCCCAAATACAAAGGTCCAAATAGAATCAAGGTCCAGCTGAAATAGAAGCAAATAAATTTTTTAATAAATGTCTCTACATTAATTGCTTGCCACTTGTGGATGTCACGTTTTCTACAAACATCAGTGGAAGTGAAAGTTGATATGACAACATACTCTCAAAGCAGCAGTTAATCTATTCTGCAAACCAAAAATAAGAAATAGAAAATGTAACTTTTTCACAGCCTTAAAATGACAACAATTCTTCCGAAAATCAAATCAGGCACACATAAAGAAACTGAGACTCAAAAAAACAGTTTTGTTAACACATTAGTACACAAGTGCTTACCTTGGTGTTGTTCTGTACATTCTTCACAGGTTGGCCCAACAGAAGCGCTAGCAAAAGGAAGTACACTTGTGGAATGTGGATGTGGTGTGGCACCAACCATGTCAACACCTGGAAGCCTGGCACATGCCACGCCTCCTCACGGATCTCACTTAGTGAGCGCACCACTGAACCCACCGAGTAGCCTGCGGAGAGAACTACAAACTGACATCAAAGCAGGAAACCTATAACAAATAGAGTGTTACTGAGAATGTTATGGAAATATAATTAGTAAATAGTTCTTTACTTCTTGTGACATTCACTTTTACTTAGATGATGTTGAAAAATGACTAGTATTAGTGAAATATACAGTATAATGCATATCATATTACTCACATACAACTAGAACCATTGTAAAAGTTTTAACAAAAACATATTTGCTTTACATACTTACCCAACACTTGACCAAACTTGTTACTGGTAACCTGCTGGGCATCTGTCATCCAGCCACCATTGTGTGTAGCA
This sequence comes from Portunus trituberculatus, assembly GCF_017591435.1. Lineage (NCBI taxonomy): Eukaryota > Metazoa > Arthropoda > Malacostraca > Decapoda > Portunidae > Portunus > Portunus trituberculatus. The sequence continues at coordinate 16,609,834 of NC_059304.1, forward strand.
TCTCGAAACTTCTGTAGGATAGTAGCGTTGGACAGCAGTGCCACTAACATCCTTAAGGCAATTAGCACGGTTGTTGGGTGCAGGTGACCCTGAGCAAACAGCAGCACCCAGTCCAGCCCCAACACCTTCACAACCTCCTCACAGAACCTGACCAGAGAGAGATATAAGGATTTTTTTTTCTCTCTCTCTCTCTATTATAAAAGAAGGGGCATTGGCCAAGGACAGCAAATTCATAAGGAAAGGAAAGGCTCACAGAGATGACATTCTCTAAATGTGACCAATAAAATTGATAAGGCAAAAGATCTTTATAATTATTGTTATTGTAGGAGGAGGTGTGAGGAAAACACAGGTGTAGGAATGCCTACACCTGTGTTTTCCTCAAATATTCTCCAATCTGTCTAAATGTCTGCACATTATTGTTATTATTATTGTCATTATTATTGCTATTATTATCATAAAATCTTACCCAAGGTGAATTGTGTTCTTGTTGGAATTATAAAGGAGAGTATGGATAATCTCCAGACACTTATTTCTAAGGAGAACATTCCTCACTGACAGACTGGAGGTGTCACTGATGTCTTCACCAAGCTCCTTGAGTTCAATGTGTTTTTCTGAGATACTAACAATAGGGAGCGTTGACACAATGAACTGACCAAAGCTGTCAGGAAAGAAAAAAAAGTTAACACAAACATCAGGTCATCAATTTAGGAAATATTTTATCACATGGTCAAATCTAATCACTGAGACTGTTCTACATTTAAGACACTGATGACATAAGTAAAAGAAACATCAGATATATTCAAATTTTTCTACACATATTACCATTCATATTTTATAACAAAAAAAAAACTAATCCTGAAGTCAATCTATTTCTTTAACCTACCAGCTATTTTCCTTGTGTGTGGTAATTATAGGAAAATAATGCAGATCGGAAAGATATTTCTAGTAAATAGATTGAGAGGAATCAAGATGAGCTCACCAGAGGAGGTCCTGAGGACGAGGGTTGTTGGCCAGCAGGGTGGTGAGCAGAGTAAAGATCACTGCTGTAGTCTGGGAGGAGAGGGTAGGAACATTGTTGGTGCTTGCAAGGGCAATATTTGTGGCTGGATTATTGTGGTTGTTATTGCCACTATAAGAAGAAGATGCATTGGAAGTAGACGAAGAATTGTTGGATGGAGAGGTGGAAGTGATTTCCTTTCCCTGAGACTGTTCCCACAACAGGTGAAGCAAACGCTGCACCAGATTTAAAAACCTGAAGAGGAATTAAAATTGCATCACTAACTCTCTACAACTACAAGTATTTCCATTTTTCATATCATTAATTTTAAAATTTTCCATTGGAGAGAGAGAGAGAGAGAGAGAGAGAGAGAGAGAGAGAGAGAGAGAGAGAGAGAGAGAGAGAGAGAGAGAGAGAGAGAGAGAGAGAGAGAGAGAGAGAGAGAATTTCCATCACATCACATTCCTACAACAGAATTATCATAACCAATAAGCTACAGTCACCTGTTTGACTGCAATATGAAAAGAGTGTTCATGATAGAAAAAAAAAAAGCAGTACAATGTCTGCAGCTCACCTCATCTTCCGCACATTGTTGTGTCTTTCCCCAGACTCCCGGGCAAGCTCCAGAAGGTGCTCCATTAAGGTGCGGCACAGCTCTCCAGGGGCATCACACCATACCTATGTCACACACATCTTAATGACCAACAGCATGAGACCTAGACTAGACCTGCTATTAAGGAATCAAAATCTAGTGATGTCAAAATGGAATGTCACTGGAATAAGAGTGGTCATGCTGTAGCACAACTTAAAGAGTAAATGAGAAAAAGGTGACATTAAAGAAGCCAGGATATCCACAGCAACAGTTCCTTCATAAATTTGATCAGCAGGTGAAGGAAAGCAGAAAAGTTGGCCTGCAGCCATCAAGGTGTCACCAGTGTCACCTTGAAACCTTTTCCTCCCTGACTGCCATTTGTGCCATCCGAAAGAGTGTATAGGTGCAATTCATCAACATGTACAATTTACAATTTGAAATAAGTGCCAATAATGGTAAATAAACTTACTAAAACAAAACAGTTTTGGTTTGAAAGTACAAATTTTTTTTTATTTCACTGCAACCTTATTACAGCTTGGTAAGCCATAACAAACTCTTTATCTGTATACATCCTTCTGGATTACCTCAAATAATAAGTATGGTTATCAAATGCCTTTATTATATTTGCATTTATTATTTTTTCCTATAGGAGGAACGTAGAGCACTCACCTCTAAGTCACACAAAAGGTCATTGAAGGCTGGAGTATTGGGTATGGCAGTGGACTCTCGAGCCTCTCCTGAGCCAGCCAAGCTCATACATAGATGTAGGATGTGAGAGTTGAGAAGAGACTTTTTCTTTCGTAATAGTAGAGCAAGAGCTAGATATCCAAGGCTTTGATTCATTTCAAGTTGTGCTGAAATAAAAAGTAAACTCTTATATCTTTTTATCTTTCCAATATGTAAGTAATTAGTAACTCCATGAGCACACATCTGCTCTCTCTGACAGCTTGGAGACAAGTGAGGCAGGTATACTGCTCATAGCAGCTGCCTTAACTCTATTTAGCCACCACATACTTTTGTCATAAATGATTCACCCCAAAGAACAATTCTTTCCAGTAGCCCATAGTGTGGCATTATTTTGGTGAGTGATTTTTCCCTGGCTCATGCACAAGGCTCATCTGTTTGCCTAGAAGCAAAATGATGTCTCACCTGTCTTACTGGTCTTGATTACACATGAAAGTGCCTTGACTGAAGCATACAGAGACTCCACATCTTTTGACATAGCAACCAAACCTGGAAGTAAAAGAACATGAAGGACATCATAAACAAACAGAGCAAAACATATTACAAAATAGACCAGAATATATTACACAGTTGTCAAATTTATATAATAACAGTTTCTCTGAAAAAAGAAAAAGAAATCACAGCTATCATACTTGTAAAAGCACTGGGAATATAACACAGTGGGGTACTAAATGTTAGATAAAATTTCCAAAATGATACAGAATAAAGCTGTAAAATTAGAAGACTTTGATAGCAAGACTTCTTCCAATATTCAACAAAAGACTTAAATTATACTCACCCAACAAGACTGAACAGCCTCCAACAGTGTCCAACATGACAGCTACTGGACGGGGACAGAACACTCGCACTCCAAGGTAGCCAATCACTACACCACCAAGGGACCGTGATGGACCGCTCAGGTGGCCGGCCGAGTTATGCAGCACACGGATGGGGGTGGCATTCTCATGGGAGGACATACCAAGCTGTTGGTAAATGGTCAGGTTAGATAAGACAATTTATTGGTCGCAAACCAAACAAGGACATAAAATAAAGTTTACAAACCTGCTTTGCTACTGCCTTGTTGTCTACTTTGGAATACATTTTTCTGATCTTGTTTAGGGTGAGGTGAGATATAGCTGTGGCATTCATACCAAATATAACCTTTTCTTCAGGTACAACTGCAACAGTTTGTTGATTCACACCATCTGCACCTGGAAAATAAAATGAGGAGCTGTCAGTTAAGGTAAATAGCAGGAAAGAGGTCTCACTCTCCAGCAAAGTAAAATCTGTTATAAGTTTCCAGAATTTGATTCAGAACTTGCATTGTCTGAAACAATTTTTTAAATAAATTCTAAAAACATAAGAAAAATTATTCCTCTAATAATGGTGAGTGAACTGGATAGATTTTGTAATCATTAGGTAGCAAAAAAAGATTAGATAAATGTATGGTAAAAAAGGTAGATATGTTTCATGTGAAGACTACAATGTATAAATCTAATGACTTCTTGCAGCTTCCTTATTTTCACATGTCCTTGTGTTCTTACAAGAGACAGAAACTAAATTCCCTGTCTCACACACACAAACACAGGTAGTACAATAATTTCCTGCACTACAATAATTTTCTGCCAAAAGAATAACTTATAAACATTTATGGACATGTATACCAATTTGCCAAATGCAGAGTGGTGGTTCACAGATAGATAGAGTTTGTGGTGAATGTAAAATAACAACCAAGAACTCTTTCCACCACCTACCAGGAAACTGTGCTGCTGCCTGCAGACTGCCAGTGTAATGGGGCCCAAGCTGGAACAACTGGTTCACCACCTGTGGTTGCAAAACTTCTTCAAGCAGATGGCAGCAGCCCTGCTTCCACACCAGCCTGGAGTGCCTCCTGTAGGCTGGGGGAGTGCCAATGTAGGCATACACAGATGAGGCAATTGTGAGGTTGGCTGCTCCACCTCCAGGGTTCTGAAGAATGTAGTGTAGTTTCTTCTGGGTGACCACTTGACCATCAATATATATGCTGAGAGAGGAATTCTTAAGCACAGATCGGCTGAGAGAAATGGTGAGGTGGTGCCACTGGCCCTCAGTTAGAAGAACCGGACACCATGTACGGCAACCAAAGTCTCCAACCACCTCAGGCTCCCAGTCTTTTACCCCTGTAACACCACAAAGCTTATATTAAGACTTTGCATTCATGGTGGTTCAAATACACATGTAGGGCTGTAAGTAGGTGTCAGTTACATATGTACATTCATGCAGGTAAGTACTGAATAACAATTTCCAATAAATTGTATTAGTAATATAATAATTCACATACATGTAGTGGTGTTAGGGTGTGGCAACTCCACAGCTAATCATAAGATAAGAAAGGAAAAGTCCTAACATAATGATTTACCTTGACCAGGCTGGGGAAAATCAGTTTCATGAGTAGAAACAATGAGCGCCTTGTCTCGTGCTGAGATGACAACCGCCAAGCACACCAGGTGGTGGTCACGCCCTGGCACGTGGCGCACCAGCGTTAGGAGGCGCACACAGTGGGGATCTGTTCTCGGGTCACTGTACTTTTCCACACACACCCATGTGCTGAATGTCAGTCCAGTTTGAGGTGGAAAGATTCGATCTCCTAAGAGAAGTGAAAAACACACCATCTAACTTTGACCAGCATACAGACAAAATTAGAATAGATAGTGAAAAAGCATAAGGAAACACATGGGACACACTCTGAAGGATATTAAGGTTAAAGTTCAAAGAGTAAGCCACCTTTTGTCATTTGGTCTAAAGTTGGATATTTAATAACAGACCTTGTACACATGCAGTGCTGTTCATGAGGGTGGTTTAAGGATATTCTCCAACAAACATTGATGGGTTACTGCATGCAATTACAAGCTTGAGAAAGAGACAAGTGGACAATAATGTGTGGTAATGTTCTGTGACCAGTGGTGTATTTCAACATATCAAGACTGATCACATCACTCACCAGTCCCAATGCCTCCGATCACATTGGGTTCAGTAGAGGACAGAGCAGAACCCACCACCGACCCTCCCCCAGCACTCTGAGGAGCAATGGAAGGCAGGAAGAGGCACCCAAACCCCTCCGCACTCATGTCAAACTCCACAAAGGATGGATACACAAGAGTGCCAACCCTGCAAAATTATAAAGGACCAGAAGCATACACTTCAATTTTCTTCCTAGGCCATATTGGTTTCTCCCTCACTGGCTCTCTCTTAATGTCACTTGCAGGTCAGAGGTGCAATACACATCACTAACAACTGTCCAACATCACAGAAGTGAAAGTATCATCTTATAATGATACTGTCACTTTGAGCCATCTTAAGCTTACCCTTAAATGTCAATTACAGCCCAGGGGCAAAATATACAGTAGTAGCTATTGCCCTCACCACAGTAGTGAAAGTACTTTTACAATTTACCATTGTCTCTTTTACCTATGATAACACTCTAATATAACATTTTAAATTCCTAAAAATGTCAAAATATGGAGAAAATATTATGTCTTAATGCCTTGAGCTGTGGTATATCTAATAAATTAGATGATCCCATTCCCAAAGCTTCTTGTGATTTATAGAAGCACAGGAGAACTCACACTATAATGAAATGAGTTATTGATTAACTAGATAGTAAAATCTTACTAAAAATATTTTATAACACCTACCTAAAGTCTCTGGGAGTAGTCATGGACACAAGTGTTTTGATGCGAGTGAGAGGCACCGGCCCATTGTAGGTGGACTGGCCACTGGCTGTGTCCACTTCATCCAGGCTCAGGCAATTCAGTGGGTTACCAAGTCTCAGGAATATTCTGGATAAATAAGAATGAACACAAATAATTTAGAATGCTTTTCCATGCAGAAATTGTCACCATAAGATGGATAGATTAACATAGCATTGTGATCAATAAACAATCAAATAACAAGAAATTACCAGCAGCTCTATCCATTCTTACAAATGACATGATAGACACTGATTTGAGCTACACACACTGACTGTATAATAGAAATAAATGGCAGTTCTTGCTGTCTTTTTATAAGAACCATACACATGTTCCTGAGGAGAAAATTTAGGCTGGACTACCTGAGATCCTTGGGGTGGATTGCTTGGGCAGCAAGTCTTTCAAAGATGTACTGAAGTGGGGGGTGGAGGGGATGCTTCTCATTCACAAGGGCCTGAGAGCACTTGGAGAGAAGGTCACCAGCTAGACCCACCTCACACATCAGTTGCTGGTTATGCTCTGTTCTCACCAGTGACTGTAAAAATATAACACACTCTTCAATTCATAATTCCAAGGAATTGCAGTGTGTTGATAATCTGGAAAGTATGATTTGAAATAAAAGGATACCTAGCCTAGCAGCAGCCAGCTCCATTTCTATCATATACATGTTCTTAGTGGATGAAAGGAATATATTAAAAGTCTAGTGTTTTGGCATCCATTGATTTTATCTACCTTTACCAACTTTATATGAACTTTGTTTTGTTGTGAAGGATTTTTCCATGGTTATCTTTTTATAATAAAACTATTGAAATAATAATATCATAATCTTTATCAAGCTGGTGTCCTTCACAAGTGGCTGCCACAAACCCAAGCCGAGGGAAGCAGTACCTTGATGAGATGGCCAGTGTAGAGTTGGAGGAGGCAGGCAAGCCTTGGGTGTGTGGTATGCTGGATGGATGGCAGCAGGTGCAGCATGCTGGTGATAACCCCAGCATGTACAATGACTGGCTCAGTTGGTGCTGGCCCAAGATTCAGGCCACCCACTGGACGCTTGTTGCTTGGAGAAATATCCATTACTTTGTTCTGCCATTCACACAATAAGCATTAGTGTGAACACACAACAAGTAAAACAGTCATTATTGCCATCTAAACTGTTGTATTTGCCACATCAAAGAAGCAAGTCTTTTCCTAAACTAAACTTGTAAAATCTTTACAATTCTTGATTGCATCTCTGAGTATTCACAACATGAATGTTTGTAGGTGAGGGATTGTCTATTGCATATATGAACTGCTAGCAAGAAGAGCACTCACATCCTTCCCTGTGATGCCAACATCTGGAGGACTGAAGGTTGGAGGTGAGGCCTTATCAAAAGCATCCAAGGCCATGTGGTACATCAGCTGTAAGATCTGCACCACCCGCACTAGTGACAGAGGTATCTCCACTGGGGGCCTGTTAAGGTGAGAAACCTCATAAACTTTCAACTCTATCTTTGACTTAGACTTGCATTATTGTGATAATTCTTTGTCGATTTTCACATTTTTTTAATCAAGGCATTCATAATCTATAATTCTACATGTGAGCAAAAGAATACCCAATCCATTAAGAAACTGATTTAGCAGTGAAACAACTTTTCTTGAAAGAGTCACTAAAGAGACCTGGAACACCAGATTTACCAAAGACAACTGCACCATAACAAAGAGCTGAAGAGTATGAAAACCCAACAATTCAGTTTCAAATACTTACATGTATTCTAAAATGGGTGTGGTGAATATGGTGTGAAAAGTGTTCAGATCTATACCATCAGAGAGAGAATTGGAAGGGAACTTTCTTTCCCCTGGCAATCCTGTGCTAGAGGGTGACAATAATACCCCCTCTCCAGGTTCTTGCAACTGAGTTTCGTCCTGAAAGCAGCCAAGCAGCCGCAGAGTATCACAGAAACTTGTGTAGCAGATCTGAAGAGAAGATGCAAAATAAGCATGAGCAGGATAATTCTTAATAAACTTCCCTCTCTGTATCTTAAATTTCCTCTCACATTTACACTCTCTTCTTCTATAATTTCCTCTCAATACTGCATTATGCTCAGCTTTGAAGGAGAGAAACACTGAAAAATGAGAGGTAAATATAAAGGTGACATGTTCTCCATGAAAGAGGTATTGAACCAGCATCAGGAAACCCAAGTTAGTACAAGCCCAACATGTTGCCAGTCAAGAAAACATGATCACCATGGTAGATTTCAGTCAACCTTAATATGTGCCATCATAACATTTGCTTGTATTCTGCCATGTTTTCTCCATCTACACTTCCAATCCTCCTTTTGCTTCACAAACCTTCTCTTTCGTTTCCTCATGTTCATACAAAGTAAATCCATAATGATTAAATCCTCAGCTAGATTTTAAGTTTGGCAGAAAATAATAAAGAGAAAAGGACACCAAAACTCACTTCTTGATGGAAGAACTTGGCATTAGCAGGTTCATAACGCATGGCTGTGGTGAATGTGTTGAAAACATTGAGCAGGAGAGTGAGGATAAGGCGACTGGGCACCGAGGTCCAGGCTGGAGGCACCACATCCCCCAGACTGCCTTCCAGGCCCACCAGGGCACTCATCACATACAGGAACCCACCCACCTTGCGAAACACTGTCCTTGTCCGGTGAGACTCTTTCAGACAAACAAGCAGAGACTGCAAACACAAAAATATAAACTATTAAACTTCAGTGAAATGACACAATAGTGCTTGCTTTACCAGTAGGAATACAACAATAGTGCTCATTAAGTACTAAGGAGAAGAATAGACACAAACCCAATGTAAGGTGATACTAAAAGAGTAAGGGTTCAAAACACCCTATATATTTTCCTATATATTCATCTGGTTCTGTCTCTCTTAATCTAAATTTGTCCAGTTTTTCCTTTAGTTGTCATAACAGCTATGTTAATGGAATGGAAGGAGTGATGGAGATAAATCAATAAGCGTCAGATGTCAGCAACACTATTTTTACATGATGAAACTCAGATTTCTAATTGTGAAATATTTTGCAGTAAAAAATAACAAATAAATTTAAAAAATCACGGTTTAATATTTGGTGTCCTACTTAACAAAAGAGTATCCTTATGTCCTATGTCCAAACAGTGTCATTACCTTGAGAATATCGATCTTGAGTTGCAGCTCTGTGGGGGGTGCAGAGTGAAGCAGACCAAGCAGAGAGCCCATGTCATCATCACTCCCACTTGCCAACACAAGCTGTTGCATCACTCCTACAAGACACACACCAATCAATACCAGTTCAAACCTGGCTAAGCAAAATGAAAGCTGATACATCTTCTATCATCATTATATATAATAAGCCCCATGATATCTAGTATTAAAATAAAATTTTAAAAAATCAAAGAAAAAATTACATCCTTAGAAATAAACTATTCATATATTAAGACATCTTATCATACAAAAAAAGTAAATATATATTCTCATAATAAATTCTAAAGTTCAATAAAACTGAAGTAAACATTAATTTCTTCATTTTTCTCTTTATACTTCTATAATTAACAAACTTCTAGGTTATCATGAACTTTTCCCTTGACAATGAATGATATTGACACTTTCTAAACTTGATGCACCTCTTGGCTGCTTATGTTCTGCTCTACACACAAACACAGACTGTGACCACTCACCGAGAGCCTGTGAACGACACTCCAGGAAAGGGACAAGAGCAACAGCACACTTGGCGCCTCCAGATTCTCTAAAAACAGCAGCATTTTGGCTATTGCCTGAGAGGAGGTAGGTGAGGGCCTCAACCACCAGGAAGCCCAGCTGTTCCTCACTACCTTCTTTGACTGTCATCGAACAAAAGTAAAGTTAAACCCTTATTATAAAAAACCACAATGAAATTAATGACTTTCACATTTATATTTTCCAACTTGTACATTTTTCATCAGGACTCTAATTCCCACTCTACTTTTCAGTCCTGTAATATTAATGAAGTAATTATAACTTTGAATACACGAGAAGCTTACCTTCACTTGCAGCAACTTGTTGCGGTTTAGACTTGAGCAGTTCATGATACCTGCTTAGGCAAGTGACTAACACCTCCAGCAGACCCACCTCTCTGAATACATCCTTGAATACTGAGTTATATCTGCAATACCGAAACAAAGCCTTCACTCACCTATTAATGCCTACACAACACAATCCTTTCAATATTAGGCACATGGGAGATTCAGAATGAAAAAAAAATAATAACAAAGTTATTCAAATACAAAAACAGTGCAATGTTAGTCTGTCAGGATGTATACAACTTTCTAAACCAAAGATCCAGAATACATTTAAATAAAACCATTCTTTTTTTTTTTTATCTTTCCTGGAAGCATTATTTGATCCACAGACCAGAAGATACAGGTTGCAATGCAATTATCAGCATTGCAGCTTTGCCTAATGTAAAGCTATAAAAAAATGAAGCCATTAACTCAACCTACATTATAGAGCACAAGAAGTAACTATTACACTATAAATGCACAATACTAAATAAAAATGTACTGCAACAGCACCAAAGCAGTTGATTGAAGCGAAAAATAAGAGAACACCTACTTGTTTAAGTAACATTCTTAATGATTACTTCATGAATGATTTCAAGATCATTTTAGGAAAATAAGATACTTTTTTCTCAACATCACACATGTACTGCATGCACACAAATTGTCAATTTGTGTCTACTTCAAAAGACAACTTTTGACTCACTTCAGAATGGTTAGAAGTGTGTTGATGCAAATAATGGAGCATGACAGGCTGTGGTGTGCCTTCAGCAGAATTGACAGAGTGATGAGTTCCTTGCATGGTACAAATTTTAGCTGGAACACCACAAACTCCAACAGTTGAAAGTACTTCTCCTGAAAGATAAATCATCAATGAAGACTTCTCGTATTATTGCTATCCTTTTTGAATTGCACAGGCCACACATACATAATCATTTTCACCATGATTTTTCTTCCTCTTATCAAATATATCATGGATACTCATTAGTTGCCAGTTACAACTGTTGAATATACATAGTCTATACTGAGAAATACTGGACAAGATTTTTAGCCAGGTGCTTATTGAGAATTATGGAGAAACAATATGTTAATTCTGCAACAGAAGCACTCAGAGCAAGGTGCCTGTGATGCATAAGTATACTGCAATCATGTTAACAAAAATTAATATTTCCTTCATAAAATTTCATACAAGGAGTTAGTGTCAACCGAGGAAAATTGGACCATCCAACGAACCGGTACAATTCAGACCGCCTCATTCTTATTTACAATAAATTCATATATAAATTTCTTTTTGAAGTTTTGAGCATTTCACGATAGAAAGTAACTATTTTCACATTTCTTGTGCAGGTTTGATAAAAAAAAATCGATACAGGAAAGAAATTACAATTATATGACTGAAAGCACTGAATCGTAGCCAAAAAAAAGTGCAGCAAAGTTTGTTTACCAAATCAGCGGTTTCGGCGAACTTTGTTGTGGCGGTCAGACGCAGCTAACTATCCTCTTCCAAATTGATGATTATAGAGTGTTTTACCTCTACTTTAACATGATTTCATCAGCAATACTTTATATAGCTTCGTTTTCTCACAATTAACGCTCACTTTTTGGTTCAATTTACCCCGGTAAGGAAAATGCGGCGGGGAAATCGAACCGGTAGTTTTAGTGCAATTGTTTATATTTTGAGATTATACATTAATATTTTGTCCTGTGCCATCTTTGGCTTATAAAGGGGATTGCTTAGACTCATTATATACCCAATAATGATTATTAGGATAATTAGGGTAATTTAGGAAATTTTTAATGAAGACTATAAGCCTATAAAGGCCTTCAAAAAGCTAGGAATTGTCCGCTCACACTCTCTCTACAGGCTAGCGAGCGATAGCGAGCTCAATAATCTATAGAAAAATTAATGTGGAAACCAATGAGCAGTATTATTATACAAAAAATCAGCTCCCTGTTGCTCGCTAGCCTGCAGAGTGGGAAGGAAAATTAACATGACCAGTCTTTTGACACCCTCAGCCTATACCCTGTTTTTACTCAGTTGATCCTCTTTCATCTGCTAGGAGTGCCCATTAGTAATATATATGCATATAATCTGCTTATTATATGCTTATGTATCACTTCATAGGAACCTTATAAAAGTACCTTTCACATTCTGAATAAATAATCTTCTTACTGAATACAATAACTTCAAGTGTTACACCAAAATATTGGCTAAAGTAGTCAAGTAAATGAGTAGGCTATGTAGTTTACACTGTTTCTTGCCATTGATTTTGTTATTTTGAATGTGCAAGGCTCAATGTTTATGAAATAAAACTTTTTATTTCTTTTAAGGAATTATATCCATTTTTATATATATATATTTTTTGCATTTATAAAGGGTGGTTCAAATTACCCCATGGGTGGTTCAGTTTATCCCAGTGGGGGGTTCACATTACCCCATTTTTTTTATAACTGTGAACCACACTTATTACTTCAAAGCTGAAGAATCTGCTATGAATTATTTATTTATTTATTTTTTTTTTTTTTAGTGATTTAAAAGCAATAACTTGCTTATGTTTTCATAAAATTTTTGTAAGTTTATCTTAATAAATGTGGGAACAGTATCAAAATTTGTCAAAACCTGGTCCAAATTACCCCGGTCGACACTAGTTATCAATGAGTATAAACAAATAAAAAAAAAAAAAAAAAAAAAAGGAACAGCAGCATACCTGAATTTCTTTAGGTTTGCTATGAATCTTCTCAGCAAAGTTTGACAGTGTGTGCTGGGACTCAAGAATGAAGTAATTGGCCACATCAGACTGATACACAGCTGAGATGGCATCCAGGATAACGGAGCACAGGTTGCTTGTGGTGCCTCGCAGGAACACTAACTGCAGTACACTGAATGCCTGTACATTTCTTACACTAGCTCCTGCAATACACAAACTTTGTTATAACATGATGAATTTCACTATTCTTTATTCATGTAACCAGAACTAAGTTCCAAGCATACAATTATGTGGCAAGAAATTATTCATTAAAGAGAGAGATGTATATCTACAATAACTTGTTCACTAAAATGACAATGTGCCATAATGAAATATTATGACAATCATAATCATAACAAAACTTACTCAATATGATTCACTCACCACAAAAGTTATAAAATAAATGACAGAAGCATCCAAAGTGTCATGTGACCCAGCACTTTTGTTGCAGTATACTGGTGCTGCTTTATTTACTTACAACTTTGAGGGGCTATTCCAACAAGTAGTGACTGACCTCTGCCAGAAGGGATGGGGAGGGAGAAGCCAGGGATGTGGAAGAGGGAACCCACTGAGGCAGATGATGGTTTCAGTTCCAAGTAGCCACAGTAGGAGAGTGAGGACACAAGCAGTACTAAGTTTCTGAGCGCTTCTCGGCTTTCATCTGATTTGTCTGCTTCCAATCTGTGGGAAAAATGGCACATGCACAGATGTAATGGCTTCCAAGGCATAACTATTTCAATGTTCAATTCATTCAACATATCATATAATGCACATTTGGAGAATGAAACAACCTTTGATCACCTACTGACTAGAAACTTTGTAAGACATTTCTTATGTAAAGGCAAAAAAGAACAACCATTAATCAATTACCTCAGGAGAAATTCAGTAAGAAAGGCATAGCCCTGTGATGATCTGAAGTCATCCAAAAGAGTTTGGGAAACTTCAGAAGAATCCTTCAAGAAGCAGAACACTGTTACAAACATCTCCACAATTTCTAGAGGGGAGAGATCCTGACCCCTTTCCATGTTCTCCACACAAAGTGCCACACAGCCCTTATCTATAAAAACAGAAAAATAAGGATATTATATGTTTCTACTTCAAATCCTTAGGAATCCAAAACTTTAATTTACCCTGATACAAAATTCTAGCTTTCTTATAAAATTCCCCAATTCTAATTCAATATTTATCCATCTACACTGCACACCTTCAATGACAGCAACTCACTATGAATATAGCTGACTACAGGCTGGGAAAGACCATGTCTGGAGAGGGTCATCAATACTTCAGCTGCACTTTTCCTCCAGAGTGCATTATGTTGTGGACACCATGAAGTAATGGCAGAGAACAGCAGTGTTAGATCATCCTTCCTAGCAAGTTCCTCTGCTGGAGCAGTGTGAGAGCACAGCTTCACCAGTACCTGACCAGAGAAGAATAACTCTGAGATTACCCTAAGGTGAATGAAATATCATTACAGGTTCACAATCTTATACCCAAATTCCTGAAAACACAATCTTATACCCAAATTCCTGAAAACAGAGATAAAGTTATTGTAACATCTTTCAATTAGGGTAAATCTACTGCTGCTCTACATATTTACTACTTATATATTTACTTATATTTATTTAGCTTAGGGAAGATTGAGAAATCAATGATAATGACTAATACTTTGAGAATGATATACTTGGTACATACTAACCTGAACAAAAACTTTCTGAAGAAAAATTCTTCTTTCACCTGCAGAAAATTCTGCAGCTTCCTTGTCAGTCTGAAGAGTAGTGGCATCTGCTGAGGGACTCTCATATTCAGGCAAATCAAAAAATAGATACAGACACTTGACTAATGTTGAAGGAAGAGAGGCAGCTGTCATTACCTGAAAGAAAGATACTCATCAACACTGGAGTTCAGTGCAAATCATAATCTGGAACACATACTTTATCAACTCATTAGATGCAATGCAAGAAGAGGAAGTGAAAACCATTCACCTCTATGAGTTGTGGAGGTCCTGCTGCTAACAGGTTGAGGGTTGAAAGAAGCATCCAACCATTGCTACTTTCTTCACAACTGTCAATCTCCAGAAACCTAACAATGGCACATGATGCTGCCTCAGTGGACTGGTTGGAGGCCCGACGCTTGATCTCTGTCACGATTAGCTTACTGGAAGGAGAATGTCACATATTTACGGCTACAAATTAATCACGTTTGAAGCAAAATTTTCATTCATCATATATAGAACCATTACAAACCAGGGATTTGAAATTCAAAGCAAAAAGGAACACAATTCTGAGTGAGGTACAAGCACCCACTCCATCAACAAAACGTTTTCCTCCGATAGTGTGGTGACCTTCAATTAAAAACTTGATATATCCTCAAATTGATAGCCTTGAAATACAACTCAGCAAGGTAACTGTGCAACACAGTCCTATGGAAGGTGAATGCAGTAATCACTCCAGTAAGGCAAAAATTAAGGAAGGCAAAACTAAAAGCATATCTAACAACATGATTGTGGAGAACAACAGTGCCAGTTCTCTCATTAATAAATGATGGTCAATTACATAAATGGCATTAAAATAGATACATTAAACAATAATCACATTACATATGATGCCAACATTCAGCGTAATCCTCTCTTCCTTACCTTACATGCTGCGTAAACATGATCACTTCACTAAATTTTTCTTGTAGGTCAGATGCTGGGCTGGCACCAAAAACCTGTAAAATCATTCTATTGTAGGACAAAAAAAAAAAAAAAAATATGATTGACTACTTTCTACAAGACTTAAAAAACTGAAGATTACATGTCAAATTTGGATATATATATATATATATATATATATATATATATATATATATATATATATATATATATATATATATATACACATATTACAGTTGCAGCCAGAGTTGGGAGGCTACTCAACCCTTGTAAACAGTGATTAACCCCTTAAGTACCGGGACACAATGGAAATATCATTGCATCTGAAGACTGGTAAAAAGTGGTTACAAAAGAAGTAATTTACAATCACTGGCTTGTCAGGAATTTTTAGATTAACAACCAGTAATTTAATTAATTTAGTTTTACCATGTCACTATTTAATAATATATGTAGCACAGCCAATAAAGCTGAGAAGTTTAACTCAAAACATGACAGAAGATGGGTAGGTACCTTGCAGAAGAGTGGCAGCATGTTGTACAGCTTGTCCTCCTTCTCTGCCTCTGAAAGCGGGTGTGGTGGTATGGAGTACTCACTGAACAGCTTCTTGAGGTGCATGAGGCCCAGAGCGAGGTGCTGCTGGGCCGCTGGGGGGTTGGCGGGATCCAGGCCTTCCAACACCCCCCCCACCCGGGAGCCCGAACCCCACCATTTGCGCATCACATTCATCCTCTTCTGTTAGAAAATGTTTCATTCATAAAACAAATACAATCACAGCATCATAGCATTCTCCTATCATTCTTTAATGGCATTCAAAATATTCATTTCTAAACCACGTTCACAAACTAACAAATATTTCTAAGATCAGACATTGGTCAAAGCCTTCATAAAAAAAGCAGTCATATGTTCCCATAAAAAATATATATGTATTTAATAAACATTTAATACAATGAGTGAATCTTTATACTGTAATAAAGGGAGACTTTTCCAGAAAGAAATGGAAAGACATTAATATTGCAAGCCTTTGCCAAGAGTAACTGAGTGAAGTGAGATGTATAGCCTATTCTGCCCACATGAGAAGTTTGTAATCACCATCGGATTTCTTCATCATCTAATTGTCCCCTCATTTTGAAAGTTATACTAGAGATAACAGGGAGAGGGGGCTGGCCCCCTGTGCAATCTAAATTCATCCATGTTAACTGAAGTCTCTACAAATATATCTTAAAGTTGATGTTCTTTTTATTTTGAAAGATAAGAGGTAGATGAGTGAAGTGAGGAAGGGAATGGAATGTGGGGGGATATAGTCCAGGTCACACAATCCCTCCTCCTACTCCATGGACATCAATAAAAAGGAATGTAGCCATGTGGTCAGTTAGTTTCTGTTCAACACTCAGCAGAGATACTCGTACATGAATGACAATGAGAAGATTTACATGGGCATATTTTGGGATCTGGAAGAAGCTTGCCAATGCCTGTTGCCCCAAGAGCCTAGTTGTGCCTTGGAATCAGAGTTGCACTTGGAGCAGGAATTCCCTGACTGCTAGTAATTAGTGGGGTTTGAGTGCACACTGTGTGAAGGAATGAAACAAACGGGGTTCCAGCGTACAAGTGGGACGTTGTACAGGATCCTTTGTGTGACACGGCAAGCATGCAGGCTGCCTTTTTTTTTATTTATTTTTTTTTTTATTTATACCATGTGGACTTTTCACAGGAATTTATAGGCTAAAGGGGATACTTTTTAGGGTACCTCCTATCTCAAAGCCCACCCGTAAGGAAACCATTGCCCCGAGTGAGGAAGCCCAACCTACACTCGGACCGTGGACAGGATTCGAACCCGTGCACTTGGAGACCCCTCGGACCCCAAAGCACACATGGTTCCACTGTACCATGGCGGCCCCTTGTCATCAATGTTGGTTTTGTATGGATTTGTTTCTTGTAATTTTATCTTTTTTTTTTTTATTTATTAGTTTATTTTTTTAATACTACTGGGTTGAACTTGGGGCCAGAGGACATTAAGTAATCCTGTCCACGGTCTGAGTGTAGGTTGGGCTTCCTCACTCGGGGGCCAGAGGACATTAAGTAATCCTGTCCACGGTCAGAGTGTAGGTTGGGCTTCCTCACTCGGGGGCCAGAGGACATTAAGTAATCCTGTCCACGGTCCGAGTGTAGGTTGGGCTTCCTCACTCGGGGTAACGGTTTCCTATCGGGTGGGCTTTGAGATAGGAGGTACCCTAAAAAGTATCCCCTTTAGCCCATAAATTCCCGTGAAAAGCCCACATGGTATATATATATATATATATATATATATATATATATATATATATATATATATATATATATATATATAAAAAAGTAGGTTGACCAGTAGCTAGTCCTTATTATTCCCCGGTGCCAGCTCCATCATCTTGGAGATGATAAAGTCTACTGTTTAACTAAAGTGGACATGAAGTAACAAAGACATAGGTGGTTTAAGTATTTTGTTGTCAACAGAGCAATAGATCATGTCTCTTTACAACTGTCACAACATACAAGTAGCCTGTTCTTCTCTTAGAACATGGTCAGCAGCTCCTTTCCAACTGAAGGTGCTTAGTGAGACATAATGTTCCTTCTCTGTTGGAGGTTAACAGAGTGGCAATCTCAGAGTGTTTATAGAAAAGAACCTGAGTTGCAGCCAGAGTTGGGAGGCTACTCAACCCTTGTAAACAGTGATTAACACCTTCAGTACTGGGACACATTATTACCTTGAGATTTGTGTATGATTAGACCATTTTATTGACATTAGGAAGGGTGTATGGAGTCCAGAAGATTAATACCCAGAGTCTTCACTATTTTAATCCGCATTAAAGTTTCTGAAGCTGTATAAAATCACCAAATAGAAACCAACCAGAAATATATATATAAACCAAATAGAAATAGAAATATATATATATATATATATATATATATATATATATATATATATATATATATATATATATATAGATAGATAGATAGAGAGAGAGAGAGAGAGAGAGAGAGAGAGAGAGAGAGAGAGAGAGAGAGAGAGAGAGAGAGACTTTCATTCTCATTGCTAATATTTATTTATATAATTTGCACTGTCCTGTGTAGGATTGTTATATTTCTTTGGAATCTGGATAAGTTTCCCTTTATTTTTTCAGAAATCTATGGAATGCTGGGGAAAATTTCCATTGGTATTTATATTTCAATCAGTAATTTGGCTTTCTTGCCTAAAAATGTAGCATTTCTGATGTGTTCCCATAGTTTGTTAAGGGTAGTTAAGGATTATGAATTTCTACTGTTTTTTTCAAATACACATTTCATAGTGCAAGTTAGCAAAGATCAACACAGCACAAGATGTAATCAGTGAAATCTAAGGAGCAAAGGAGTCTGAAAGTAGTGGTGAGAGGCTGTCTCCTCTTAAAACTAACATGTTCACTTGATCAATTTTGTAAAACTTTAAAAAAGTTTTTCTTCTCTTTATTTAATGTAGGAAGAGAACCAGCCACAGGCAACAAAAAATGTGATTAGAAAATCTTGCATATTTTACCTTCCTAATATAAGACAATAAAGTTGGTAGCTGCCTGAGCTCACTGTTATGGTGAGATTACTGGTGAATACTGTGAGATAATGGACAGCAACAGTGATGAACTTAAATTGATGAGGTGTACCCTATCTGATCATCACTGACAAACGGGCACTACGTCCCTTAACATGTAAACATTGCGGCCTGCGCAACATTGCTGATGGCAATGACTCAACAAACACACACGTAACATCATAAGAGGTCAAGCCTCTTAACTACAAGTCAATCTGTGATGGAGGTCAGAGTGGGTCAGTCAGCCCAAACCTGTGCGCTACGCCCACGTCAATAATCCCACGCCCACTCCCGCTCTCTTGACACCACTTGTACCCTGTAGTCTAGCACAGGGTGTGTCACATATATCTCCTTACCTTACAGCATTAACGCCTGCACTGATAAAGACCATCGCGGGCAAGATTTACATTGTAAAACAGTGATGCCTGAGCCAAGTGTCAAGTTTGTTGTTGACAACCAGTAGACCTGCGCGGCGGCTGCAGACACCTGAGTCCCGCCGTGCGTGTAGCAGCCAGCGGCTGTAACCCACCGCCCCGCGCCGCCCCCTGCTGCCTAACCATACCCTTCACGCCCTCACATTACTTTTGACACCACATTTCACGGGTTCACTGCTTATACAACTAGGTCCTATTGACAGCCTTCATTCCTCTTCGTTACATGCACTGCCAGCCTATCACCTGATAAAAAGTGTTACGGAGATGACATTCATTACCTGTCTTCGCATTTCACCATCCTGTGTATCATTGCTTTTCTTTTGGCGTTTAGTTGAGGACTCTTCTTTTTTTTTTTTCTTCAGTAGGTGTTTCGAGGGGGTGTCACGTAGAATTGTAACCACGGTCTATATCTGCATGGACCATGACTGTAACTACGTCTAGATCATCTATATGTATTAATACATCCCACGTGATCGATGCATATGTAGTTACAATTTTGTAAATCTCACGCCTTCTTTCCTCAGGGAAGTTGGCACATGAAATATCTTGGGACGCTCTTCTTTGATAATGTGCTGTAAGGTCGGCCAGCACCCGTACCCTTTTCACTTTTTTATTATTATATAATATATATATATATATATATATATATATATATATATATATATATATATATATATATATATTCTATTAAGGTACAGCAAACTGCATTAATGATAATGAGATACATATTCTAATTTCCATATAGGTTGGTTCTAGCAAGATGTATTAGACTTAGTCTAATACATCTTGGGTTCTAGCTGTTTGTGTGCGTTATAATAATAATAATAATAATAATAATAATAATAATAATAATAATAATAATAATAATAATAATAATAATAATAATAATAATAAGTAATAATAATAATAATAATAATAATAATAATAATAATAATAATTATTATTATTATTATTATCATTATTATTGTTATCCTATCAGTGTGTGTGTCTGTGTGTGTGTGTGTGTGTGTGTGTGTGTGTGTGTGTGTGTGTTACACAGAATATACTGCCCTGAATGGATGAGAGAGAGAGAGAGAGAGAGAGAGAGAGAGAGAGAGAGAGAGAGAGAGAGAGAGAGAGAGAGAGAGTAGGGGGGGGCAGAATTCATGATAATATAATCATATTTTTGTTGTTGCACCATATACCCAGTGACCACATGGCAAACTGTCCAGAGTTGACACCTTTACTGTGTTTTCTTCTTCATAATACATGATCCACTGCACTCTAACCAATTTCTTCCTTGCTTACCATCTTCTCCAACACTCTTGTAAAGACTTCTAACTTTCTTGTCTCAAAAAGAGAACTTTATTGACTTCCACTCTCCATATCTAAAACTGTAGTAGTATAAAACAAATCAATTTTACTTTGTAATTTAATTAGTAGCTTATTAATTAAATACAGAATACAGCTAAATAAACAAGAACAAGGATTAACAGATCCCGGAATAGTTTTGATAGAGGAAGCCTCAAGGAATACAGTTCCTCAAGTTCCTATCCATGCCTGTTTCATCTAGTATCCCTGTTAGCCCGGCGCTGCTTGGCTGGGGCGGGCTGGGCCTCACCGTCCGCCACATCCTCAACTGGCTCACTTTTCACACGGACAGATCGACCTTTCTTCTGTGGACTGGTGGAGTTTGTACCCTTGCTACCTTCACCACTCGTCTGCAATATGACCAAGTGGAAGAGAACATTAATAAAACAAATAAGTAATTCTTACTGCCAAGTAATACAATAAAGCTCATCCTACTTTCTTATTAAAATATTAATTAAGATGTATATAATCTAAAAGTTTACTATTATGGACAATCTTCTGAAAATATTTGAAGTAAAGTGTATGTGGCTAAACTGATGAATCAAGAAACTATGCATCATACACTGCTTTGCAAAGTAATATGCAAAATTTTCACTATGAATAGTACACCATACTTCCTTACTTTCTCCTTAAAATTATGTGCCAACTGCTCACTCCTTGACTGCCAGATCATCTGCTGCCGCTGCACTACATCTGGGTACCTGTCAGGGATAACACACCTCTATCAACCAAAGTACTGGAGGGGGAGAAAATTTCTCTTATACTTGCCATGCACAATCAGAGATAACTAATTTAGAATGAAAAAAACATATATATGTTTCTTAGAATATAAGGCAAGGGTATTCTCAGATTACCCTAAGCATGGCACAGGTACCTTTGGCAGAGTAGTGGAGAGGTGAATTCCCAAGGATGCCACATGTAAATGCTTAGTACAAAAAGGATTTACAAAAAGGATTCTCAATAACATACTATCTCAGAACAATGTATGTCCAGCTAGAAGTAGCCATTGTCATATCACATCATCCTCTTTGTTATTTTTTTACATTTTTTTTTTTTAAGTATTCATTTCTTTTCTAATCTCAAGCATCAACCACACAGTCATGTTATCTCAGCAAGATATCAAGATGATGATGATAATAATTACCATGGTTTCATCTGTGCAGAAAATCATATAAACTTTAGCATGAAAAGATCACTTACCTTACAAAGAGAGAATCTGATCACCATTTAACAATTTGTCTGATATACAAATCAAATAGCAAGAATAAGTACATAAAGAGGATGGATTCTAAAAGAGACATAGCAAAAATACTATCAGCCACAATACAGACAGGCCTCAGCATCAGCAACACACAAATCACAAGGATAACTTACTTGTTCAAGAAAGTACTGTCTGTTGGCAGAAGGAACTCCCAAATGGCACGAGTGCCCCTGTAGCGTGACACTCCACGCAGAATTTCCTTCAGGTCACTACTGGGCAGCCCTACCACATCTGCCACTTCTCCTCGGGTGACACCAGTCTTTTTTGTGAACAGGTATAGCTGTTCAAAGAAAGATGTCAGTGATCCCTCATTTTGAATACAAATCTGGAGTCTAAATCTTATCATCCACATATGAATATAACATATTTTGTAAGTACATTCTAGCTTGTTACAAAGACTTAAAGAAATTATTAACCACTATAGTAATCTATAACATGTTACTTGTGGTGCAGTCACCATAGGTTAGATTTTTAGTTCCTTGAGTACATATTCTCAACATTGAACTAATTTTCTTCTGGTCAGTGTTGCTTGGCTCCCATTGAGAATTCAAACACAGGATCAAAGGGTGATGTGAACTCATCATTAACACAGCATTGACCTCACTGAACATTCCCCTTTGTGTCTCACAACACAAGACGGCAGTCACAGCCTGCCCTCTTTCTATCTTCCTTCACACAAAACCACGTGCACTTAATTACAAATACACACTTTACTCAAAATTCTAACTATTTTTAACACTGTTTGCATCTCAGTGGTTCATGTCACAAAGTAGTGTGAGCCAGAAACTCACCACATAGTCCCTCCCTCGCTGGATGAGATCATTTGGCACACCACACTCTGATTTGCTGTCTTTGGGATAGATAATATCTGACTTGACTACCCAGTTTCCTTGTACAAGAACTGCCACCTGCTGCAGCACTTTTAGCACTGACTGGGATGACTCTGTGTTGGCACCCATACCCAGCACACCGAGAAGCTCCACAAAGGATGCAACACCAGCTGAAAAAAACAGGATACCTGGTATTAGAGACTGAGTTACAGTTTTATCTATTGGCAGTTTGCAGGCAACTTCTAGCAATTGCACAAGACTATCTCCTAAAGTGGCTTTTCTAGAAATATATTGGAATCAAACATGTGATATCAAGACTTACCTAACAAAATCCACAAAGAATTTTATATAACTGAGTCAGATGCTATTTGTTGCCTCAATCTTCTTCTCTTGACTATGTTTCCACATGAGCCATAACACAGCTGCCTTTCTTACTATTTTCCATGGCCAATTCTAGTTACTGTTCTTTCAAGGGATTTTATTGTACTGGATTTCTTAATATTATAAGAGGCCCCAAATAACATAGTGTGCCAAACCCCACAGGTAGGAGATCAAGTAAGTGTAGCACTGAATAAAAAAAATATTGAAAAATATTCATGGGTTCCTAAGTTACATCACTTTGAAAGTACCACAACTTTAGCTGCATTTTTCTCCACTTTCTATATGTGACACTTGGCACATTATGTTATTAAGAGCTTCATATAGCAGATTTCGAATAACTAAGTAAATCAAAACTTTGCTTTATTCATTCTTAAATTAAAGAAGCATTTTCTCACCATTGACCATGACTGTCTTGACTCGGTCATGCAAAGGGAGGGAGGCCAGGGCTGAGCGAGACATGAGGTGGGCAGGTAAGCCAGGAGCAACAACCTGCACTTCCTCTGTGGGTGGCACCAAGTGCTTCATGTATTCATCAGCATTAAGGCTGAACTGATCAATATGTTCATCCTCATAAAGGCAGTAAAGCTTCCTCTTCTCAAACTCACTATGCTCTCCACCAGACCTGCAGATTAGTAAGTTCATCTTTATGAATAGCGATGGGTAAGATTTTTTAAATAATCCAAACAAACTTGGTCATAAAGAAGCTGGAAATGTATCAGTGTTGTGCAGCAAGAATGCAGAAATGTACTAGAGGTAGGAGATACATAACCCTGATGAAGATGAAAAGAAAGTAACTGATGATATGAGTGTAAAGCTGCAGCAAACTCAGAACAATGATTATAATTCTTCTTTTCTGCTTCAGTTTGCATGCTACTATATATCAACAAAAGACAAGTTCATATAAAAAATAACTAGAAATAGTACTGTTTAGAATCTAGATTATTGGCATCCAACTGACTTGTGATAATCTACTTCAATCCATGGCTCTTCATGAATCTTTCGCAATAGGAACCCATAACTCTTTTCTTTAGCCTTACGGCTTTTCTCAGTTTCTGGCTTCTCAAATCTCACAGTTACTTTTTTGGCTTTTTCTTCCTCATCAGAATCTGGAAACAACAAGACCACTTATTAATAACTTAATTTTAATGTAATTTTATCTTAAGGAATAAGTTATTGTAAAACAGTTTTAATCAGCCAAGTCCACAAGTTATTGACTAACACTTCATGATAGTATCTGCATCCTGTCTAGATAATACATCTTAAATGATATCCACATCACCTTCTTCCCCAGTTGTATCCTTTCGGTCCTGCCGACTCCGCTTGTCTGCCTGATCCAAGTAGGAAAAGGAAGGCCGCAAGGCAAGGACTGTGGTGACTGGCGTGAGGTGCAAGCTGTTGTCCCGCACAACACCAACAGCATAGCGGCTTGTATCACTCAAGGCCTTGCTCGATGTCAACACTATCTTGTCCATAACATTACTGCAAGATGGTAAGTAGCACACCTGCCCTGTATATCTTTCAGTGGTCACTTTCTACATGTGGCATCTCTCATTTTAATACTACTAATGATAAAATATTGAAGACATGAACTTTACACAAAAATAAAAAAGAAACATAATAGTGACACAATGAAAGACACTGACAAGTACATATAAATCTACAAGTTTTACTACATGATATATTATTAACTAATGCCAACTCACCTCTTATAAAAGTTATCTTCAGAATCTCTCATCTCCCTGTATGCTCCATCCACATTATAAGCAATCTGCTCTCCTTTGCTCTTGTCATAAGTGGGTCCTCTGGTCCTCAGCCCCATCTCTATCTCTACGTGTCCACTCTGAGGCCGAATTTTAGTCTGGAAGTTCATTACATACATTGAAGTGAAAGGACCCTATTTGGGTACTCTGCAATAACTCAAGTCCTCCACTCTGATGTTGACATTTCATATAATGGCTTTCCTATGTAACTGAAAGAAATGTCATCACGATCTGAAAACTGTGACCAAACTTCAACGAGACATCAACCAAGCCATGTTTTGTGTCCTATTTCACCTCCTACACCAATAAATTCAATATCACACTTACCTCTGTTACATCACTATAAATGAAGCTACAAATGACAGTAATGCTTGACAAGAGAGCACAATAACATAAGAGAAAGTAATCACAGAAAATATCACTACATTCCTGCATAAGAAACAAACAGAGAAGTATAAACACTTCAGCTCAGCAGCCTTCGTAACATTAACAAAATTGTAACTACAATGAAAGCTCTGTTATCTTGGTTCTGGTTCTAAGTCTGTACTAACCTTGAGGACTGTGGCATTATCGTAGGAGTGAGAACAAGGACGCACTGGGTACTGCAGCACATACAGCTTATCCAACAAAGTTTTGGACAGATACACAGGAATCTGAAATAATATGCTATTAATTTTTTCAATTTCAACTCTTCCCATATGCACAAACTTATTATACCTAAATTGCTCTTAATTGGGGAAAAAAAAATCCTGTAAAAAAAATTCAAACTAAATACTGACACGAATGTATAAATAATTACTCCTACTAGTCCATAATACCACAAGAGACAGGCAGCGAGAGGCCAGGCCAGCCTTACCTCAGCCACCACGGGGTCACTTTCAGCTCCCTCAGTCTTCATCCTGCCGCCCACACCACCCCATTGAATGTTTCACGCCCTCACCGCCACACTTGTCTGCCTTATTAAAAGCTGTCTGGCCTTCTTGTGGGTGAGAGTAAGGTACCAACGACCAGGACCCACGCTTGCGGCAGGTTCACACTTAAGGGTACGAGATGATAAATGTTTTTATTGTGTCAGCTAATTGGGTGTCTCTAAAATTTACTATGTTGGATGATTTGTGCTTGCATTTATATATCATCATTTAATTCAATGTCAAAGACTATGTATTTAGTAAATTATATTATCAGAGAGCATGGTGATAAGTATGTGAGGTAGATAGATACCTAAAGTAGATAAGAGTCCTTGGACACCCAGTTCCGCACCCAGAGCGTCCAGGTGAAGCTTACACCCGGCCTGAAAAAAGAAACGTGGGAAAGTCAAATGAGTTATTGATATCCACGTGACTTTGTTGACACTTTATTGCCCTCACCTGCACTCCAGCGATGAGGAAGAGAATCTGGTGAGTGAGAGACTAGCCTGAATGGATCTACGTTAATTACCTTTCTTACCTCCAATACTGTATAGATCACCGTTCAAAAATTCATATTGTATAATTAGCAAATAATGAATTATGTGTGTAGGCAAATCATTTTTTTTTTTTTTTTTATTCAATCATGAGGATAACGGTAGCGGATTTCACTCTCAGTTCGGCAGGCTGAGCTCTTATAAAGTGTCTTTTTGGCCATCACCATAGCATGGGTATTATGTCATTTTCATTGATTTATTTATTCTTTTAAACTTTTTTTAGATTTCTATAAACAATTTTTTTTTTTTTTTATTTATCTATTATATGTTCTATGTTTATTTTTGAATATTAACATTATATGCACTCAGGTTCTCATACACACTTCATTCGCACAGGGATCCTACTCCTATCTCAAAACTATTGTCCTTTGTTAGGGCATTGGGGGAGGGAGGGATAACTCATAAGCACACAGGGAGGCTACGTAGCATTGCACGTGTGAAGAGGGAAAACATTCACATCACATCACGCAAGACTAGGATGATACCAGCATTAAAGCGCCTGGAGTATAGAGATAGATTAAAGGAATTAAACATGTTTTCATTTCAGAGGAGATGTATAAGAGGGGATATGATAGAGTTATTTAAAATGTTCTCAGATACAAACTACATAGATGTGAGATCTTTCTTTACCTTAGAGGAGAGAAATAGGACTAGAAATCATGGCAGGAAGATTAGAAAGCAAGGCTGCAGGTTAGATATAAGAAAATATTTCTTTAGTACACACCTCTCTCTCTCTCTCTCTCTCTCTCTCTCTCTCTCTCTCTCTCTCTCTCTCTCTCTCTCTCACACACACACACACACACACACACACACACACACACACACACACACACACACACACACACACACACACACTCTCTCTCTCTCTCTCTCTCTCTCTCTCTCTCTCTCTCTCTCTCTCTCTCTCTCTCTCACACACACACACACACACACACACACACACACACACACACACACACACACACACACACACACACACACACACACACACCTCTCTCTCTCTCTCTCTCTCTCTCTCACACACACTGAATAAGTAGTGTTTTTGTTCACCACCATCATCACTCAGTTGCTACAGTTCAGGTGCTGAAGTAGATATTATTGTGCACAAAAAAAAATCAAACTAAATGACTGAGATGATGCTGAAATGCTCATGTAATGTTAAGTGTCATTCATGACCACTAAACGTACCCCACACAAAACATTATTGCATGGACACTTCCTGTGGTGCGGAACTCTTAATACTGTGACTATGAACATAATGAGTAGGCTACACATAAAATATAAAGTAAGAGTATTTGAAACATACCTTCAAAGTATTACACACAGGAGAGGGAAACCTTTTCATATCTGCCTGTTGACAGTCGTGCTTGTGATGACGGTACCTGTTTCGTACGCGTGAGAAACGACGCGCTCTATAGAAAACTAGCAAGAGTGACTATTGTATTACCTGTCACGTATCCACAGAATTCCTCCAGTAGTTTACCTCAGGAGCTACGTCTACCCCAAAGTTATAGATTTATATTCCATATTCAAGAGAGAGAGAGAGAGAGAGAGAGAGAGAGAGAGAGAGAGAGAGAGAGAGAGAGAGAGAGAGAGAGAGAGAGAGAGAGAGAGAGAGAGAGAGAGAGAGAGAGAGAGAGAGAGAGAGAGAGAGAGAGAGAGAGAGAGAGAGAGAGAGAGAGAGAGAGAGAGAGAGAGAGAGAGAGAGAGAGAGAGAGAGTGTGTGTGTGTGTGTGTGTGTGTGTGTGAGAGAGAGAGAGTGTGTGTGTGTGTGTGTGTGTATGAGAGAGAGAGAGAGAGAGAGAGAGAGAGAGAGAGAGAGAGAGAGAATGTGATTGTTAATAATATATTATAATTAAGTCAGCCATAAAATTCGTTTTCTCTAGACACGCATCACTTAAAGTTACCCATAAAATTCGTTTTCTCTACACATGCATCACTTAAGCCCCGCCCCCACACTCCAAATCGTTTGGGAAAAAAAATTTCGCCTCCGGGCCTCCTCCCCCATCGGTCCCCCAGCAGTAACCCTACCCCCTCGGAAGCCTGGAGGGTTAAATACTTTTTTTCAAATATTTGCTAACGGTAATATTACGCATCCATGGTATGTTTTTATGGTTTCTATAAATGTTTCGTTGTGTTTGAAGTGTTTTCCGCGCCTGTATTGAGTAAATAGGTAGCGTTTAGTGGTGTTTTATGGCGTATGTTAAGGGCTTTTGAACGGTCAAAAATTTCAATTTCCTAATTTGAGCTTTTTTATTTGAAGCTATAAGTGAGCCTTTATGGTAGCAAAGATTCGTCTATGCTCTTTTAAGTGTGAAATCAATCTATTGAGTGAAATGTGTGGACTTTGTAATGGTGTTTGGTGATGTTGAACAAAAGTCTTATTTTTCTTTATTTTATTTGCTCACGTTTCTGGTTCTCGGTCTGACTCGCCGTAGAATGCCTTAAACGATAGCTCAGACTCCGTGAAATGTGGTAAAATACTCGTCAAGTGAAAATGGCTTGACTTTCCAGGGCGTTTTAGAGAAGTTATTGCTGAAAATGCTTTATACTTTTATCGCAATTAATTTAGACATTTTTTAAAAACTAGTTGAGCTGGAGATATTTTGATATTTTGAAAAACAGTTTAAATATTTATCACGTCATAAAATGTCATACATTCGGTCGTGGCTTCGTTTTTTCTAAAAGTTATTTTTTAAATCAAATTATATACGTAATTTAGCCGAGTCACCCCCGTTCCCGTTCTCCCTGATGACCACAGCCCAGGTGGTGACTCATCATAGCCTCGGGCTCGCGCCTCTTTTCCAACACCCCAGTTCGTCGATATTTTGCCTAATATATAGTGATTTCTATGTGTTTTCTTGTATTTCTAGGTTCAGGTGTGTAGATACTAGTAGCAGAAGGAGGAAGAAACGAGAAATAAAGGAGGATAAGGAGGAAGGAAGGAGAAAGAGAGGAGGAAGAAGAGGAGCAGCCAAGCCACAATACTTAAGTCACCCTCCATTTCCTCAATATTTCGTCTAACATCTAGTGTTTTGATGTGTTTCTAGGCTCAGGCGTGTAGATGGAAGCAAATGAAGGAGAAGCAATGGAGGAGGATGAAGAAGAAATGAGAAATAGAAGCGGAATAGGAGAAGGAACCAAGATGTAATATTTAGGTAAGTGTCCCTTTTAATCTTGACGTTAATTTATAATGCATACTGTTGGTTTTGGGATATATTTGGGGTGTTACAAGTGTATTCAGTAGTGTTGCAAAGTGTTATGTGTATGTTTTTGGTGTATTTTTTATGTTTGGACCCTGCCTCGCACCAGCTCTGTCGCAGCTGGTAACACGGTGGTGCCATCCAGGGAGGGAAGACACACTTCCTCTCTGCACCATCCGCGGGGGATTTGACCCTGCCTCGCACCAGCTTTGTCCTGGTAACGTGGTGCTACCCATGGAGGAAGGACAGACTAGTTTGCTTCATCTAACCTAACTAATAATAAATGTTGTCATCACTCTTGTAATGTTCATCATTCCTTCCATCTAATGTGAATGTACCCACAGTGTTTATTAATCCTTCCATGTTCTGTGATGTACTCACATGACTGGTGTTAGTACTTAGTAATAAATCATGGTTGAATTAATATTGATGCATTTCATAATTCTTTTATTCTTTGATACTTGTGAAATGCCTAACTCAAAGCCAAGCGTAACCTGACCCTATTAGCCCCACAATATACACATGGTTACAGTATTTCACCACTAAATAAAAAAAAATTTAACAATTCTGTAATTGAATCTATAAATTATTCTGTGAATCAAAAAAGAAGCCCTGAAGATGCTCAAACAGTTAGCCTAAACAAAGCTAAAATGGCAGAGAAATGCCTTAAAGCTGCAAAACTGCTAAGGAAGCTGGGAAAATAGCAAAACATGGCAAGAAAATACTGAAAAATCCCTGGAAAACTACCCAAAAATGACAAAAAATGCTGAAAAATCCCTGCAAAACTGCCCGAAAAACTGTACAATCTCTGGAAAACTGCCCAAACCACCTATCATTGCCATTTGTCTAATATAGCAGAAAAAAAATGAATATATGAACATAAGACTAGTATTTTGAGAACATTTTCACTTTACAAGTCTAGTTAGTAACTACAAGTTCTAAAAGTATTTTAGACCATTTTCGTTGCAAAAGTCTTGGAGAAACTATCAACTCTGTAAAATGATTTTTTAAGCATTTCACAATGGCAATGCTCTCAAAAAACATGTCCCTTGCAATACTATACTATCACCATAAATATAAAAAACACAGACCATCATTCAGAGGCCATATTCTACACAGCCTCAGGTCTCACTCAATGCCTCACTGTCACTCCACTGTTGGTCTTTAGGCTCATTATTTGCCAACTTTATATATGTATAGAAAAAAATAGCTACTTGACATAATTTTCTACAAATTTAATTATTCTGACATCGTATTACTACTTTGGGAATAGTCACTGTGTATACAAACAAAAGACACATGACAAACAGGAGAAGATTATGCCTGATAGCCCGACACATGACATGCAGGCCACACGGGGCAAGGTTTGTTTGAGTTTGATCGTAACCTAGTGACTCATGATGAGTCACTAGATTAGAGCCTGTCACAGAAGGACTTGTGTCTAAATTGCACCATTTTGTCTCACTACGATCACGTCATTAGCTATGAGTTTGAAGAATACGGCCCCTGAAATCTTACATGGAACAGTAACAGCAAAGCTTACTAGAGAGTTGAGAAACATACTAATTAATCAGTCAAAATATTCTCACTCAAAAATGTATATAAACGTAATTACACACAATTTTTTTTTCTTTAAACGAAAGACTGATATCAAGGAATGACTGGCACACTTGCCACACACACTCACACATAAACCAATGATGCTGTGAATGTTGAAGCATCCTCCATCCTTGCCACTCTCTGTATTGCACTCTACACACAAATTTATGAAAGCAGTGTGCTGCTGGACCTCCAAAAACCTACAACAAAAAGAAAGGAGTCATTTAGCAATCATTTACCTTCATGTCATGTTATCAATCTGAAATTGTTAAAACTGCTCACTTGTAATCACATTTGTGGTACAGGAAGGTATATCAAAAACCCAGCCAAGCACCTTCTTGTGTTCCATAAAGTGCTGGGCAAGAATACACAGAGGCGCTTCCCTCAAAGCCACGTCACTGGAGCAGCACATCCTGTCGGGGAAACACAAACCTTTACTGCACTCACCAACACCCAGAAACATGTGCAGCTCAGCCACTCATCCCTCCTTACACATACAAACACCACCACTTGCAAACTGCACTCACCATTGCCCAACAAATAAATACAAGTCAGCCACTCATCTCTCCTTCCTCTTCAGACAGAGATGCCTCCAAAAAGAAGTCAACAACACACAGATTGATCACATTCATCTTTGACAGACAAAGTTTAGCGAAAAACTGACAATCTGTACATTTTACAATTCAATCATTTCTTTTTTTCTTCATTACAAAATTTCAAGAACTGTTTCACTGCACACACACACACACACACACACACACACACACACACACACACACACATGGCCTTACTTGCTCCACGCCCACTGCTGCACACATCTACCCCGCCCACTTCACGCCCATACTTCCCCAGTCAGCCCATCCGCCACCGCAGCCGCCCTTGCTAATGAAGTGATTCAAGACACACGTACAGATGACATCGTTTAACTGTTATAAAGTATATCTCCATCTTTTTCTCGTAATTCACTAGATAAAAGAAAGTTCAATGTAATATTTTCCAGCAGTGCATCTTATATAACTGGATGAATACTGCTTAGAACGCTATACTGTACTGTATTAGGCTGTACCTAAACCCATTAACTATGTAACAAGTTAGCGGGTAGAGCAGTGTATGTAATAATCGTAACTATACATACGAGTATACTGTGTAACTTGACAAAGACGCAATTCGTTATAGCCGTTGGAGGCCGGGAATACTTTTACTGACCCGTCCATCACTTACTAGGCTGCGTGAATAGGCCTATACTGCAATTCGGCCACTGTTCTGGCAAGGCAGTGTAGTAGCAACGGGCTATTAGGACTGAGAAAACGCCATGGCAATCACATTGCAGGGCGGCATTCCACTATCACAGTTCTGAGCGAGTGACTGATCGAGGTGAAACACCGCCACAACCAGGGGTCAAATGGCACCGCCCACCATATAGTACCTAACACCTAATAACCCGACGCATTGTAACTACCACAGGCCTAATTAACTACCCTTCACCACCTAATTATCAATATGTGACTCCTTCAATGGACGATACACCTTGCTATTAACACCTGTTCATCTCATCACTGTCTCATCACCGTCCCTTCACTTATGACATTATTGCAGGATTAATTATCTATCATTCACCATTTAGTCATGCATGTGCACCCAAACCTAACGTCACCCCTTCAATATATTATTATACTGCTTACTAGTATATTACCCGTCCCATAACGTCCCTGCCTTCCACTCTATTGACTCACCCATACACTGAGCAGGTGGAACTAGTGGAGCAGGTGGAGGTGCAGCGGTCAGCGTGTTGGAGGATATTTGATTTGATTTGCTACTTTTATTCACAAATTAGGAAGTACATAAATATGACACATTGAAGTAAATCAATGTATATAGGCCTATAGGACTAACTGTCTTCAGCCTCTTTTTAACCCACGAAATGTTGCATCTCTTTCTATCTATTATCGCTATTTTCATGCTAACTGTTCTATACTGATCTTGCTAACTGCATGCCTCCCCTCCTCCTGCGGCCTCGCTGCACAAGGCTTTCTTCTTCCTCTCATCCATATTCTGTCCAACTCTCTAACGCAAGAGTTAACCAGTACTCTCAGTCATTTATCCCTTTCACTGGTAAACTCGAACTCCCTCCCTGCATCTGTATTTCCGAATTCCTACGACTTGTCTTCTTTTAAGAGGGAGGTATCGAGACATTTGCCCTCTAATTTTGGCTGACGCTTTCCCACTTTTTAGAAAGCCAGCACTCAAGTGGGCCTTTTTTTTTTATCTTTTTTTTTCACTTTCCCCTACACACACACAAAAAAAAAAGAACATGATATTTGTAAATTAGACAAGTGGCAATTAAGAGCCTATACAGTAGTCTCGGTGCTAACTCCTTCAGTACTGGGACGGATTTTTACCTTGACCTTTGGCTACGATATGGCCACCTTGCTACTTCTTATAGTTAAAATAGTTTCGTAATTGCCAAGTAGTAGTAGTAGTAGTAGGAGTAGTAGGAGTAGTAGTAGTAGTAGTAGTAGTAGTAGTAGTAGAGAGAGAGAGAGAGAGAGAGAGAGAGAGAGAGAGAGAGAGAGAGATGACACTTGTACTTAATAACTGTAGTCCCTTTCTTGGCTTTAATTATGGATAAACACAGGTTTCTCTAATCCAGTAAGTAAAAGAATCTTATCAGAGTAAACCTTCATTATAAAACATTAGATACACATTTATATATACAAATGTTTAAAAGTATTTATAGTCATTTCTACACACAGCAAGACACTACAACGTGCACTACCTTACTGTAACACAATAACAAAATCAATGGTATTATCTTATGCAGGATACACACACACACACACACACACACACACACACACACACACCTTGACAGACAAACATAAAGAAACATCCTTGATCGAAGTCATAATCATTGTACTGTACCTGTCAATATATCCACTTGCATATGGAAAATTTTGAATTGAAGGAATTGAAAGACAAACGGTGCAGAGAGAGAGAGAGAGAGAGAGAGAGAGAGAGAGAGAGATGGAATAGTAGGAGGAAGACAAGGGAATGTGGAAGAGAGGAAGATATTAAAGAAATACCAATTAAAGTCTCTCTCTCTCTCTCTCTCTCTCTCTCTCTCTCAGTGGCGGATCAAGGATCAAAAATTTTTTTTTTTTGGGGGCGGGGCTAATATTCCTGATTCCTGGTACTCCTTGAGATTGGTGGCAAGTCTTACCAGCTGGGAGGGTGGCGCCTGCAAGACTGCCAGATAATTTTTTTTTAAACTTAGCAATCTTGAGGGGATTTTAAAAGGTATTTTTATGTAATAAGAACAGTAATATAGTTCATTAATGTTAATTTTTTCTAACGCCAGTGAGGAGTAATTAATTTATTATTGACATGCCGAAATTACAGCCCCTCTTACATCCCTAACTCGTAAAGATCGACGTAAAGACTCACAGTAAGTCACAGAATTTGATTTAGGTAACCTTTTTAGAAATCCTCAGAAAACCTCGATACATTATTGTTCCATGTATACATATTACCTTGCACCATTTATATATATATATATATATATATATATATATATATATATATATATATATATATATATATATATATATATATATATATATATACAACCTCGGTCATAGTAAACAAAAATATGGGGAGGGGGACGCATCAGCTCCCTCAGCATCACCCCCCTTCCCTTATCCCATGGATCTTCCGCTGCTGCTACTGCTCTCTCTCTCTCTCTCTCTCAAAACCATGAAAGCATAAGGCATCAAAATATTAAACATAATAAAATAACACAAAAGTAATGAAAACATCTGCAGTGGCAACAAACATATAATGATAACAAGAAGGCACTTGTGACAGGGATATGATAAGCGGATGACTTCTGTTGTTACCGAGCGGGAACTGCTTAACTCGCAGACTGGTCAATAGCAGACCTTTATTTAGGATGCAAACGACCCGGCACGATTGTCTGACGAAATAATGAACGTCACTGATAATATTTATCAACGAAATCGGACATAGCTGACGAGTAGATGTACAATAATTATAATCAGGTGTATGAGCGAAAGTCAAATTTTGGTCATGCATACTATATTAATACCATTTTATATGACACACTGGGTTGATATATTTTTAAAGGTCGTTTTCTGATAATGTCTCTCTTGATTTTTGAGAATGTATTGAACAAATGTTTAGTTCGGGCCATTCAAGGATCGTGACGTCACGCCTCAAGACACGCCACATGATCGAGGTCGGTACATGTTTTAAGCATTTTTAGTGATATTTAACGTATTTCCTGTCTCGGGAGTTAGGTTGGGGGACCAGTAGAGAATGGTGCAGCTTTAGGAAATCCAATCAATGAGCGTCGTTGTTCACAGGAAGAGTAAAGGAGGGAAGAATGTGTGCCCAGGTAGAAGGGGAGGACATGATGTGTGGGGAGGCCGTGTTGTTATTCTTACCGAGTCTTTTATTCACCCTATGTACTCCATTACACCGTCCACGTACATCACATAACTTTAAACTACCAAAACTCTAAGGTAACTAGCCCTGGGACTGTCTTCAAGGGCAAATTATATCCATTATTGAGTCTGGGAGGGAAAAAGAGGAGATCGAATTGTCCTTTGCATGCATTTGTCAATTATATCTTTGTCATATCGCAGCCGAGTCGCGTGTGTGGCGGTGGCTGCAAAAGTG
The DNA here is from genome assembly GCF_017591435.1 of Portunus trituberculatus. NCBI lineage: Eukaryota > Metazoa > Arthropoda > Malacostraca > Decapoda > Portunidae > Portunus > Portunus trituberculatus. The sequence continues at coordinate 16,645,867 of NC_059304.1, forward strand.
GTAAGGTGTGATTGTGGTGTGTGGTGGCTCCATGTGGTGTGCGGTGGCGTGTGGTGCTTCTGCTGGTATAGGATCTACTCCAGCTGGTGGTTGCTTACTGTGACAGGCAGGCGGATGTATGCTGTATTTGTGTAGGGTTTAAATTTTTTTAAATATTTTGCTTGTCTTGATTTTGTGTTATGAGTGACTTCATTTCGTTTTATTATTAATGTGTTCCTCTTGGTATTTATTCGGTAATTACATATAATACATCTGCCTTCCCCCACCCTTCAAACAAGCTTGGGGGAATAGGTGGTTTTGGGTAGTGGACGAGAAAACAGCGAGATATGGCTATTAAAAAGTCTACGGTAATTTTTCGTAACATCACGGTTTTTTTTTTTTCTCAACCTATCCTAGCCATGGGGAAGACTCCATTGCTGGACTTAAACCTAACCTAACCAAGCATCTAAAAAGTTGCACAGTTAATCATTTTAGTGCTTAATCTTGACTGGTTCACAGCTCGCTGGATTTTAAAAATCATGAATTTCTACCACACACTCGAATACTATTATAGCCAAACCAAATGTGTGCCCCCACAATTTCTGTGTTCATGGCAAGGTCACCAACTCTTCTTGATATTTAAGTTTGGTACTTGTATCTTATGCGGCTGGATTAGAAAACTTTTCCATTTATTCTGATTATTGTCAGTGAATTATATTTTTTTGGGGTAAAGGTATTATTATATGTATACAAAGAGTTTTGTGAAGGTTTGGAAGAAAATTATGAAAATAAAGGTGCTTGGCTACCTACCCTCTGTTGCCGACCACAACCTTTTGTGTGGAGTGTTCATAATTTTGGGTCTCTAAGAGGGGATAAGTTTGGCATTTTCTTGTGTTCTCTTATAATCTCTCTCTCTCTCTCTCTCTCTCTCTCTCTCTCTCTCTCTCTCTCTCTCTCTCTCTCTCTCTTACATTATGTTGTTCTTTGTATCTTTCCCAAATGACAATGGTGCTTTATTGAGCGCAGTCTAAACGTCTAAACAGGACATTAAGGTGTGGCTGTGGGTTTTACCGGGATTTTTCCGCTATTGTCACATCTCCATACATCAAGAGCTTACTTATTTTTCCAACCATGCTCCTTCTCCTTACCATCTGTCTCTGACTTTATCTTTCTCTGATTCTATATTGGTTGATGTATTTTTAAAATTATTTCTGAAATCATTTTCATTTTTGTTCCACATCACCATTGAGGTGTGTTTTCTATATAAAAGTTTCTCCGCTTCCTAAATGTGGTATATGAGCATGGGAGCGTGACCTTGTCAGTACTGACCTGACTCACCGGTCAGTACTGACCTCACACATGCAGTCATACTATGGACCGTTTTCCTGCTTAAAGCTTGCCATGGAACTTTCTGGTCTGGTAAATTTTTGACATGAATCAGGTAGTATATATCTTGTGATAGATCACAACAGTAGCCTTATTTTAATAAGGAGCACTGTGAGTTACGAAGGAATTAGAATTACTTAAACCAAAAGCTTCTTGTGAGGTTGCTTAGCATACTTCTGGGGATTTGTAAAGCCAATAGAGTTTTTCCATTTACAAAGGAAGTTTAATTTTCTCTAATGTTGAAAATATGATGTAGAATGCATTTATTCCTTGAAATTCTGCTGAAAATATTAAATCAAAGTGAACTTTAGTTACATTAATATTTGATATATTACAGAGCTTGTATGGCTAACCAAAGAACAACTAGTGTACTATCACTGGTACCAGTAATAAACACTCATGTAAATTTTTAAAGTTGCATTTTGCTTTCATTTAGTAGATATGTATTTTATGAATATAACTACTAAATTAATGTGTTCATACTTCCCAAACTGGTGGTCAGTGCTGGTCTGTAATTCATCAGCAGGACACTCTGGGCCTATTTGACATGATGAGCCAAACTTGTGGTCTTAAATAGTCTAATAAGATTCTAAATGTATTTACAGAGATGTATACCAACAAGCATGAAGATCACAAGTGGTAAGGAGTGTCCTGAGCGGGAGTTGTGAGAGGGAAGTGGAATTTCATAATATTGATGGCTGATTTGTGTTACGTTATACCAGAGCTTGAGCTTTTGAGCTTTTGTTAGCATAATAGATTTACTTTTCTTTCACCAGTCAGTGTATTCTTTTGTATTTGGCCTGGCTGTTCAAGTGGACCTTTGATGTTATTTTTATCATTGTAGAATACTTACATTAGATATTATAACTTATTCCTTATTAATGTACATTAATTCTCAATTTTGCATTATGGTAAATTTTTCTCAAAATCTTGATCCACCGTCTTAAAAAGATTGTCTTATTCATTGTCTTCATCTTGTCCTGATTAATATATAAATGTCTGGTCTTTCGGTCAGTTTTGGCAAATACTTGGTAGGATATCAGTGGGACATTTTTTGAATATGTAGTAGGTATGTTTCATGAGGAACTGAAAGATATATAAACTTTGTATTTGTATAATGTTATTACAGTTTGTAAAAAAAGTTTCAGCAGCATTGTAAGTTCTCAAAATTTCACCTATGTCAGAAAAAAAAGGTAAAAAATTTTTAACATAAGCATGATACTGTTTTTTATCATCTCACCAGTTAGTAGGCATTGTGCACCTCTGAGTGTTGTGCCCAAGTACTTATAAGTGTCGTGCTGAAACAGAGTGACTAACCATCATCTTGGCAGGATGCGGCGACGAGTGAACAGTCGAGTGTTTGACCCTTTTGATGAGTGGTTGGAGTCCCAGGGGTTGTACAGGAAGCAAGTGGCTCGAGATGGCTCTTGTCTGTTTCGTGCAGTTGCTGAACAGGTATTTGTGCCTTTGTTTTAGTGCTGTGTGTGTGTGTGTGTGTGTGTGTGTGTGTGTGTGTGTGTGTGTGTGTGTGTGTGTGTGTGTGTGTGTGTGGGTGTGTGTGCATGTGTGTGTGTGTGTGTGTGTGTGTGTGTGTGTGTGTGTGTGTGTGTGTGTGTGTGTGTGTTTGTTTACCTATTTGTATTTACCTATTTGTGATTACAGGGCCCGAGCCGTAGCTCTCTATGTACTGTCTCTTTGTCCACACTTGTCCAATTTTTCCTTTATTTGACTGTGTGTGTGTGTAATTCACTGTTTGATCTGCTGCAGTCTATGACGAGACAGCCAGACGTTACCCTACGGAACAAGCTCAGAGCTCATTATTTCCGATCTTGGGATAGGTCTGAGACCAGGCTCACACCACACACCGGGACAACAAGGTCACAACTCCTCGATTTACATCCCGTACCTACTCACTGCTAGGTGAACAGGGGCTACACGTGAAAGGAGACACACCCAAATATCTCCACCCGGCCGGGGAATCGAACCCCGGTCGTCTGGCTTGTGAAGCCAGCGCTCTAACCACTGAGCTACCGGGCTGTGTGTGTGTGTGTGTGTGTGTGTGTGTGTGTGTGTGTGTGTGTGTAGAATTATGCAAGTATTGATAAAGAGGAACAAGAGGAAGTTTGATAATTTTAATATTTGTAGTAATGATACCTTGTGTTGCAGGTGTTTATGACGCAGACGGAACATGTGAGTTTGCGGTCACAGTGTCTAAAGTACATGATACTGCACAAAGATGAATTCCAGCCCGTAAGTTTTGCAGAGAGAGAGAGAGAGAGAGAGTATGTACTATTAGCAATAGCATGTCATTCTGCTTTTTCCAGCAAAGAAGTATTGTGTCTGATGTTAAAGTGTACAGCTGTAATGAAGGCAGCATAGGATGAACACTTTTGGAATTGCATAGTTTGTTTCCTCATGTTATTTGCAAGTATAGTTACTTGTATTTGTGCCAATACTTTATGCATAAGTTCATTGTTATACACTCCAACATAAGGGTGTGTATTGATAACAATGAAATATGCAGGAAATTTACAATTGAGATTTATAGAAATGTAGAACTATTTCAAATTCAAGATTATTTAGTGAGTGAAACTATAATGCTTAATTGAGAATAATATATAAACATTTGTAGAATTTGTAATATTTACACAATGGTCCTCCGGATTTTGCTCTGCTCAACTTTTTTGCTCATAACTTATCCCTTGTTTATTTGATTGATTTTTTTTTTTTTTCTGCTTTGAAACTGCTTAGACCTATAACTTCACAGAAAAGACTTGGGTTTCCTCTCATGGATCATGATCATATACAGTGACTTTATATTCTTAGGAAACTTACCAATGATGTAAATTTGTACATATTACATAATTCTGTGAGAAATGCCAAAATTGCTGAAGTGAAGGAAAACACACTATGAGGCAGAAGTGTCTTATCACTGTGTCTCTTTGTGCAGTATTTGGAAGTGCCAGTGGATCATCATGTGTATAAGCTGCAGGATGTGAGGGAATGGGGTGGACACACTGAAATCATCGCAATGTCTCGACTCTTTAAGTGAGTATCTTAACTTTACACACACACACACACACACACACACACACACACACACACACACACACACACACACACACACACACACACACACACACACACGCACACACACATCATTGCGTAGTGTAGTGGTTAGCACGCTCGACTCACAATTGAGAGGCCCGGGTTCGAGTCCCGGTAAGTGGCGAGGCAAATGGGCAAGCCTCTTAATGCGTGTCCCCTGTTCACCTAGCAGTAAATAGGTACGGGATGTAACTCGAGGGGTTGTGGCCTCGCTTTCCCAGTGTGTGTTGTGTATTGATGTGGTCTCAGTCCTACCCAAAGATCGGTCTATGAGCTCTGAGCTCGCTCTGTAATGGGAAAGACTGGCTGGGTGACCAGCAGGCGACCAAGGTGAATTACACACACACACACACACACACACACACACACACACACACACACACACACACACACACACACACACACACACACACACACACACACACACTATGGGAATAGATATGGGTGATGAATAGTATACAGTCATGTTTCTGAGGCAAATATACTGAATAATACCACTTTTCTGCTCCAGGGTAGACTTTCTTATCTACCAGGAGATTGGTTGTCCTCCCACAAAAGCCACGGAGTACAACTACCCCAAGACCCTCATGCTGAGTTTCACACATGGCAATCACTATGACATTGTGTACAAGAAAGAAGTGGCCATGACTCGTGGGTTCTGTCAGTGTGAGTGTTGTCTGCTTGTAAATGGTGTGAGCATTGAGTGGTAGTGTCTTGGTAATGTTTGTTGTTGAATGCTGCACTTCTGGGGAAATCCATTTTTTCTTCTCAAATTACCAATACTGTTGATTATAGATAATATTTATACTACTGTTAAATGCTTTTCCTCTTTGGTAGAGAGTGTCAGCCTTTTAGTCATGCCATGATAAATTTGGGTGAATATTGTCCCTGTATTTATTCTTATACTGGAAACTTCTGTTTGGAATATAGGTATATAAAAATACAGTAGAAAGTGATCGAGTGACAGTGGTTCATAAATCAGAAATTAATTGTTGATGCTTTCTCATGTGGCAGTTTGACACTCTACTTCATGAAAAGTTGTGGAGACATTAAGCACAAATTAAGGATGCATGAAATTTTTTTCTCCATTTATGTATGATAATGGGATATTTTTTTTCCATGCATATGATGTGTGTAGTATAGAGTCACAGCATATGCTGCATTATAAGTTACTCTAGACCACTGATTATCTAGTCTTGGAATATCTATACATCTGTTAAGTCAGTTGTGTTCTAGTTATCACACTAACTTTAACTTTCTTCCTCCTCAGCCTTGGTGTATGAGATCCTGTATTCTAGTGTTTTTCAACTGAAGGATGTGCGTCTAGCTGTTGACACAATGCTCCACGACAAGGAGTATGCCTCCTTGAGGAGAGACTCGGCTAATTCTGCTGAACTAAAGGAGATTGGGGCTTTAGTAGAGAAGATCCTTGGAACCAGCATATCTCGGGACAGCAGCCAGGAAGAAGCAGAGAACAAGCCCAGTACAGCCATAGAGGAGCGGCCAAGCATAGAGGACATACACCCTGATGACGTGCGTGGCCTTCTAGCTCATGGCATTCCTCCATTTCCATACAAGGTAGCCAAGTCCCTTGATCCGGATATTTATAGGAACATTGAGTATGATGCTTGGAACACCATGCGCAGAGGTGAGTAGCTATTTGTGTGTGTGTGTGTGTGTGTGTGTATATGTTATTTTAGTTGTATATTTTCACTCTTGTATTTATTCACTCTCTAGATTCAAACTTCTGAACATTATTGCATTCAACACTCTTACAGCACCATCAAAATGTACATGAAATGATAGGAAATTTGGTTTTATTGTAATGAAAGATACATGTAGTTCGATTTTTATATTGTGTGAGAATGTATTAATAATTGATGTGGTCCTGACACAAATGTTTATGATTGTAATACCAACCTTTCAGAAGCTCGCTTTGGTCCTATTGATTACAACGGATTCCAAGCAGGAGTTAAGGTGTTTATCAAGCTGGAGATGCTGCCCAATCGCGAAGAAGTAGAAGCCATGAGAAAGACTCACATGGCCAGACAGGGTGAGTGAAAAGGGAATGTGATATAGAATAAAATACAAAATGGAAAGTGGTCAGGCAAAACAATAGAAACATTCTTGCTTAATAGCTGGCTATTAAAGGAAGTCATGTGCATACAAGAAAGTCAGACAGGTCAAGGTGAGTGAATAAAGTGTAATAGTCTAAAAGATAATAAAGAAAATTAGGAAAAACTGGGAATATTGAATTTGAGGGAGGAGATTACAAAGGGAGAAGTTAGTAATCATTGCAGTATGTGGAGGAACTTGCTATTTGTTCATGTAATTGTGCTGTATGGTGAAGGATGCAACCTTGATATGAATAGTTATTTTTCTTCTGTATCCTGAAGACTTAAAGGTCACTTGATATGAACTTAACCCAGAGAAGGGATTTTGTTGCAGTAGGATGCAACCTTGATATGAATAGTTATTTTTCTTCTGTATCCTGAAGACTTAAAGGTCACATGATATGAACTTAACCCAGAGAAGGGATTTTGTTGCAGTAGGATGCAACCTTGATATGAATAGTTATCTTTCTTCTGTATCCTGAAGACTTAAAGGTCACATGATATGAACTTAACCCAGAGAAGGGATTTTGTTGCAGTAGCCTCAACTGATAAGTTAGTGTTTTGGATTTCATGGTATGGCATTGTGAGATAGTGAATATATCATTAGGAGTGTAACATGAGTTTCTACAAATACTGCTTGAGGCAAAAGTGCAACTTATTCTGAGAAGAAAATGTTGTGTACACATATGCCTTTTGAGGCTTTGCTTGGCTCTGGATCATAACTCCAAGTGTGGCCAGGTGACAGGTATAACAGCTGGGCCAAGCAGCTGGTACAAACACCATGTAGACATACTCCATCTTACTGTAAGTATGTGGCTTTCTCAACACATTTTCTTTCCTATAAAAATTATGCAGTCATATCTAAATGTATTGATTGTCACCATCTTGGCATCAGACTTACAAACAGTTGATCTGCTGCTGGTCTTCCACCTTTCCATCTATTCAGACAGGGTGTCACATACCCTATTATTGTACTTTTCGTTAATGACAGCCATACTAACATTGTGTAATGCTTGTCGGTAACTCACCTGTCCATCAGTACTACTCGTCTCATGACAAGATACTGCAATACCCAAAATCTTACTATCCCTTTCACAGGCTCAGGTGACAATGCTGAGAAGAAGAATGCTGAGGAGAAAGTTGATATCTACCAAGGTCATATCCAGGAGATGTCAGAGAATAAGGGTCCAGTAGATGTCTATATAGAAGAAATAGGTTGTAGGTAAGTGTTGTTGCTGGTTGTTAGGTCAGATTTTTGTTGAAGCTCATAGTGGCAACATGTGGGGTTATCATCACCCTTTCAATGATGACTGGAAAATTAACAATTTGCAGGACTACTGTGTAGCAAGTAGGTACATACCTACTTGCTTCAACATGAACATCTGCTATACAGTAAGAGGCTCTCCCACTTTGCTTTGTCACACTCAGGACTCAGATTCAGGCTTTCTCAGTTGTGTGTGTGTGTGTTTGTGTTTGTGTTTGTGTTTGTGTTTGTGTTTGTCAATTCATTGCATATCTGAAACATTATATGAAATGAGTGGCAAAGAGGTGATTCTTTAAAAATAAATAACGAACAAATAAATGCAATAGATATTTAATTACCATCCAGGTTGAAGGTGCCTTATGAATCCCTTGAGCGAGTGCCACCATCCCCTCCACGCTCTCCCTGGCACCAGCAGGCTCCTGGAGGACCAGTTGGAGTACCTAGTGGTCCAGCAGCTTCAGTTTCTAGCTATAAGAAGCTCTCAGGGTACTACCAGAAGGCACCCCTTCCCCCAGAACCTGAGTACTGTAAGTGAGCTAAATGGTTTGTCAGCTTGATGTCAGAAACTTGGGTACTGTTGTTGTTTTTGTAATCTAGAAACTATTCATAGACAAATGTGAAATATGAATAATAAAAAAATAATAAATAAATAAATAATAGTAAGTCTGATATTTTCACATATTTTCCGTGTTCTTCCACAGCAGCTGGGAGAAGCAAGAAGAAAGGAGGAAAGCAGGTCCGAGAGGTAGTAACACTATACCAAATGCCTTCTGTAAGATTTTTTGTAAGTTTGGTGGGGTAGTATGTCAGGAAAAAGGCGACTAACAAGCATTCTAACGCTTTGCTTGAGCTGATTAGCTGCTGACTAATTTATAGAATGGGATTGGTTGAGCTTATCACCTCTGAAAATTTTGATAATTCAGATTAATTCATTGTTAAACTTTTGGAATACTGGAAAAAGGTAGAACCATTATAGATAGATGCAGAAGTACTTCTTTCTTGCATGGCTTATGTGCATGAAGCTGTAATATTGTGTCCACAAAAAAGTCAACATGCCCAGAGACCAAAGTCTTGATGCTTGATATAGCTGGCAACTTATCTTATGTCAGTTACTGCTTTTCACCATCCTTCATTCTGTGGTGTCAATGATTTGTGCATTTAGTGCATAGATACTTTTTAACATGTGTACAAACACATCATAGTACTAGCATATTTACAGTAATCAGTCGCACAAGTGATGAGAGAAAGTCTGACATTGAAGTAACTTTTCAATAGATAAACAAATGGTGATATTTGATTGTTCTTGCACTGTTCTTTGGTGTGATTTTCCTATTTGTCTCCACACAGTCTCCTGTCAACAATTGTGGCATGAGGGGGAGATCTGCCAGCAGCCCCACACCTCCACGTCCCCGCACCCCTCAGGGTCCTCACCACCAGCCTCCCTATGGCAACAAGTAGGTCTAAGGGATACTGCACATGCCTTAGTCAGGCTTGGCACTGCTGTGTTAAGACAAGGTTTACTGATCAACGTGAAGATTGTCAAGCTAACTATTATTAATATTCAGGTATTTAGATTACATTGATTACCAATGTTTGGTGTGTTCATGATATTACAAGTGGTTATAAAGCTATGCAAGACGTGTGGTAATTTATTATAGTGATGAAGATATATTGTAGATGTATTGAATACATCAGAAGATGCTAAAGTAGTGATGTAAGCATACTGAAGCATCTGTTATCCAATAGAGCATGTGGTATTATGTAAGGGTGTTTTCTTCATTAATAAAGTGTTGTTGAAAGTATGAAAGAAATAGGAATAGTTCCTCCTTGAGGTGTGAAATAATGATTACACAGCAGCTGTGTTGTGTGTGATAAAAATTGTCAGTGTTTCTAAGATTTAATGTTTATTAGTTTAGGATATGCACATTTTCATGTTCAGAGATCCAAGGAATGTGTAATGCATTTTTTATATTGTTCATTTTAGAGAATGGATGGAATGATATAGACAGGTCTTCTGCTAGTAAGTCTTCATAGGATATGCAATGCCATCTTTCATGGCAGTGTTATGAGAAGTGCGTCTCCTGTGTGGGAATTTCCACTTTTAGTAAAAGATTATCATTGGGCAAGAAAAGAATGCAAGGGATGGAAAATGTTGTCATCCTGATAGCTAGTCAATCAGTGTTTACTGTTTAAACAAAATCACTGTCAGATATAGTAGTCAATGTGTTTGCTCAGGTTTGCCAGGGTTGTATTAATGTTGGACAGAATCAATTTTGAGTTATTTTTATGCTGCAATCCCTATTCAGTCTGCAGGAAACTGGTTCAGGATGTGAACTGAGGAGTTATGCCTATGCTCTCTCTCTCTCTCTCTCTCTCTCTCTCTCTCTCTCTCTCTCTCTCTCTCTCTCTCTCTCTCTCTCTCTCTCTCTCTCTCTCTCTCTCTCTCTCTCTCTCTCTCTCTCTCTCTCTCTCTCTCTAGGAACTTAGGAAGAGGAGCCAAAGAGTCTCTCTAAGCCTAGAAGTAGCTCTGCTAACTTGCAAAAGATGATTTTATTATTGTGAAAATTTCAATAAATCCTTTCAATATAATTGCTGGGTAATATGTATTCAACTCGTTTGTCAAAAGCTAAGAAAAGAAAGCATTGGTTAAGTAAGTCAGTGGGACATTTATTTATATCGATTGTATTTATTGTAGTGAAAATTTGCCTGACATTAAAACTCAATTTTAACTCCACGTTGGTTTTTTCTCATGAACACTGGAATTTAGAACACTCGTAGCTTTATTACTTGCATGTCATCAGAGACCATGAAGGAGATGAGATGTTAGACAGAAACATTCTCATGGAAACAGGAACTTTGGTATTGTTATTAAGCTAAAAAGATAGAAGGGATGCTGTTTTTGTAGGGATAGTGTTGGGACAGTGAGGGCTTTGTATTGTTTTATGCTGTATATATGGATTGGGTGTTTTGCCATGAGTTATAAACTTAGTTGAATGAGTGACTAAGTATATTTGTCTTGATTGTGAAGGAAAAAAGTAAATAAATGAAGTAGTGAAATATGAAATCAATTAAAGAAAAAGTAAGAGAAAGGAATCTGGAACGTACAGAAAATGAATGGAGTAGGAAAAATTTATTTCTCTCTCTCTCTCTCTCTCTCTCTCTCTCTCTCTCTCTCTCTCTCTCTCTCTCTCTCTCTCTCTCTCTCTCTCTCTCTCTCTCTCTCTCATATATATATATATATATATATATATATATATATATATATATATATATATATATATATATATATATATATATATTTGTGACATTAAGTAAAAGTGAAGTGAGAATACTACAGACTGTTAGAAATATCCATAGTGTGTATATGCAGACAATATTCTTGTGCTAATCCATTTGGGCATGGCATACATTGCTGTCATCAGGGTGATTGAGAGGGTGTGTAAGATTCTTGCATTAGATTACGATACTATAGTTTTTTCTTAATTGTGATTTAAGTTATGATATGCATATTTCATAGATATGAGAGCAAATGCTCAAATGGAGACCATTTAAAATGCTTCATGGTTAAGGCCAAATTAATAATAATGCTTTGCCATCCTCTGTACAGGAATTATTCACAGCGAGGGATGGGGAGAGGCAGCAGTGGGGGTTACAGGGGAGGTCCCAACCCTGCCAGAGAAGCCTTTCCTCCCATCCCGGTAAGATCTCTCAACTGAGTTAATTGGTTGCACATTTTCACATTATTGGATTTGACTTGAATGTTATTACTTGCTATGTGTATAGCCAAGAAAATTTTTTTCCTTCAGTGATTACAGCTGGAGGATCGATTTAGTTTATAGCTTCATTCAGTTTTGTATTTGATTCTCATTTCTATGAAGTGTAAATGATTAATGTTTGATTTTTGGTAGTTATTATTTTTTTTTTTTTTTTATGTTATTCACTTTGTATGAAGTTTATGATTGTAAATTTTGTATCTATTTTTGCCAATCTCTATTTTTTCAGAGTGGGATGAATGTAGATATTGGTGTTGAGGGTGTGTGGGCAATGAGGGCTAACAATCCCCCTGCAAACCCTCACAGTGGCCCCAGTGCTCCCAAGAATGCCCCACCCTTTCCTCCCATGCCTCACCCACCAATAACCCACCCACCACCACCCTATGTGAGTACTATCATACATCCCAAGAACAGTTCATGACCCTACCAAGCTAAAATTTGTTTGCAAAACTTGTTCTTGAAATGGGGCATTCATGAACCAAGGTTTTACTGTGTTAGTTATGTTTAGTCCATATTGCTTAAAAAAAAGAGAAGAAAAGGAAAATTAGAACATTTCTTCTGTTGTGGAAATCAACTATGAAGCAAGATACAAAAATTTGCTTGATAATGTAATACCTTGTATTTTGAAGCAATGGAAAATTGGTTAGAATAGCCATATAAGTAGCCTTTTTGATTGTCTTGATTTTGTGAATTTTCATTTTAATGACTGGTATTGAAAATGTTTATAACATCTTTATCATTCTGTAAGTTATTTCATTTGTCTGTTTGTATCTTAAAAGTTTTCATGGCATCTCTTAACCATTATTTCTCAAAGTGATGTCATTTGTATGTTTGTGTATTCATGTCTTTTTTATCATTTAAGATTTATACTTCATCAAAGTAAGGTAGATGAATTATGATGTAATAAACTTACACAGCTGTTCTGTCACATGGAACAGGGAGACAAGGATCCCCAGGTACATGTGAGAGAGGTCACCATGGAGGCCCTGCAGCAGGTCATGAGTGCTGGGGGGCAGCAGGTCAGGGTAACTGGCCAACGGGTAAGTTTTTCTGTTCTGTCATTTACTATTTTTTTTTTTTTTTTTTTTATGACAATCTATTGTTTTTTAAATATGTATTATATAATGATGATAAGAAAAGAAAATGAACTTGCAGTGTATACATTCTTATGTATCCAAACAAATGTCGCTATATTTGCCTGTGGAGCAAGTTGAGTGTACACTCTGGCGATTGTAAAGATGAAGCATAACAAATCTTATAGTAGGCAATGGGAAGTAAAGAAAATAGTAGAAGTGAAATGTTGTATAACTGAATCATAGTGGGGATTAATTGTAATAGAAAGATCAAGTCAGGCATTCTATGCCTTTCCTGCCATAAAATAGAATATCATTGTCGCAAACTTAATAGTTTCATGGAAATACTTGAGAATTATGTGAAAGGATATGTCATTGGCTATGAGAAGCATGTTGTCAAGAGCTGAACTCTTGTTAGGAGTGTCCCAGCAAACTCAGATTGATACATCATTAATTAGGCCAAGACATTGACTTCAGCATGATAGATTTTTGTTTGGCCTTGACTGTCCTATGTAATCAACTTTTGATGTCTTGCAAGATATCCTTTGCATACTTAGATCATCTCATCCCTCTCCCATTAAATAACTCAATTTCAAGCAGTCTCTCTAATTATTAGACTTTATTACATCATGAGTAAATGAACTTTCAGCTTGAGGTCGTGTCTGTAGAAAAGCCCGAAGAAAGCCAAACTGAGTCAGCTGTGAAAGAAATAGTACTGGCAGGGGAACACACACTCTCAACATCCCAGGTGAGAATATCTGATTTTATTAATTTTTATTTTTCCCACCTGGTTTGCTTTTATCAATACATGGTTGTTTGTTTGGTAATGTTGTACTCAGTTTTTTTTTTTTTTTTTTGTATCAATGGTATTGTCATTCGATACTTATCTAATGTTCTGATCCTGCTGGAGAGAGAGAAGCCAAAATTGTTTACTTGAGTCGTAGATGTTGGAAGGTTGGATGTTCATTTGCAGTAAACATGTGAAGTTTCAAAATATTATGCAAAATATAAGTTATTTTTAATAAGCAAAATTATTTTTTTAATCCTTATTTGTAAGTTGTTTTTCCAGATGGTTCCCTTTTATTTAATTTTATTTACTGGGAGAAAACATGCAATTAAAGTGTGAACTGTGGAAATAAAAAAGAGTAGCACCAGAGCAAAGTCTGGTACAAAATATTTATATTTTTATCATCAACAGGCAGAGGAGGAAATTAATGGAACCAGTGCCACTGCTGAAGGTGAGCTCTCTAAAATTCCAACTGAAGCCAAAGAGTTTTCAGCACCACCACCAGCACCACCATCACAAACTGAAGTGGAGAGCACCCTGCAGGTGGAGCCTCTCAACCCAGTACCCACATCACAAGAGCCAAACGGTGAAGTTCCTCAAACTCTGGTGTATCCAGTGGACCCCAGCATTGCATTCATTTCACCACCACCGCCACCCCACATACCACCTCCTCAGGTATGTACTCATGGCGTGAACACTTGTCTGTGCCCAGCCACAGTGTGCAAGGTAATTGAGGCTTATTTAGGACAGATTGGCTGTCCATTTTATCTATGTAGAATTAGAGATTAGTTTTATGTTTTGAAATTCAATGATTGTTGTTATTTTTCTTTTGCAAAACACTGTCAGTTAACATCCCAAAAGGGAGTAAAAAAAAAAAAATTGCAAATATGTTACTGTGCAGGAAAGTTATATTTAGATTTCTTGTCCTTCCCTCTTATTTCATTGAAATTTTTTTTAGAGAATGAGATCCCAATCCTTTTTGTCTGACTTTTGTTACTTGAATAGGTTTATTTTAATATCTGTCTCGGATATCTAGTGACTGTAGAGTTAGAAATTTTTGCATGTGTTTTATGTTACTATTTTATTTTTTGCTATTATGTATTACAATTTTTAAGGTGTATACCAGATTTTGCCATGAAATATTTATATAATTCTTAATGGGGAAAAAAGTATATCTTTGTTTGAAAGTCAAGAAGTTTTCAAAATTAATTCCTAACACAGTGAACTCAGTGTAGCTTTAAGAGCTTATAAACCACTATTGATGAAGTGGTTTCATTAGCTCAGCCTCATGGCGTGAACACTTGTCTGTGCCCAGCCACAGTGTGCAAGGTAATTGAGGCTTATTTAGGACAGATTGGCTGTCCATTTTATCTATGTAGAATTAGAGATTAGTTTTATGTTTTGAAATTCAATGATTGTTGTTATTTTTCTTTTGCAAAACACTGTCAGTTAACATCCCAAAAGGGAGTAAAAAAAAAAAAATTGCAAATATGTTACTGTGCAGGAAAGTTATATTTAGATTTCTTGTCCTTCCCTCTTATTTCATTGAAATTTTTTAGAGAATGAGATCCCAATCCTTTTGTCTGACTTTTGTTACTTGAATAGGTTTATTTTAATATCTGTCTCGGATATCTAGTGACTGTAGAGTTAGAAATTTTTGCATGTGTTTTATGTTACTATTTTATTTTTTGCTATTATGTATTACAATTTTTAAGGTGTATACCAGATTTTGCCATGAAATATTTATATAATTCTTAATGGGGAAAAAAGTATATCTTTGTTTGAAAGTCAAGAAGTTTTCAAAATTAATTCCTAACACAGTGAACTCAGTGTAGCTTTAAGAGCTTATAAACCACTATTGATGAAGTGGTTTCATTAGCTCAGCCTCTGCTAGTTTGAAATGAAATTCCTTTGTGATTTGTTTTTTCTTTACAAAAGATTAACCTTATTTGTAAATGAAATCATTTCTGGGAAATAGAAAAGAGAGAAAAAAGTATTGGAACAATAGAATCAAGAAGTTGATGCAAAATCTCTCTCCATCATGCAATTGAAATACATTGTAGCTGAATGTCAAAAATTGATTTTGTGTTTATGAATCACATTGCTTTTATTTCCTAATAGATTTTTGTTGTAGATATGCTTTTGTGTTTGTCTTTGTTTATGTTATTGTCCACCTAAACTCTCAGCTGGGAGACAACTCCTCACCTCAAAGTACCACTGTGTACACTGTGGCATACCCTCCACCATACTCCAGCCCAGGCCTTATCCAGGTGAGATTGTCATCAATTTATAAAGATACTCATTGTAATCTGCTTGATTCTCCTCATATGTTATAGCTTTATACATGTATTCATAGTACTCCCTTTCATTTCTCCTTGCTATCATAACTTCATGAATTTATTATAATTGTTTCCTTTTGTCAACATAATTTATTAGATGTTATTCACTATACTTCATACTTACTTTTTAAAGGTGACTGGATTCCTTTTTTTTTTTTTTTTTTTTTTTTTTTTTCAGTTTTGCCAGCTTATTTTGATTGATATAGATTGGTCTCTTCCAATAGTTAGATTTTTTTTTTTTTTTTTTTTTTTTTTTTTTCATCATTCCATATGCTTTCTTTTAAATCTACTGTATTTTAGTGTGATGGTGGTGAGAATTTACAGATGTAGTGTTGGTTTGCTTCTTAGTAATGGTCAAGTTTCTGTGGATGAGTAAGCTTAGCTCAACTATGGGTAAGTGTAGGAGAGCACTCAGAGCTGCCTAGCTGGTGAGGTAGTCTTGTCTTGGGGATTTATATGTTCTCATAATGTCTATTCAAGGTGGATCTGGTTGTAGGTGGCTGCTGTATAGGATGACAGCTGGTGTGAAAACTGGTAACTTAGGTTGTAGGACATTGAGATGCCTCAGTTTAACAAAATATTGCTGATGTATCCACTGTGTGAATCCCTATTACCATGACGCTGCCATCATGGTTACCTCAATATGTTATGGAGCTGCCTTACCATGAGGAAATTTAATGCTCTCCTGTAAAATTTTATTTTGGTCATTGTTTGTGGGAAGTTTTTAGGAATTGACAGCAAGTATATCTAAATGCTTCAAATTGTTATCATCTTGATTATCTAAGTTCTCATAATGCTTTTGTTCTAAAACTATAATTGTCCTTTGAATTAAGTGTCATTGCATAGTTTGATTTGAGTGAATCTCACAGGTGTACAGTCCAGTGCCCCCTGCTGATGGAAGCTGCACCCCGTCTGAGTACAACACTCCCCCACCACAGCCATTGCCACCACCACCTACTACCTCCACTTCCACTGCCACAACTATGCCAGCCAGGCCAGAGCCATGGGATCCTAATGTTCAAGGTGAGTGATTGCACTACTTGTGGCTAAGCCATACACACTGTAGAACATATTCACTATCAGTGTGAGATGTTATGTATGGAAATCCTTCCACATCAGGAATTGCTAATGATTTCATATTGGAAATGTTTTGGTGTGGAAATTAATCAATATATCTGTATTTTTTTTCATTTTATTTTAGATTCAGAAGCAATGAAGATGAACCCAGGAGTGCCCCCTTACATGGTAAATAAATTTTATGGTCAAGATTTGATATTTATTTATTTATTATTTTTTTTTTTTTTATCTTGTAAGAAATTCATAAACAAACACCACATTAAGTGGATGACAAAAGATTGCACTTTCATATTTTTATTTTCTTTTTATGTACTTAATTTATTAAGAGTATGTTCAGCTGTCATACATATATGCATTTATTCTTTCATTTCATCTCACCCAAAGTATATGGGTTTGATCTTCATTACTGTTGAAGTGAATAATTCTTGATATGTTATCAGGTGTATCACATGCCCATGATGTATGGAGGGTTTGGGGGCTACAGCTACAACCCACACTGGGGCTGCAGCATTCCTGTGATGCCTTCCCCTGCTACAATAGAAGAGGGCAAGCAGACACCCTTGATGCCAGGTCAGATATGTTGTGTTTGATCATATATCAAAGTTAGCCATATCTGAGGCTTCATTCTTTTACATAATCTCAGCATCTTGGAATTGATGTAATGAATAAAAAATAAATGAAATGCATTCAAGAAACAAAGGAAAAGTAGCTGTCAAGGTGGGTGCCAGAAGCTTGATATGAGACCATGATAAGCGTTCAGCACTGATAATAGTTTGACTCTTATATTGCCACTGTTTATTAGATGTAGTTCACTGTTATACTATCATGGATTATTATCTCTAAATCAAGCATGTCCAAGTTTTATCCTCTGTTATAAAATGAAGACTCAGTTTGTGTGGATTCTCAAAGATTAGGTAATAGTTGATTATTTTTAATGTTATTCTCTGGAATACATGCAGGAACAGATGGGTATCAGCAGATGGTGGCTGTTGGAGGCTGGGGACAGGGATATGTGGGTGATATGCCTCCCCAGTCAGTGCTCTGCCCACCCCCTGCAGCGCAAGGTTACCCTCCTTTGCTGCGAGAGCCTTCCCCCATACCTTATCCACCTCTCCCTTTTGTAAGTTGAAGTAACACACTTTGAATAGTGAAATATTGTATCAGAGTGTGATTACTATTGCAGTGTGCTGTATTTGGGTTATTACTTTTCTCTGACTGATGGTATGCCTTTTATTAATTTTTTTCATTTCTTCTCTCCATCTTTATATTTTTACTTTGTGTGGACAGTAGAGATATGGTGATGGTGATTCGTGGCTAATTGCTTTATTTTGGTTCTCCACTGGACTTTAGGCACTGGGAATAAACACCAAGTTATGATTTAACACTGAATGAAAAATAAGAAATTCCACTGCTGTTCCATGTCTTGTTTCTCTTTATATATTCAAAGAGTAGGGGGAAGATACAGTATCTTGAAGAAATTATTTTGTAAAGACATGATGATAAGTAGGTTTTTGAAGTGTTTTGATATGCCCCAAAATGATATGGTGTTAGGTCCTTCAGTTTCTTGTGCAGGCAAAGAAATAAGGCCAAGATAATAGTATTAATGATAATGTTTGTTTGTACAGCAACCTGATGGGAGAGATGGAGGGAAAGATGGGCCACCCTTCCACCATCACCACCACCACCATCACCATCATCACCCACGGGGCCGGGGCCGTGGTGGGCCACATCACCGAGGAGGGGGACACCATTTTCCTGCACACCAATACTCAAATAATCATGGCAACAACTTCCATGGTAAGCTAGGACAAGTTTGATTATTTTTTTTTTCTCTCTCTCTCTCTCTCTCTCTCTCTCTCTCTCTCTCTCTCTCTCTCTCTCTCTCTCTCTCTCTCTCTCTCTCTCTCTCTCTCTCTCTCTCTCTCTCTCTCTCTCTCATATTTAGATCACATTTTTTGTACATGTAGCTAAGGAGTAGTAGTCCAGTGATGAAGGGATAGTTACACTAGGCTTACTGAATTTGGAGCCAGATAATGATTATTTAAACTTAAACTACCTTTATGCTATAATCTTAGTTTAATCTGTGAATGTGTACAGGACTTGAAGTGAGAAGTTATTATTTTGCAAGAGTTTCATATTAGATTCTCTCTGATAATAAAGTATGACCAATGGTTAATTTTGTATTTAACAAGTATTAGCTACCTTTTCATAATTTTCTTTTATCTTCTTATCAAGATTTTTGTTTATTGTTACAAATTGATAAAACTTATTGAGCCTCGGTTTCCAAGAGCTTGCCTCTTTTAGCACCTGCAGCAAATGCTGGTAATTTCTACCGAGGGGGAGGCGGCACCCAGCGGTCCTTGCCACCAAGGTTCCACCGAGGTGGAGGAGGCCCTCCTGGAAGGGGAGGACCAAGACATTTTCACAACAGCAGCCATACACCACCTCACGTCCATCACCAACGGAACCACCAGTATGAAGGGCAACCCCTGGTGCACATGGGCAACAAGAAGTCCAGCTCAGATAACTTAGCATCACAGGTCTATTTCTAAACTTCATTTTTATGATTTTGGATAATTGTTATGTACAGTTACCACTTATTCCTCAGTATAGTGTCAGTTCTCACAGCACAGCACATGAATTCACTGAGCCAAAAAATCTGTGATTGCATGATTGGTTTAAATATCCGAAAATTTTCTCAACAATGTACAAATTCATAATTGTATAAGTTTTTTCAATTGATTCTCTCTCTCTCTCTCTCTCTCTCTCTCTCTCTCTCTCTCTCTCTCTCTCTCTCTCTCTCTCTCTCTCTCTCTCTCTCTCTCTCTCTCTCTCTCTCTCTCTCTCTCTCTCTCTCTCTCTCTCTCTCTTAATAAGTTTTAAAGAAGGGATCAGAGAGATTCCATTGAGCCATGCCATGCATGAGGACTTATGGTATATATTTCTTGTGTTGTGTGAGCATTGACAGTATATGATTTGCTTTGTATACTGTATGGTCCCCAGTTTTGTGAGAATAACTTTGATATTTAACATCACAGTCAAGAAACACTTAGTACATTCCATTGAATCAATATAAATATGGATTTATGGTTGATATGTCACATGGTCTTATCCAGTCATCCTCTCATGTGTAAGCTGTGCCTCTTCAGGACAGGGCATTCTAAGATGAAGCAGTGCAAACAGTTATATTAAAGTTTAAGATTTATATGTTGACTCCTGAGGAGTGGAGTCTGTATGGGGTTGGGAATGGTCTCACGAAGGAACAGGGCTTAACCATTGTATGCTGTTGGGCCTTGTCATGGAAATATGTAGTCAGCTGTGCTATTCCTAAGTTCCTGGGTTGTACATGAGACTTTCTCTTTTTCCCCCAGGGGATGATATGGTTGAGGGTGTGAAATGGTGTGTGTTTGAGTGTAGGGCTTTGTCTGGGATTGCTGGCCTGATGTATTATGTGTATATGTCAGATATGAAAATTTCACAGAATTGAAACTTGTAAAATAGATGACATCTCATTACATTCTTAGATTTTTCTATTGTCTTTACTGTATAGTTGTTGTAGATGTAAAGTTGCACCAGCATTGAACTTTACTGACATTTTCAATCATGAATCTTCATGCAGGGTGTGTCTGGTAGTAGTGTGGCACCAAATGTGGCCTCTGGTGGTGTAGCCTCTCCTCCTCAGGTCACCTTTGTTGATCATGAAAGGCCACCTGGCGTCATGGCCCTTCCCCCTCCTGATACTCCTGCATTGCCTCCCCAGGAAGCCATGTCAGTCCCTCCCCCAGGTTACTACTCTGCCCCTCCAGGTAAGCCAGCAAATTAGCAGGAGATAACAATATGACATAATCCTACACAGAATACAGGATTTTTGAAAATTGAATGATCTAAATAAGATCAAAAGAGTGTCAGTCAATTGAATTCAAGCATGTTTATTGACTGGTTAACTCTGAGTTTAAAAGTTAAATTTGCCTTCATCACTGATCCTTTACCTGTATGAAACAAACTTTTATTTAGAATTATTTCCTCTTAGATCTGCCTGCCTTTATTTTTTATGTTGCACAAGACTCTCTTAATATAAAATCTTATTATAGTAAATCCCTCTTAATTTGAAGATAAATTGGGGGCATGTGCCATACTTGCATAGCCTTAGTACTTATCTCTTTCACTGGCTTTGAGCATGTGATGATTTGCATTTCTTACCCAAGGGCACATGGCCACTGTGTTATTTGGATATCCTCTTTCATTACAATTTGTACTGGGAATGGTAATCAGTTGCTTTGTATATGAGAGCAAATCATTGAATTGAGGCTGAGATAAATTGCTGAATAGGTGGACATTTGTGTGAAAAATGGTGTCATGATATTTCTACAAACTGGTAGTATAGGGAAGATGTTCAGCTATTCATAGTACAAAATTATATACATACATCAAGTAATTTTATTGATTGTTATTGTTTCCTCCAACAACTTTGTTTCTTCACAAGCATCCCCAAAAGTAGGTAGTCATAGCAAAAGAGCTGTTTCTACATTCAAGCCCGTGGGGCCTTGTGACCGTGCTGTGATTTGCAGGTAGTATTCCTTTATAATGGGTGATGTGAGGATGACTATGCAACAACTTTTTACGCTGTGAGGATGACTATGCAACAACTTTTTACGCTTATCACCATCTTTCCTTATAAGCAACAAATGGTATTATGATGTGTTATTCAGAAGGACCTGTGGTTCTAGCTTGTATGACCCTCAGTGTAGTTCACAAAAGTCTGCCAAATTTTTTAGTATTTTAACTTCAGTATCACAAAACTGTTTTTTGCTGAACCTGATGCAGTTGTACTATTCATTGTATTCATTCTTAATTTGTAGTGACAATATGATATGCATGTGTTATGTTTCCTTTGTATTATTTTTGCAACAGTGATTAACCTGCTTTTGTGTTTTTCTACAGGCTTTGTAATGACTGGGCCCTGGATGTGGAAAATGATGTAAGGCATCCTGTCATCCACCCCCAACAATTACTTGCTGTCATTCTCCAGCTTGCTCTCTTAATTCAAATGTGATGCCACAGGTACATTTTATGACTCTCAAGTCTTTGGTACGTCTGTAACATTGTTAAAGATCAAATATTTACTGCTTTGTGAAGAGCTTTGTCCTATTTTATTTACTTTTTATCTAAAGCAGAGAAATTGGTATTTACAAATTTTATATTCTCTTTATCATCACTAGCTGTATAAAGTTAAAGATCACATGAAATACAGAACATGTTTTAGCAATACATATATTGATTATATTTCACATTCTTTATCCAAAAATTATTTGGATCTTAGTATTGTTTACTTGATCACACTGGCATTACTGAATGTTTTGAGCAAGTAATTGTTTGTATGGTTGTACTTTGTGATACTGTACATATAGGTAATAAGATATCTAAGTATAATATTTCATTTTTTCTTTTTTGTAAAGCATTGCTTTATTAATTCTTTTAAAAAAATGGCATTTTGTTTCCTTTGATATATTGATTCCTTAAATTTTAATATGCAAATTTGGTCAATGTTTAAAGTTATTGAAAACATAGTGTTCCTTTCTTAATAGTATTTGTTAAGAGTTGAGAAGTGCCTTAATGGTACCCGTCCTACAAGCTTTCATTCCACCATTGTTAAGTGTTGTAACTTCTCCTCTCAGAGCATCAAGATTTGTTCATTTGTCTAGTCCAGTATACAAGAAAGCTCTTTGATTTATTTTTGTAAACATTTTGTAATAATTGTGATGTTCCTTGAAAACAAACAAATGTCTTACCTATATCATGTTATTATCCTTGATTTTTTAAAGTTTAAATAGTGCAACAGTTATGTAGTTAAATGAATTTACTTGCTAGTAATTATGATAGCCATATTATAGAAAGAATCAGTGGATGTGGGAAGGTAGAAGAAATGTTAGTCATCTTCTTATCCTTTGTTTTAAAAATCAAACTTCATGCCTTCATAAAGTTGTCACAGGACAGCCCAGGCTTTTCAGTTTGGATCTTACACTCTACTTAAGAACTAACTGGTAAACTGTTCCCCAGATTTTTGTGAATCCTGATAGAGATTGATCTCAAGAGCCTTGCCTCTTGAAAGGGAGAGAGAGAGAGGGGGGGGGAGGTGAGGCAATAGGGAGAGAGGACCATAGGGCCATGTTGTCTCTTATAGAGTGTAGGAAAAATAATGTGATAAATATTGTCATTGTTGTTGTAGTTGCTTGGATTATTTTTTTTCCTTGTACTTTATTTTCCTCCTTTGTGGCATCCACTTCCTCCTCCTCCACCTGCTGCTGCTATATTCTATTCTATATTATTATTATTATTATTATTATTATTACCATTATTATTATCATTATCATGGAGAGAGTTGGCTAGAGATATGGAGAGGAAGGGGAGTCATAAACACACTCAAACATTCAGAACTTGCTGATGTACACCCAAACGCACATATATACATACAAACACACGCACAGCTTTACTTGTTATCAATTCACCCTGTTATATAGTCAAAATACACATATATTAAGAAAGGAAGAGTGGTGTGCTGTGGTTTATGGTGTATGATGGCAGTGGTGGTGTGGTGTGCTGTAGTGTGTTACGGTGTGTGATGGTAGTGGTGGTGTGGTATGGCGATAGTGGTGATAAGAGTGGTGTGGCGGACTACGAAGGGAGGAGGAAAGAGCCAAGCCATAATATTCAGCTAAGTCTCCCTTGTAATATTGCCGTTCTTTATAATGTATTCCGGTGTTTTTGCGGAGTTTTAAGTTTCTTTAGTAGTGTTACATGGTCTTTTGAGTGTGTTTAGGGAGTTACGCGTTATAAATGTGTTTTGGGTGCTTTCAGTATGTATTACATGGTTTTGGTATATTTTACGTATTTTGAGTGTTGGTGGCGGTGTGTTTGAGTATTTGGGTATGCTGAGAGAGTGTTTTGGAGATATTTTGAGGTGTTTTATGACATGAATGTGTTTAGAGATCATCTTGAGTGTCTTAACCCAAATAAGCCCATGGTTGCATTTTCGCAACACAAAACATGCCCATACAAGTTTTCACTTGTACTCCAAGGAAAGAACGTGAGATGGAATTTGAGCTCGTCGGTGTGTAGCCAACACTCGTAGCTACTGGTTCAATTTTCTTCTTCTCCTGTAGAGAGAGCTGTTTAGTTTCATGAATTCCAAGAAGTGTCACAAAAATTTGACTCATCATGTCTTCTCACAAAAAGAAGTAAGTATCGTGTGTATTGTTTAGTTTAGTCTCCATTCACTAGTAAATCATAAGACGATGGATTCTAGTATCCATTATATTCATTATGTATAACGTTTGTGATTTTGTGTACTTTCTATGAATCCGTAATTTTTTTTTTTTTTTTTTTTTTTTTTTTACGGATGCGAAAATGCAACCATGGGCAGTCTGCCCCTTGTTGATGTTGCGTTATCGCATCGGTGGGATACATGATTGACGGCAACACGATATAATTATGAGTTGTATGCAAAAACAGAGGGAGAAAAATATATATAATCGCTCTTTGCTATAAAGTTTTTAGGAAGCCTACTGTGTTTACAATTTGAGTTTAAAGCCAAGCATTTAGAATTAGACTTTTTTCACACTTGTACTAATTTTTTTTTTCTTTCAATTTTACAGGCCTTTGAGGTCGCAAGAAATTTTAGAAGAGATAGAAAATTTTATCAAGGACAATTCCAGTGGAGAAGATGAAGATGAAATGATAGAATCAGAAAACCTAATAACAGTCTACATACAACCTCCAGCTGACGGGAACGAGACGGAAGAAGATTCTGGAGATGAAGATCATGTCAAGATTAGAAATCGTCCTGGATCCCAGCTTTTAAGTGAAGGCGAATACAGAACAAATGAATCACCTTTTACTCAAGAAGACCTAACTCCGCACGTTGGTGTAGAAAAAGAAAATACCCCACAGCCGACTACTTCAAAGTCAATTTTGAAGAAATCTGGGGAATTTGGGAGAAAGTGCCTCAAAATCAGACAGTGGCATGTAGATGATATCCCTTGCATGGAAAAACATACAAGTTACCCCCTTACAGGCCTTCAGCAGCTGATCTACCTCGTCAACCATATGAAATATTTGAGTTGTTCCTAGAAACTCTTGCAATAGAGAGACTGACCAAAGATACTGTGATGTATGCAGTGCAACATGGAAACCACACATTTCAGCTTTCATGCAATGAAATGAAAGTGTTTATTAGCATTTTGTTACTATCTGGATACAACACTTTGCCACGCCGCCGTCTTTACTGGTCAATGGAACATAATGTTCAAAATGAGCTTATAGCAACTTCAATGAGGAGAAACCGTTTTGATGAAATCATGAAACATTTGCATGCAGCTGACAACACTGATCTTGATAAAAAAGAGGACAAGTTTGCCAAAGTGCATCCTATTCTAGACATTCTAAACGAACGTTTTCTGAAGTATGGCGAAGTCTTTGGTCCAACTTCAATATCTATCGATGAATCGATGGTCCCGTACTATGGGGGACATCCAACCAAACAATTCATCCATGGCAAACCTTCGCGGGGGTTATAAAGCATGGATAGCAGCTTCTCCATTAGGATATTCTATTTCATTGATTTGTATCAAGTAAAACATCGAGCGAAGAGTGACAGCTGTTACAAAGATACTTATGGCCTAGGAGAAGTAGTTCTAAACATGCTCGATAGACTTGAGTCTCAGTACCCTTGAAGAAACAACAATTATGAATGGAAGGAAACCCTATGATTTATAGAAGTTTAGTAATGGACAATGGAGACTGTTTATTTTTCATTATCTTGGTATATGTGCATTATATGGTGAGAATATTATTTTTTTTTATTATGATTGCATTAATGCACTAGGCACATAAAATATGTTAATATTAAGATATTTTCAGTATTATATTGGTATAGGTGGATTATATAATGAGAATATTACGTTTATAATTCTTTTGTATAATTTTGATTGCTAAATTTTGTAGTATTTTTTTTTTCAATAAACAAAAGCATAAAGTAATTGTTTAATGCTCCCCTTACATAATCAAGATATCGCACTACTAACCTTTCAATATAATAAACAAAATTACATAAAATTGCTGTGGATTACTGTGACCACCGTTGCGATTTCGCAACATAATCATATTGTATTGTACCCATCGTTGCGTTATCGCAACAAAGTTATTTTTCAAATTACAAGTAAAGTATGCAGTTTGAGTCCAAAATAACACTTAATATGTCTCTGTGGAGTCATTTTCTATTATATCTCAGATGTAGAGCTCATTCCAAGAACCTTGTTTTTTTACGGGCTTATATGGGTTAAGTGGTTTGGGTGTGTGGGAGGTACGTGCATGACGATCTTTTGTAGTGTGGGGATTTTTTTTATTTGTTTATTTTTTTTATACAGGGTGTTTCTAGTAAATTTTGGGTATGTTTGTTGGTATTTTGAGATGTGTGGTGTTTTGAGTGTGTTTTGGCTTTAAATTGAGTGTTTTAAGTGGTTTAGGTTGGCTGGGTGTGTGCTACTGTGTGGGAGCGGTGTTCATTATTAATGTCTGATATTCCTACGATGATGTCCACCTGTGTTTCTTCCCTATTCCTGTGTGTGTGTGTATTTACCTAATTGTGTGTGTGTGTGTGTGTGTGTGTGTGTGTGTGTGTGTGTTCACTGTTTGACCTGCTGCAGTCTCTGACGAGACAGCCAGACGTTACCCTACGGAACGAGCTCAGAGCTCATTATTTCCGATCTTCGGATAGGCCTGAGACCAGGCACACACCACACACCGGGACAACAAGGTCACAACTCCTCGATTTACATCCCGTACCTACTCACTGCTAGGTGAACAGGGGCTACACGTGAAAGGAGACACACCCAAATATCTCCACCCGGCCGGGGAATCGTGTGTGTGTGTGTGTGTGTGAAGAAACGGAGGAGAAATTTCCCGATTTTTTTTTTTTTTTCTGAATATTCCATTGTTGTTGTATTCTTATTCTGTTTGCTCGATATCTTAGAATATATTACCAAGGAGTTAGATGATGGAAATAGCATAGATGTTATATATCTAGATTGTAGCAAGGCGTTTGATAAGGTACCGCATAGGAGGCTAGTGTACAAATTGAGACTACATGGGATAGGGGGTAGGTTAGTTGATTGGATCAGTGAATGGCTTTCTGATAGGAAACAGAGAGTAGTATTAAATGGGGCAATGTCTGAGTGGAAGGAAGTGGTTAGTGGGGTACCCCAAGGATCAGTGCTAGGACCTCTTTTTTTCTTGGTGTACATTAACGATTTAGATATAGGAATTAGTAGCAAAGTATCAAAGTTTGCAGATGATACTAAGATAGCATGTGCAGTACAGGGTGAAAAGGACAATTACAGAATACAACGAGACCTGGACAGGCTGATAGCATGGGCAGACAGGTGGCAGATGGAGTTTAATTCTAAAAGTGTCAGGTTATGCATTTAGGTAAAGACAACACAAACTTTAACTATGAGATGGAGGGATGTTGGCTAGAGGCAGTAGAGGAAGGAAAGGATTTAGGAGTAGTGATAGACAGGACTATGAAATTTTCAAAGCAATGTTTAGAAGCAAGAAATAGGGCAAATAGGATCCTGGGTTTTATAAATAGAAATGTTAGTTATAAAAGTAAGGAAGTGGTGCGTAGCTTATATAATTCCTATGTTAGGCCCCATTTAGAGTATTGCATACAGGCCTGGTCACCCCATTATAGGCAGGATATCAACATGTTAGAAGCAGTTCAGAGAAGAGCAACTAGGATGATACCAGCATTAAAGCGCCTGGAGTATAGAGATAGATTAAAGGAATTAAACATGTTTTCATTTGAGAGGAGATGTATAAGAGGGATATGATAGAGTTATTTAAAATGTTCTCAGATACAAACTACATAGATGTGAGATCTTTCTTTACCTTAGAGGAGGGAAGTAGGACTAGAAATCATGGCAGGAAGATTAGAAAGCAAGGCTGCAGGTTAGATATAAGAAAATATTTCTTTAGTCATAGGGTGGTAGACTTCTGGAATGCATTGCCAGAAGGTTGTAAATAGCACTAGTTTGACAATGTTTAAAAACAGATTAGATAAGCACTTAAATTTATTAGATTTATAATTATGTATAGCGCTGCATGATAGTTTTTATAAGAAATTTGCTATAGCTAAACAAGACATGATCCTCATGTATGGGGATCACAGATTGTAGAGGAATTTGCTGCAGGACTTAGCCCTGTTAATGGGCCAAATATTTAGAATTAGTATATAATGTATTGTGTACTTGTAAGTGTATCTTTAAGTACTGATGACGAGGTCGCTGTGCGACTGATACAGGATAACCTAGATGGGCCCTGGTGGCCCTTTGTTATCCTATTATTCATGTTATGTTATGTTATGTTCTTGGAAGTTAGAATAGGAGTTTAGAGGTTTGTAGCGGTACTGGCGGAGGGTGTGACATTGTTTTTGGTAACTCGATAAACCCAGTGGTCTACCCTTCACGTGTTACGGCAACTAGCTGCTAATTCCTCCAGTGTTCTCTCATTCACTTAATGTACCGTGACATTAATGGTCAATAAACACAAGAATTCAGTCGACTCAGTGCCCAGTGTCCACTCGTCGGCCCCACAGTCCGATTGCCTCAAGGGTGCTGACGGCGGCGCATTGTGAAGTAAAGTGCTCTTTGTCAGACTCAGACACGCAAGTTACACGGACCACCAAGCATCGCCACACACCACAGCACGACACTACCACCATCACTACACACCATACTAAGTCATCCTTGGCGCACCGACCTTCTCAGCCCCTGACTACTTAGGTAAGTTGTCTGTGCTACCTTGATAGAACTCAGCCACTCACAATAACCGCCTCCACCTCCTCAGGCTATAGTGTCAGTTATCATTGATCTTATGAGTAGTTTTTTTTAGGTCATTTCTCTATTTTCTAACGTTTTTTTTTTTAGCAATGCTAGTGGAAACAGTCGGAAAGTTAGGCTTATATTGAAAGATTTAACAAGTAGTCAAGGTTTGCGGGGCAGGCAGGTCGTCCCTATTTTATCACCTAGTATTTGCTTCATTCTTCACCTATTGGAAGCCAGAATTGACTCAGTGGATCTACATGCCCAGCTGTTCATATATGTTTGTCATATTTACTCTACATGGTCTGATAATGGTGTGAGGAGAGGATGGTGTGTCAGGTGCTCGCTGCCTCACCCCTGCCCTGGCCCCTTCACCAGCTGATGCCAATTTCCACTATTTGTTCCTTTCTTCCTATCTTCATTATTCGGGGTCTGTAATATATTTTTAGGGTTTTTGTGATATTTCGTTTCTTTTGGAGAGTTTTCCGTGCCTTTGTTCGGTAAATTTATGGCGTTTGGTGTTGTTTTGTGGGTGGTTGGTGAAATGCGTTAATATGTTAAACTCTGTGTTAAAAAGCGTTGTAATGTCCCGTGGAACCCACCCTATATACCAGCCACCCGTCAGCTATTGAAACTCAGCATGGTGGTCTTTGCCTTATCTTCACGATCCATGGATAGTAGAGGGCTTGGTGGAGGACATTAATGTAAATGCTGGCTACCAGATTCGCCACGTAAAACCCACCACTCGCCGACTGGGAACACTCGCCTGTTTGCGATATTCGTTTTCGTTTGTTATTCCAAATGAATTATTATAATTTCCGTGCGGTAGTTAATGCTTTTTTACGTTATTACAAGCGTGCCATATCGCGGGGTCCACTATGCTATGCTCTTATACCTGAGGATAACTTAAATTACTTTACTATTTATTTTCATAGCAGTTGAAGTTTCTTTCAGGCTGTAGATATATTTATTTAGATTTGTTTTATTACAGGAAGAACAAAGAAGTAACTGAAGAACAAAAGATGAGTAAAAATGAAAAAATAAAGATAGGTGGACAGAAAGTATCCAAAAACGTAGCTGAGGATAAGATGGCAAAGAAAAAAAATGCTAGAACTGCAAAGAAGCTAGACAAAAGAGTTGTGAAAAGAGAAATTGAAAACGATAATGTAGTTGAGAGAAGAGAACCACCAAAAAAGCGGATAAAAAAAACCACTGACAGTCCTGCACCTCATGACAGCCAGCCACAGGCCACCAGTGGCAAGAGAAGAAGGGGTAAGAAAGTGGCCAAAAGTGACACTGAAGAACCAAGTGAAGATATAAAGGCAGTCAAGATTGAAGTAAAGGGGGAAACTGATGCACCTACCAAGAAATTCAAGAAAGGAGAGGTAGAATTTGACTTTTGAAGTATAAATTACAGTATTAGTATTGTAATGACTACTGAATATCTGAATTTTTCATGTAGAGTAATTTTGTTTTAAAACTAACAAACCTAAAACATTTGTGATATGCATGAATGCATCTTAAATTCATACAAGCTAACCCAATATGATTGATCACTAGTGGTTTTGTGAACCTTCCAGGTATTCCAGAAATATGTACTAGGGACCTAACCATTCTGCATTATATTTATTGTTTTCTTCATAGCAGCTTCATATCAATTGAAGAGGATTTTATTTGTTAATATTACATGATTCAGACTGTATCAGTCTTCATTAGATTATTCATTTAGTAAGTAGCTACATAGTTATGATACTCTTTCCAGGCTTCCCTAAAACCATTGTTATCTACCATTGCACTAGAAATTGTAATTTTTAATGAACCATGTATTTGTTAATATCCTTGTTACTGTTCTTTTAATATCCAATCTTTATTGATTTTCTAATGTTCAGAAGTAATTGCTTGCAGGATGTGCCAGTCCCTCGCCCACTTAAATATGAGAGCCTGGGAAGCGGTCCCCCACCTGTACCTTTTACAGGGCGAAAGTACATGGGGTCTCATGTCTCAGCTGCTGGTGTGTTTAACTTTCCATGTTGGTCAGATTGTGAAGAAATGTGTGGAGAGTTTTGTTTGATGGAAATTGTCCTTATTTTTTAATTACTTTATGTTATTTAGTCTGTATTTGAATGCAAACTTCTGTTAACGTTCTATTTGTAGATGCATCTTTATTTTTCTCTATATGATTTTTTTAAGTAATTATATCTAACACTGCTTGTTTTGGCTGCTGCAGGGTGTCAATACAGAGAACAACTTTTTAGTTAATGCAGAGTAGAGTTGATGAATGATATTTTAGTGTGTGCAGACTGTAATGCATACTTTTGTATCTGTAATTAGGTGGAATCTGGAATGCCTTTGACAATGCCAAGGAATGCAACTCAAAATCATTTGCCATCTTCCTTCGCAACCAACGCCAGTGGAATGCTAAGCCACTGGATGAGGAAACTGTTCTCAAGTGGAAGGAGGTTGGGAAGGTGAGCTGCAGTTTTTCTGTTTTACTGTAAAATTCTACATAGCTTTGGGTTTTCTCCTTTCTCTATATCCAGAGGAAAGACAGTTGTGGAATTTACTGGTTGAGGAAAAGATAGAGAGTAAAGTAAAGAAGATAAGCTAGGAAAATAAAGTGTTAGTATCAAGAAGTGTTATGAGGAAAAAATTCATGAAAATAAGTAGAAAATGAGCTGAATAAAGGAGTAATATGTTAACATTCCAGAAGTGGGAATGCTGGAGTACTGACATCCTCTGGAATTAGAGGAAGGATGCTGGAGAGTGTTAGAGAAAGGGCATAAGAGAGAGAGAATAATGGGGTTTGAAGCAAGCAAAGAAAATTTTGTGACGGATAAATAGACTGTAGGAATAAATAGATTGTGTCATCACAATTCTTTGGAGGAATGTGTGCATGTGTGTTATTCACTTTTATAAATCATAAGCTGGGTTTGTAGTAAGAACTCTTAACTCTTGTGGTACGATGTATCAGTTATGCTGAGGTGTTTCATATATCACACATCCATTGCCTTGTTGAAAGAGGACAGTGAGAGCCTCTTTATGAGTTAAAATTCCATAGCATGAACCTCAGTCCATTAAATGATAGCTTACAAGTACTTTGGAAGCAGTGTGTGTGTGTAATTCACTGTTTGATCTGCTGCAGTCTCTGACGAGACAGCCAGACGTTACCCTACAGAACGAGCTCAGAGCTCATTATTTCCGATCTTGGGATAGGTCTGAGACCAGGCACACACTACACACCGGGACAACAAGGTCACAACTCCTCGATTTACATCCCGTACCTACTCACTGCTAGGTGAACAGGGGCTACACGTGAAAGGAGACAGACCCAAATATCTCCACCCGGCCGGGGAATCGAACCCCGGTCATCTGGCTTGTGAAGCCAGCGCTCTAACCACTGAGCTACCGGGCCGTGTGTGTGTGTGTGTGTGTGTTCTCATTTTGCAGGGATATTAGCCCAGAAAATTTGTTAGGACACTTAACAAAATCCACCCATGTCAGTAACTACACATGATCATCTCTCATTGACTTCTTTTCCCAGGACTTTGCTCCACACTTGATCCTCCCACATGGTTCTTATCTCATGAACCTTGGCTCCCCTATGCCTGAGGTGTTACAGAAGAGCCGTTGTATGCTGCAGGATGAACTCAAGCGGTGCCAGCGCCTTGGCATCCCTCACTATAACTTTCATCCAGGTCAGTTTTCACACACACACACACACACACACACACACACACACACACACACACACACACACACACACACACACACACACACACACACACACACACACACTTTGAGAAGAAAATAGATGCTTACATATGCAAAGAAATATGATTTTCCCCATAAAAATATAGGTATGTATATGGAATGGATTGAGAGCAAATGATGAAAATTAAAAGTTTGCATCAGTTTAAGAGCTGGAACCACATGAGCCTGGTTAAGTCTTATTTACTACAAGTAGGTAAATACAAATAGATGAATTTATCTTAATAAATTTGTAAGTCAAGTTTGATAAAAGTTTGTATGAGTTTATCCCAAATACCATGTCATGTCTGAAAGAAAATAAAACTGTCACAGCGATGAGAATTTTATGAATTTTTTTTTTTAGACATATTTCTCATGTGCATTATGTCAGAATGGTAAAAATAATTATATGGCTTTGACAAAAAAAGTGTAATTTAAAGTGAAAACAATACTGAAGAAACTGTCTTAAAGGATGTGTAGTATAGCACTGTGTAACCCAGGATGCATGTACAGTAGATGTATTGCATGTGAAGTGAGAATGAAAAGAATGCAGCAAAAAGTACAGTAGGAAAAAGTTAAACAATGATTAGTAGTGTGTATTTCAGTACTGACACCCAGCCCTATTTGTGCAGGCTCCACCACAGGGAAGATTACTC
The DNA here is from genome assembly GCF_017591435.1 of Portunus trituberculatus. Taxonomy (NCBI): domain Eukaryota; kingdom Metazoa; phylum Arthropoda; class Malacostraca; order Decapoda; family Portunidae; genus Portunus; species Portunus trituberculatus. The sequence continues at coordinate 16,679,046 of NC_059304.1, forward strand.
GAGAGGAGTGCTGCAAGACCATCGCTGAGAGTATCAACATTGCCCACAGCCAGACTGAGGATGTGATCTGTGTGCTGGAAAACATGAGTTGTCAGGTTGCTTTGCCTTGTCTCTTGTTTTCGAGCTACACTTATCTGTGTATTTACCTAATTGTATTTACCTAATTGTAACATACGGGAAAAGAGCTATGCTCGTGTTGTCCCGTCTCCATATCTATTAATGTCCAGCTTTTTCTTAAAATCATGAATATTCCTTGCGTTGACCACTTCCACGTCTAAACTATTCCATGCTTCCACCCTTCTATGAGGGAAGCTATATTTTTCACATCTCTCCTATAAGTGGCCATTTTAGTTTTTTCCCATGCCCTCTCGACATTCTTCCATTCCACATACACAGATCTTCCCTATCCATTTTTTCCATGCCAATCATCACTCTGTATATTGCTATCAGGTCTCCCTTTCTTCTGTTTTCCAGGGTTGGAAGTTGCATTCTTTTCAGTCTGTCTTCATAAGTCAAATCTCTTAAGTCAGGCACCATTTTGTTGCAGCCCTCTGTACTTTCTCTAGTTTCCTTATGTGTTTCTTTAAGTTCGAGCCCACTGTATTGTTGCATATTCAAGCCTCGGTCTTATCATTGCAGTAATTATTTTCTTCATCATTTCTTCATCTAGATATACGAACGCCACTCTTATGTTCCTCAATAAGTTCAATACTTCTCCAATTATTTTGTTTATATGTCTCTCTGGCGATAGGTCATTGGTAATTGTCACCCCAAGGTCTTTTTCTTCATGACTGGTTTTATGTCTTCATTTCCTATCTTGTACATACTCCTGATTCTTCTTTCACTCTTGCCAAACTCTATTTTCTTGCATTTTGTCGTGTTGAACTCCATTTGCCATGTACAGCTCCATTTCCATATTCTGTCCAAGTCTTCCTGGAGTAGTTCGCAATCTTTGTCACATCTCACTTTTCTTAACAATTTTGCATCGCCTGCAAATAGGCTCACATAACTGGACACCCCATCCACCATGTCATTTATGTAGACTGCGAACATTACTGGTGCCAACACTGATCCCTGTGGAACTCCACTCTCCACCAATCCCCATTCTGATGGTCTGTCCTTAATTATTGTTCTCATTTCTCTTCCTACCAAAAGTCTTCCATCCATTTTAGTAAACTGCCATGCACTCCTCCTACCATTTCAAGTTTCCAGATCAGTCTCTGGTGTGGTACCTTATCAAAGGCCTTTTTAAATCCAGATATATTCCATCAGCCCAACCATCTCTTTCCTGTATTACATCTATCACCCTCGAATAGTAACATATCAGGTTTGTCGTGCATGAACGCCTCTTTCTAAAACCAAATTGACACTCACAAAGTATGTCATTTTTCTCCAAGAAGTCTGTCCATCTATTCTTCACCACCCTCTCACACATCTTAGCTACCACACTTGTAAGTGACACTGGTCTATAGTTCAATGGGTCTCTTGTTACCTGATTTATAGATTGGGACAATGTTAGCTCTTTTCCAGTCTTGGGGCACTACACCTTCCCTTAATGAGGCATCAATTACTTCACAAACTTTTTCTGCCAATTGCTCCCTGCATTCTCTTAAAATCCATCCTGATACCCCATCAGGTCCCACAGCTTTTCTCACTTCTAAACTCCCCATCATGTTCTTGATCTCCTCCACAGTTACTTGAAACTCCTTCATAATCCCTTTCTGTTCCATTACCAGTGGTTTGTCAAAAGCAGTCTCCTTTGTGAATACCTTCCGAAAGCATCCATTCATAGCCTCTGCCATTTCCTGGGATCTTCACTGCATACTCCATTTACTTCTAAACTTTCAATACTTTCTATTTTTGATGTTGTTGTTCACATGTCTGTAAAAAGCCTTGGTTGGTCTTTACATTTATCAATTATATCCTTTTCTTGTTTCTTTCTTTCTTCTCTTCTAATCAACACATATTCATTTCTTGCTCTTTTGTAACTTTCCCACTGCTTAATCCGTCTTTTCCTTCTCCACCTCTTCCATGCATCCTCTTTTCTTGTTCTAGCCTTTTCACATCTATCGTTAAACCAGTCCTGCTTTCCAACTTCTATGTTGTCTTATTGGTACAAATTTTTCTCACCTTCTTTGTATATTTTTATAAATTCCTTCCACTTTTCATTTGCTCCTTAGCACTCTTGAATTTCATCCAATTTGTCTCTTGAAAGAATTTCTTTAGGTTTCCAAAATCTGTCTTGGCATAATTCCATCTTCCCACTTTATATTCTTCATTTCTTCTAGATTTCTCTTCATCTATCACCTTGAACTCCAAAACTGCATGATCACTCTTTGCTAAAGGGCACTCCACCCTCATCTCCTCAATGACCATTGGCTCTGTACTAAAGACCAAGTCCAGTCTTGACGATGCTCCTCTCCTCCAAACCTAGTATCTTCTTTGACCCACTGAGTTAACACATTTTCCATTGCCAGTGTCAATAGTGTATTTCCCATGTTGTCTCTGATCCTTCCATTGACCAGTCCTCCCAACACACCTCTTTACAATTAAAATCTCCCATCATTATAGTTCGTTCACAGCCACCCAACATTTCTTCCAGACATGTTCCTGTATCACTTATCATTTCTTCATATTCCTGTACTGACCATGCATTTGTCTTAGGTGGTACGTACACCACTATGTAGTGCCTCTTTTTCCTTCATTAGTTTCTGCTCTGATCTTTAGCACTTCTGCCTTTCCCATACCTTTTTTCACTTGATCCACCTTTATATCTTTTTTAACCAGCAACATCACTCCTCCTCCCATCTTACCTACTCTATTTCTTTTCCAAACATTATATTTCCTTCTCCAACCATCATCAGGTCTTCTCCCTCTCTCAGTTTTGTTTCAGTAAGACCCACAATATCTGGGTTCTTGTCCCTCAAGTAATCGTTGAGTTCTAAAATCCCCGATATCACTCCATTTATGTTGGAATACATGTGTGTGTGTGTGTATGTGTGTATGTGTGTGTGTGTGTGTGTGTGTGTGTGTGTGTGTGTGTGTGTGTGTGTGTGTGTGTTTGTGTACACATTCATCTTATATGTAGCATAGAGGATTTAGGAATTGTTACCTACTCTCTCTCTCTCTCTCTCTCTCTCTCTCTCTCTCTCTCTCTCTCTCTCTCTCTCTCTCTCTCTCTCTCTCTCTCTCTCTCTCTCTCTGTGTTTTAAAGGTTTGAAGTAGACAAAAATGGCATATAGGTAGATTTTTAAAGTTTTGTGTGGCTGATCCACCTCTCTAGTCTTGTGTGAGAGAACCCTTTTGGTGTTGATATTTTTGTGACTAACTTTTATGTCTCTTGAATTGCATCACTAGGGCTTCACAATTGGGGGTGACTTCCATGAGTTGCGCCTCATCATAGAGCACGTGAAGGACAAATCACGTGTTGGAGTCTGTCTGGACACCTGCCACTCACATGCTGCAGGTGAGTCAGCATTTGGAGAAAGGTTTAGATGTAGGACATAACAGAGCAGTAACCAAGATGTTACCAGAACTACAAGATCTATCATACTAGGAGTAGTAGGAGAGACTAGCTTGGATGTAACTCCCAACCCTGGAAAGGTGAGGAGAGAGAAGAGATAGAGTTGCACTTTATAGATACTGAGTGGAATGGAGAGGTAGTTAAGGAAAATCTTTTTGTGTTTAATGAAAGGAAAGAGAACTAGAAACAAGCACCTGCAGAAGGGACATAAGGCATATGATAAATAGACCTTTAGCAGGGCAGTTGTCATTAATACATTTGTAATGTTGCTACTTTTGGTTTATTGCATTTCTTTTGTTCCTCACAGGATATGACCTTTCCACAGAAGAAGGGTTCAAAGAGTTCTCTGAGGACTTTGAAAAGATCATTGGATGGCAGTTTCTTCGAGGACTCCACATTAATGATTCTAAAGGTGAGACTGAATATATATTAATATTTTTATGGTCACTTAGCTCTTAGGGCATACACTCTCTTTTATTAATTTTTGTAGTTGTAGTGTTTTTTTTTTTTTTTTTTTTTTTTTTTTTTTTTTTTTTTTTTCTGAACATTCATTGTTTTGGCTATTCTTACAACATTTTTCCAGTGCATTGCATAATCTTTTCCACACTTTCCAGGAAAACCCGGTGACCACCTGGACCGTCACGAGAACATAGGCAAGGGAACCATTGGCCTGGAGGGCTTCCGGCGAGTGATGAATTGTGACCACTTCAATGATCTTCCTCTTATCTTGGAAACCCCCTGGACCAGCAATGCAGGCTATGCTAGTGAGGTGAAGAAGTTGGAGTCGATTATTAAGAAATAGTGATGATGGTGTGACAGTATCTATGGTTAGTTGATGCAGGGCAGGGCAAGATTGAGTCTCAGGTTATTTTTCTATAAACCATTATCATTGAGGTGAAGAAATGAAGCTTGATGAAGAGAGCTTAAGACAGTAATTAAATTAATATATGATATTGGGAAGTATTATCACTTTGTAAGTCAGGATATGCTCACTTTACATATAAGATATTTTTCTACATTTGTAGTTATTAATTGATATAGTATGTAGTTGACATTCATTTCAAATTGGGGTACCCATAAGAATGATGATTTATAGGAGGTTGTTCCCTGTCCCCTTTCACCCTTCTTTTTAGTCATCTTTTGACACACTGCTGAGTGTGCTGTTAATCTGTGTCCTTTCTACTAAGGAAAAATTTACATACATTTTGTATTAGTTTGTGCCTTTTGCTTTTGTGATATGAAGATATGCATCAATTCATTTTGTCATTTGGAATAAACATTAAAAATCAGTGGTTACTAATCATCATTTTATTTTTACAAAATAAATAGTTAAGTACTCAACTTACAAGTGTAATTGAAAGGCTGCTATCTAAAATATATATAGCAGGTTTTCCATAGAACAGGTCTTAGGTATATTAACTCTGAGAGCAGAGTAAAGATCAGCTCTTCTACCTCTCCTTTTATGTCAGAGATCAGTGGTTCATGCAAGACTTGGAGAATCAGGAAGGGCGAGGTAGACAGTGTGTACTCCAACCAGATTGCTGCGGAAGTGGAGGCGGCAAATGTATTTTCCAGTAAAATTTGGCTTGAAATCCTGGAAGACAATGTAGGAATGGGGCATCTGATACTCATTACCCATCTGGAATATTGCATTGTCGTTCTCAGCTGTTGTAGGCATCTCCCACCTGCAGGACACAAGACAGTCACACTTAGTTTGAGAGGAATGCTATGATAAATACTTGGTCTAAGGAATAAAAAAAAAAAATTCAGTAATTTTTTTCACTATTGGGCTATGTATAAAGATACTTGGACTTTTTTTTTTTTTTTCCCACTAGCAAAATTTTAGTATCCTTGATAATCTGACACTTTACTAACTTGGCATGAAACTTTACAGAAAATATGCTTCTATAGAGCCATGCATTCTGACTAACACTGTAGGTGTAATTGTTAAATTGTTACTTTTTGTGTGCTCAGGTGGACATTTTGGCAGAAGATTTTGTCATTGTAGACATATACTTGTGAATTTTAACTGCATGAAACATTCAAATGTTTTGAGCTATTTCTTATAAAGAATAATAAAAAATAAAAGAATAGGAAAAGTGTTTATGAGGTATGAGATCATTCTGGTACTGATATCACAGAAAACTGGTAGCAAACCTGAATCATTGTGAACAAGAAAGTCATGGACATGATTCAGTTTCAAACTCACTCTACATAATAGTCCCAGTAATGCGTGGAGTCATCAGTTGTGACCGAGGACGCGTTGCACAGAAGAAAACCAAACTTCTGGCGAGGCACTTGCAGTGTTGCATTGTTCTTGATCTGCAGCACAAGGAGATTCTTGTAAATGAGGTAGCAAGAGTATGTAGGAGCAGTCAAAGAGGGAATAGAAAGGAACTGGCTGTAGATAAGCATAGTAAAAAAAAAAAAAAAAAAAAAAAAAAAAAGTAGCAACACAGTAAGAAGTGGTCGGTCAATCAAAACAAATTGGGACAGTCCTTTCATAGAAATTAAGAATGACTAAACATAACCCTAACTGAAGGAAGCCATATATTGCTCATGTTCAGCCAGAAAGTCATTAAGTTCAGTTCCTGCGACCATGCTCAAGAATTGTTTATAGCTATGGTAATGTGATTTCATACTAGTTTTGAAAATTTATGCCTACTCATAATATTATATATGTAAAAAAAAAAAGTGCGTCATATGAACAGAAAAAAAAAAAAAACTTTTAGCTGTCTTTCAGTTGCAGCTCTGTGCTTTTCAAAGAGATTGAAACCACTGCAATATATTACATACATTGTGCTTTAAGTTTGTTCATTAGTCATGTGTGAATTAGTGGTCAACTATTGCTTAAGTCATGTTTTGGTGTGATGTGAATGTTTATCAGTTATTCCAAATCCATGGACATCTAATATTCAGTTTCATCCAGCAATAGGTTGAGGAGATGGAGTTGGGTATGTTCACCACAATGGATGGCAATCTTCTGTCTTAAAAACAGGAAAATAGGATTACATAGAGAACAGCCTGTGGCACCAGTGTCATGAAGTAATGGTATATGTCATAAACTATAATGATGAACCAAGGAATTAGTAGTTAAATATTAAATGGATTATTTAAAACTTCATTTGCCGTTCATCGTGCCATGGAGAGAGAGAGAGAGAGAGAGAGAGAGAGAGATGTGCGAGTATTAATACGACACTAACACATGAAAGAAAAAGAGAAAGAAGCGAGAATGTGAATGCTATACATATAACAAAAAAGGAAGTACGGTAGTATATGGCATGAAGCGAGAAAAGATAACAGGAGAGCACGAAGTGGGTGAGAGAATGGCCGCTGAAAGTCATTAAAATATCCCTCTCATTTTCATTCTTACTCTCCTGATTACGTGTATCTTTTGTCTGTAATGATAAAGGTGATGTAACAATTATAAGTGCCGGTAAATTCCCGTAACTTTCCCTCATGTCGGACGGATCGCCTTTGTGTTGTGCGAGAGCGAGATGAGAGAGTGAGAGGTGAGCTGGGTTGTATACTGGAGTTTGTTTCGCGTGTCTCTCGGTGGTGACTCACTGCTGGTGTGTTTGTTGGGTTCACTTCGATTAGCGACTGACTATTCTAAGCTTTGTTTACACCACGTGGTGTCATACTTGTGTCAGTATGTTTACTGCTACTCCTACTGCTGCTGCTGCTACTACTACTACTACTACTTCAGCTGCTACTACTACTACTACTACTACTACTACTACTTCTAACATTTATACTACTGCTAATACTACTAGCATTATACAACAACAACAACAACAACAACAACTACTACTACTACTACTACTACTACTACTACTACTACTACTAATAATAATAATAATAATAATACCAGTACCACTACTATTACTGCAACTACTACTTCTGCTAGCTATTACTAAATACCGTACTACTGCCGCTACTACTACTACTACTAGTCATTATTGTTGTAGTTTTCATCATTATCTTTGTTGTTTTCATCAGCCTCTTTCTCATCACTGCAATGTTGTATCTCTTGCTATCTTTTACCGCCATTTTCATGCCAACTGCTCTTCTGATCTTGTTAACTGCATATGTCTTCCCTTCTCCCGCGGCTTCATTGCACAAGACTTCTTTCTCTCATCTCTATTTTGCCATCCTCCCTAACGCAGAAGTTAACCAGTACTTTAAATTATTCATCTCTTTCTCTGCTAAACTATGTAACTTTCTGCCTGCTTGTGTTTTTCCACCATCTATGACTTGAACTCATCTAAGAGGAAGGTTTCAAGACATTTATCTCATTCTCCGGCACCTCTGTGAATCTATTTAATCGTTTTTTATGTCATTGGCCGGCTTTTTCCGCTTACATAAAAAAAAAAAAATCATAGCCGTACCAAAAGCGTGGAATGACCTTGTAATTCACTGGTTCGCCGTCACTTCTTTGGAGCGCAATGACAGCGAGGTGTGGCATGTACTGTACATACCTGTACTACCTACTACTGTTATTAGCTCAGATGCTTTTGAAAAAGAATGAATATACTTGCATTCATATATACAATGCGTACTGCATATCATCTCTTGCGATGATCGAACTTGAGAAGTAAATTTGAGAGTATGCAACTGCATTCCTAAAATACCTACTAGTATATCTGCTGATATCGAATTCCTTTAGATTTTCACCAATAGATAAGAAAAATGGGAAAATAAGAGGACGATGCAAGACACCGATATCTAGAGTGAGCTGCATTGTCGCTCATTTTTTTGTACTGTAAACGAGAAAATACAATGCTTAAAACTGTAATACAATTCTTTTTCAGAGCATCCTTTGCTTTTCCTGAAGTAAAAACTTCGGCGTCTACGTTCACCGCCAATTATAGTATTACATTACAGCATGGCCCCTTACCTCGTCTGCCTTGATAGAGCTTAGCACGTGGATGAATTGGTCCATCTTTCCTGCATCCACTCCAACAACACCATGGGCCACTATCATCACCACTAACACCACAGTCGCCAACATCGTGCAAGGGGGAACCGCGCGCCTGTCCGTCTCGGGTAAAGGTGTGCCTGCTGTAACATCCCAGGGCCGCGCGGGCAGTCCAGCACACGAGGGGTATACCCACTCGTTTACTTACACACGCACACACACACTCACACCCGTACAGCCAACGCACACTGGTGTCCGAGTCCGACTCTCGTGGTTCTTAAATACTTACCTCGCCTGCTTACGCGAGAAGAAGACGGAAGAGTTGCCACGTCTCGCTATAACTCGCTGCTCTCTTTTTTTTTATTTCTTTCTTTTTTTTTCCCTCGCCTTCCGTTTCGTGGAAAACTATTGGTTCACCTTATATTTATTTATTTATTTTTCATTTTCCACTTTTTTTTCCTTGTGTGTGTGTGTGTATGTGTGTGTGTGCGTGTGTGTGTTTCAATGTTTGTTTGATCTACGGAACGAGCTCAGAGCTCATTATTTCCGATCTTCGGATAGGCCTGAGACCAGGCAGACACACACCACACATCGGGACAACAAGGTCACAACTCCTCGATTTACATCCCGTACCTACTCACTGCTAGGTGAACAAGGGATACACGTGAAAGGAGACACACCCAAATATCTCCACCCGGCCGGGGAATCGAACCCCGGTCCTCTGGCTTGTGAAGCCAGCGCTATAACCACTGAGCTACCGTGTGTGTGTGTGTGTGTGTGTGTGATATTATTCATCTATTAATTTCGTTCATTAATACAACACCTCAAAAACACTGACAATACTATACACTGATGGTATAAAAAAAGCGTCAGCCACACCTTCTTGCGGTCCTTCTTACGTACACACACCTTTTTTTCTCTGGTCTGTCTCCACCTTTGCTCTTCCACCTACACCTTTCCTTTCACCACACCCTCATATATTTTATTTCGCTATAAACATCCTTCATCCTGCCACCTTCTCCAACAACTCCAACCTTTCCTTCTCTATAGCTTCTTATCATGTCGCTCTTCCTTTCGCCCCACACTTCCTTCCATCCTCTCCGCCACTTTCCTTGCCACTGTCTGGTTTCCTCACCGCATTAATAATGGATCTGTGTCGCGGGTTTGTCCAGGGACGTGACTCGCTCGTACGCTCTTGCCACTTCCTCTGCCATGTCTTTACTGGTTGATGTTTTCTTTAAAGCTAACACGACAGAGCAGATGTAAGCAGCCGTGTGTCACTAACAGTTTAGCAAAGTTTATGTTTCAGTGGTCCTGTTGAGTATGAATTTCGTCGCCTGCCTTTACTAGAAACATGCCATGATGAGATTAGTTCAAACGAGTGGTGATGTTTCCGCGCCCAGCCCTGGGTCAGCCACAGGTACGCTCCATTTGGTCAAAGAGGAACGTGACTATTTCCTGCCTGCTTGTGCCGAGATCTCGTGGCGGCCGTCGTCTCCGCCCTGCCCGTGACGCAATCACTGAGATTCCTCAGTGACTATGCCGTAACGCTCGTGTTTACGTCCACTCACTGTGCTTGCGTCACGAGGTGATGTATACGTACGGACAGTGAACGATCAGCTAAGTGGTTCATCCTTCCTTTATCCACACCACGTTCTGTCTTTCTTCCGTCAGTAATTCCCAGAGTGGCGATGATATGATGCGTGACCCTGAGACATGTCGTTACTCACCCACCCAAGCCTCTCTGTGCCACCCTAAAAATCACCAACGCATGATTCACATTTATGTATTTTTCTGTTGACTTACACGGATATGTTCCATCACCCCGTGTGTGACAGAGCCTTCATTAAGGTGACGGAGATGAGTAATTTGTGTTCCGGCTAGGGTGGCTTAAACACACTTAGGCAATGCAACCCAACCCTCAATGACCGTCGCGATATTATGATGCTACTCAGGTCTTGGCCAACGTGTAGGACAAAAAGAAGAGAAAATCGCTTTAGGGCTCTTGCAGAGAGGTTTGTGTGTGTGTGTGTGTCTGTGTGTGTGTGTGTGTGTGTGTGTGTGTGTGTGTGTGTGTGTGTGTGTGTGTGTGTGTGTGTGTGTGTGTGTGTGTGTGTGTGTGTGCTTTCTCACCACAGCTATTTTCAAAACCCATATTTTCAAGAGTGTTTCTTCTGTTAATAATGTTGAAATCATGTTAATATGTCGCTAGAATCATAAATAAAAAAAATAAAAAAACACCCAACCTGTGTCACTCAAGTGCTTGCGTCAGTGACTGTAAATGCGAGGTGAAAATCAGGTGCAGACTCAAGCAAGCAAACAGACGTGACAGAGAGATGGGGTAGTGAGGTGCTGGCTATGCCCTCTAGTCACGTGCACCCGTCATTAAGTTCTCTCATTCGTAGGCTCTGGAAGATGGTGCGAGGGAAAGCCGGGCACTTCTTAAAACTCACCAGGATGTTGTACGAGGCTGTGTGGTCCGCCAAAGCAACTCACGACGCCTGAAGGGGTGGCCGAAGAAGGCTTTATGACTGTTAGTATAGGGAAAACACACTTACAGTACATACAGAGAGAGAGAGAGAGAGAGAGAGAGAGAGAGAGAGAGAGAGAGAGAGAGAGAGAGAGAGATTGATAGATTAATTACAGGAAGGAAAAAAAAGATAATGCAGGACACAAGTATGAATAAGAAAGATGTTGCAATGCTCCATTCGTCTCAGTTTACAAAAATAAGTGTGAGTACGTTCAAGAGAGAGAGAGAGAGAGAGAGAGAGAGAGAGAGAGAGAGACGTGACCAAGCGGGGAAAAAAGTCACGTCATTGAAAGTCGAGAGGTTTCTTAAAATCAAGCTAGTTTTATTTCTCGATGTGTTTTGATACGCCACCTTTCCCTCCCCCCTCTCCCCGAACGAAGCACTCAGTATTGAAATTAGAAACAACAACAACAACAACAACAATAAAAACGAACAATAACTACATAGCGAATAACATCAGACATTACCAAAGGATGCGTGGAGGATTACACAATACTGATACACCATACGTCTTCCTCTCCATAATGATAAAAATGAGAATAATAACGATAGTGATATTAACGAGAATGATTATAGCAACAACAACAACAACAGCAGCCGGTTTATCACAGAAGGTAATTCTAGACCAGGTGCGGGCAAACTATACGGCCTGCCAAAGGAATTTATGCGGCCCGACAAATGTTAGTAAATTTGAAAGGGAAATTTAATAAACAATGCTGGGAAATATTATGGGCATTTAATTTTCTTCCCTCTGGTGTGCATATGCGTGGTAGTACTACGACGCGTTTCCATATTTATTCTGCTTGAAATTGTGAAGACTGTGGCTATTAATCTTCTGGCCTCCATAGACCCTTCCTAATGTCAGTAAAATGGTCTAATCGTACACAAATCTCAAGGTAAAAATGTGTTCCAGTACTGAATGGTTTAAAATAGTGAAGACTGTGGCCATTAATCTTCTGACATCCATAGACCCTTCCTAATGTCAGTGAAATAGTCTAATCGTACACAAATGTCAAGGTAAAAATGTGTCCCAGTACTGAAGAGGTTATGAGTCTTTTATTTTGTATTTTAAACATTAATAATTTTGAGTGTATATAGTATGTGGCCCTATAAGATTGCAACTTTTTTTTTTTTTTCACTGTGGCCCTAGCACTGAAAAGTTTGCCCATCCCTATTTTAGACGAACGAAGGATCACCATAAAGTAAGTCAGGAAACAAACAACATTACAAATAACTCACCAAACATTACCTCCAGATGTGCGCGGTCGACATTGCAGCATACTAACTAAGCCACAACTTTCGTGGAAGGAGAAGAGACCAAACTTTCAGAAGACGTCACTGGAGGGTCTGTCTGTAATGGTTCGTATTTAGCAAGAGATAAAATGTAAGACCTCTAAATCAGATACATAGCGAGGGCACCTTCAGAATGTTTACGTAAGGGAAGGTGGGAGTGTTGACGCAAGCTGCCGAGGGAATGTTTATGAGTATGTAAAGATCCTTTGTGTATAAAACTAGCATGTAAATAAATAAATGGATAAACTCGAGGAAAATAATGAACAGTGCGCTATGTGTACTGAAATACTTTTGAAACAGTCTCTTGAGCTTTTGTTTTCTCGTTTTTTTTTTCTTTCATTATATTTCTTATCATTACACTTTTCAGCAATCATCTCTTTCATTTTCTGTTTATTGTTTGTCATGCATTGCATATTCATTCCGTTTACTCTTCGTCACAGATTTCTTTCTAAGTACTCGCTTCGGCCATTGCCTCCTCACCTCTTGAATAAACACGTAGATCACTTTCATTTCACCATCAGGCACTCTACCATTCATCTCTCTCCGGTAAGCATTTCCTCAATTTCCGCTCCTTTATCTAGTGAATCCCTAGTCTTGTGTTGATGGTAATAGGATTAACTTGTATGGATCAGAGGGCAGAGGAAGGATCGGAGAGGAGGAGAGGAGTAAAAGAGAAAGTATAAAAGATTCCGAGACTTCTAACCATGTCTGTATGTAATTATCGTTTCTGAGTACAGTTGAGACAGTGACTACTACGCATATGGCACTCATTTCTTGTTCATTATTTAGATCTTCCTTTTCTTTGACATAGTGTGCCTATAATATGCACTTTGTGTGATATACTTACTGATATGTCTAATATGTGATATATTTACTATAGCATAACTACGAGTACTTGTACTGTCTCTGGCTGTGACTCGTCTCTTCTCATTACTATCGCCGTATTGCTTATTTGTGTTCTTCTTTTCCTTCCTCATTAATGTTGTTATGTTGCATCCTTCCGTCACTCCTGCACGCTGATTTATTGAACTTATCTATACGCCACATGAGTCAGGCAGATTCCACTATTTTTTTTAACCAAAGTGACTCATTTCACATCATTGCGAGGAGTCCAAACCAGGGACGTTTATAACTAATAGCATGTGTATTTGGATTTCCTCATTTTTCACTTTTTCGTTCACTTTGGATTTATATTTTGTCCCAAACCATTTACATTTGTGGATGAATTTTGCCGAAGTATTACTGTATGTAGTCGCGAGTGATCGGAGCCAAGCGAATCGAATCAGTACGAGGAGAAGAGGGAGAGGGGAGTAAAGGTATCTTCAGTACCCTGTCAAACTTGGAGATGTGTAGTGGGATGTAGTGTCGGTGATTCTTCTTATTTATTTATTTGTTCATTCTATTTCATTTAAGTATTTCTCTGGTTGCAGAAGCTGAATGAGGACACAAGACCTCAGCTGGCACCTTTGACATCATACCTGCATCTAAAAGAAAAAAAAAAAAATCTTCAGTTTCTTGAAGTCGTTAACTGAAAAGCTTAGGAAAAAAAAAAACAGTGATGTGATCTTGTATTAGGGGAATCAAAACGTCTCGTGAAGCAGAAAATATGGAAAAAAGTGACCATGTTTTCTTCAGGTAAGAGTTGTTATCTATTCATAACGTGCAAATCAAATTGACGGCGTATGTCAAGCCGATACTGACACACGATTGAAAAACACACTTAACCCCTTCAGTACTGGGACTCATTTCTACCTTGAGTTTGAGTTTAATTAAACCATTTTATTGAAATTAGGAAGGGTGTATGGAGATCAGCAGATTAATGGCCAGAGTCTTCACTATTCTAATCCCCACATAAATTCTTGAAGCTATATAAAATCACCAAATAGTAAGCAGAATGAATATGAAATCACGTCGTGGTGCTGAAGGGGATAAATTCCTATTAATGAGTGGTGAACATATACACTATATCATGAATGAGGGTCAGTGCGTCATCAGGATCATTGGGAAAGAAACGCACTACGTGGAGTACAAGGGGAAGGAAGTTTTACAAAATACTAGTAGACCTTTGTGTTAACCTGAGTTCTGAGTAGCGGACACGAGAGAGAGAGAGAGAGAGAGAGAGAGAGAGAGAGAGAGAGAGAGAGAGAGAGAGAGAGAGAGAGAGAAAGCAGTTGACTCAGAGAAGGAATGAGATTGAAGGAGAGTGGGACGTGTGTGTGGGGAGGGGAAAATCCAGTGAAGCGCTTGCCTAACTAATAAGGAAGACTCGGAGACGGAAGCCAAGGAAGATAGGATAGTGAATGTATAATGAGGGAAGTGAAATAATCAAGAAGGAAAACTGTAGGTAAGGAGAAATGAAAATAAAAAAATCCTACAAAAAAGAGGAAAAAAAATCACTTACAGAGAGAGAGAGAGAGAGAGAGAGAGAGAGAGAGAGAGAGAGAGAGAGAGAGAATTTGCATTTAGACTTTTGGCGGGGAATGCGCAAAGGTCCGGGAGAGGAGTGGCTGGGGCGTGGCGAGGGCGGTCAGCAAGAGAGAGAGAGAGAGAGAGAGAGAGAGAGAGAGAGAGAGAGATGCCCCTTGGGAGGTTGATATTCTCGGTAGCGACGAACAAGTGAAGAGGACCCTGACGTAATAGTTTGGACATGTCAGGAAGGTTGACAGGAGGATACACATCAGGAAAGGGTGAGAGGGGGACGTATCAGGAAGGATGAATGGGGGGTGTGCGTATCAGGAAGGATGAGGGAGTGAGGTATCAGGAAGGAAGGGGGGAGACGTATCAGGGAGGGTGACGTGGGGAGAGAGGGAGTGCGTATCAGGGAGGGTGTCAGGAAGCGTGTCAAGAAGTGTGAGGGGGAGATCTTGAGGTAGAAAAGTCAAGTGAGAGGAGGTGGCGGAGAAGGGGGTACTACTGGGAGGGGTGGGAGGGGAGAGGGACGTGGTAAGGGGTACTGATGTGATGGGTGGGGAGGAGAGGTGATGTGGTAAGGGGTACTGCAGTGATGGATGGGGGGAGAAGAGGAGAAGTGGTAAGGGGGGGTAGGAAAACGGTTGGCAGAGAGAGAGAGAGAGAGAGAGAGAGAGAGAGAGAGAGAGAGGGTGGGGGGTGAGGGGGTTATATATGAGAGAAGAGACGAGAAGGAAAGACTTTCTACTCCACCACGTGTGTTTGTTTGTTTGTTAACGCATTTGTTTCCTTGTTTTCTTGGTGGTGGTGGTGGTGGTGTTGCTGTTTTCCTCGTCGTTGTCGTTGTTGTTGTTGCTACTGGTACTGGTTTTGATGGTATAATAGCACTACTACTACTACTACTACTACTACTACTACTATCAATGGTGAAAGTGGCGGTGATGCCCTGGTGGGTCTTTTTCACAGGAGGTGCCGCTACTGGTGGTAGTTACGGTGGTGATGATGATGACTGTGATAATGGCAGAGGTGTTGATAGTGGCCGTGGTGGGGCACACACACACACACACACACACACACACACACACACACACCATTCTCCCGTATGAGGCGGTACAGCACAGCGATTCCGGAAATTCCTCTCGCGTCTTAGGGGCCGTCAATCCCTCCCTCCACACACGCACTCTCTCTCTCTCTCTCTCTCTCTCTCTCTACATTCCTCCGTGCGTTTCTTTGTTCTGCGTTATCTTGCATTGCTTGCCGACCCTTCTTTCTCTCTTCCTTTCTCCTTGCCTCTTCTCATTCGCGTGCATCTTCAGACTTATTTCATTGTTTGCTTTTCCTTTCTTTCTTAATCTGCCTCATCTCCTCATTTGTCTTCCTCTCAGCCTCTTTTCTCTTTTCTTTTTATGGGCAAGTTTTGTTTCATTACCAGGTGACCCGTTATCTTTTTCCCCCTCCTCCCTCCTTCCCTTCCTTCCCTCCTTCCTTCATCCCACACTCACTCCCGCGTCCTTTCACTCACTCCGTCCTAGTTCTTTACTCTTGTTTGCCTTTCGTGTGTCTTTTCACTATCTTGTCTTTCTTTTCTTTCATCCCTCTTCTTTTCTATCAGGTTCTTACATATGTTCTTAGTTTTCCCGTGCCTCCTTGCTTTCCTTCTTTCCCTTATTCCACTTTTCATCTCCTTTCTCCTTCCCTTCCCACTTGTCTTTAATTTTCTTGCTTATATCGCTTTTTTATTCTGTATTTTCTCCCTCCTCTTTCTCCTTTTTTCCTCATATTTTCTTTACTATATCCTTTTTAGTGTCTTTTTTCCCCTTTATCTGTTTCCTATTATTCGTTTGTAATTTAGAGGCTCCACTTTTTTTTATGTTTCCATGATTCCTTACTTACTTTTCTGATTTTCTTTGCCCATGTTATTTCTTCGTGCATGCCTCCGTGTCGTCTTCTGTCCCCATGTCCCCTCTTTCCACTTCCCCCTCTCTCCTTCCCATCCGTTTCTTTACCATATCCTTCTTTATTATTCTTCATCCTTCATCTAATTTCTATTTTGCTCGTCGTGTTCTCTTTATTCTTGGGATATATTGTCTTCTTGCCATCCTCTTTCCATCCTCTCCTCTTCCTCTCCATCCGCCTCGCATGTCTATTCTCTCTCTCTTCATCCTTGTCTTTCTCCAGTTTACATATAATATAAACTTTACGAGTTGATCCCACTGAGTGTCAGGTTATGGGATTTTAAAAGATTCTATTGCATCTATTTGTAAACGAAGATAAAACGACGGAGAAATGACTATCGATAAAGCAAATAGGTAAACATGTTCCACTTTAGTTTTCTATATTTCTTTTCATGGTGAGACTCATGTAAACTAGCCCTCTCGCTCAGCCGTTGCCATGACGACCCATTGTTTATAAATAAGAGAGCCAAGTCGTGACACTCTGCCGAGACGTTGGTGTTGCGTTGGTGTGCCGTCAGCTGGGTAGTGAAGCTTTGTTGAAGGAAACGTGCCACGCCCCCTTGCCTGCCGCGGTGCCTCCTTCCTCACGCAGGCATAGGATGGTTACTGGGGGAACTTGGGTAGAGTCCTGAATTGCCCATGAAGGAAGTCCGAAAGATACGTGTGAGGAACTAATGAAAGGTCCACTCGTGCATCAATAGTGTGGGGACAAGGGGAGGAGGAGAAGGAGGAGGAGGAGGAGGAGAATGGGAGGAGGAGGGAGTACGAATCTGACATCCTCAACAAATTCACCGTTGCGCCCCGGAAATGAGGCCTCTGTCATGGTGTTTACGTGTCACTGAGGAGCAGATGAGCCAGTGGAAGGAGGAAGTGCGAGAAAAGTGGTGGTGGTGGTGGTGACAGAAGTGCTGCAAGTGTGTTGGAATGGAAGGAGGTTTGGTGGAGACTGATGTGGATGAAAGTGAAGTCGGGACGAGAACTGTGTCGTGGACGAGAGGCGAATGCGGGGCAGGTGCGAATACTGACGGCTCGCGTGACCAGCTGGAGGCGACGGGAGTGACGGGAGAAGTGAGAAAGTAGGGCAGAAGAAAGAAGGATAGTGAGAAGAAGAAAGAGACGAAAAGACAGTGAAGTCACCATGCCGCAGACAGCCAAGAAAGCCCTCAAGGTCACCACGGAGATCGACATCCACGCGGTAAGAGGCATTAGGTTAGGTTAAATTAGGTTACTTTAGGTTAGGTTAGCTGGCTGATGTGGAAGGCTGCGTGAGGTATGATGGGGGCGTGTCCTAGGAAGCAGTGATGTGTGGTGGTGTGCAGGATGGTGTAAATACGCATATATTGCGCATATATTTGTTCCTCTGAGACACGAATGTATTGTTCTCTCCAGAAGTATTAACGTCTCAGCTTTAGAAATTAACACGTTAAATGAAAAATTAAATCAATAAGAATGTGATAAATGAATAGAAATAAGCAGCGTTGCAAAGGTCAACACTACGAGTACACACATCCCTGTTAGTGTGTAAGGTGTGGTGACCCAGACAAGGCACACACACGCATTTCTTCACATTCACAAACATTCCCCCACATCAATGTTCCTTTAATGGTGAGGGGCGACCCGCACCAGCCAGCACACCAAGATATGCATCCCTGCGTGGTGTTATCAGTGGCCAGTGGCCAGGGAGTCGTGGCCAGTTCCGAGTCGCGCCGCGCAGACTGCGTGTCTGTGTTGTCAGTGTGTTGCGTGTCGCAGAAGGTGACTGGAAGGGGCGGGCTGAGGAATCGGGACACTCCTCACTATATTTTCTCCGGAGAGACCAGACGCAATCGAGAAGATACTAATTCAACAATTTTTGATATTTACACATTCAAGAATAATTACTGCAGATATGAATATATTCTACAAACCGAAACAAAAGGCAGAAGTTTTCTTTGTTCGAAGCGAACCGTAATTATCATAAAAATACAGCAAACCAAATAGATGACTCATTCGTGTTCATGAATTTGTTGATATATAAAGAAAGGCAACAAGGTGAACGCTGTGTGTGTGTGTGTGTGTGTGTGTGTGTGTGTGTGTGTGTGTGTTACTGTTGCTATTATGATCATCGTATCGTTGTTATCATACATGGATGGGCGGACTTTCTTTGGTTTCCCTTTTCCTTCATTTATTGACATAATTTTTCTCTTCTCGCACACACGAGTCCGTCATCCTTCCATTCCTTTCATTCCTTCTAATTCCATCTTCCTTTTCTTCCTTATTTACGACTTTGCTTCATAATTCTCACGAACCAATGTCACCCTTCCTTCCTCCCTCCTCCTTCCCCTTCCTTTCTTTCTCTCTTTCCTACATCCTTTATTTTTTTTTCCTAATCATTCCTCTCCCTTTCAACTTTCTCTTGTGCATGTGTCATTCCATCTTCCTATTGTGTGGTGTCTTTTCACGTCGCTTCCCCACACCAGAGCCCTACCCTTCTTTTATATATATATATATATATATATATATATATATATATATATATATATATATATATATATATATATATATATATATATATATATATATATATATATATATATATATATATATATATATATATACATATATATTGTTTTCGCCATTATTCTCGCTTTGCCCTCTCACCGCCACTATTTCCTAGCGTCACAGAGATGATCCGGGTTGATTCAAGGTTGATTCTCCAGTTAATCATGTAGAAATCTTGCTAACTTGTCACTACAACCATAAGAAACGGCATGCGTCACTTCATATACGTAGCGCCTTTTGAAAGAAGTGAGATGTGACGTGGGAAGGACTTCAGAATGTATGGTCTGTTGGGCTGGTATTTTTAAACACTTCTGTGCTTCACCTCCACTCTTTCATAAGGCTTTATTTCAGTTTACACGAGTTTTTTTAAGGTGTTTTTTACGATTCTAAAGGCAGACTGACAAGCTTTCTACATTACTAACTGGAGAAACACCCTTGAAATCCCCGCTACTCATCTCTGTGGCCTTAGAAAATATTCGTGGTGAGAGAGCAAAGCGTTTCTGAATACGGACCTAAGTTAGTCTGTCTCTCACTCTGTTTTCTCGTCTGTCCCGCAGGTGTCGTGTCCCGGTGTATGGCTGCCGGGGAGGGGCCGCTGCTCCCTCTCCCTGTGTCTGCTCGGCTTCCACACGCGAACCAACAAGCTGCCCCCGGTCTTCCCGCTGCTCTACCACGAAAAGTTCAAGTTTGAGAGGGTGAGTGATGGTTGTGGCGGTGGTGGTGATGGTGGTGGTGGTGGTGGTGGAGGTGGGATAGTAGTAGTAGTAGTAGTAGTAGTAGTAGTAGTAGCAGTAGCAGCAGCAGCAGCAGAAGTAGTAGTGTAGTAGTGGTAGTAGTAGTAGTGGTAGTGGTGGTGCAGCAGCAGCAGCAGCAGTAGCAGCAGTAGTAGTGGTGGTAGTGTGGTAGCAGCAGGTGTGGTGGTGGTGGTGGCAGCAGTGTGTGGTGGCAGCAGGGTGGTGGTGGTAGTGGTGGTGGTGGTGGCAGCAGGATAGTGGTGGTGGTGGTGGTGGTGGTGGCAGCAGCAGGATGGTGGTGGTGGTATCAGTGGCAGGAGGTGGTGGTGGTGGTGGTGGTGGCAGCAGGATGGTGGTGGTGGCAGCAGCAGGTGGTGGTGGTGGTGGTGGTGGTGGTGGTGGTGGCAGCAGGTGGTGGTGGTGGTGGTGGTGGTGGTGGTGGTGGTGGTGGTGGTGGTGGTGGTGGTGGTGGCAGCAGCAGGTGGTGGTGGTGGCAGGCAGGTGGTGGTGGTGGTAGCAGCAGGTGGTGGTGGTGGTGGTGGTGGTGGTGGTGGTGGTGGTGGTGGTGGTGGTGGTGGTGGTGGTGGTGGTGGTGGTGGTGGTGGTGGTGGTGGTGGTGGTGGTGGTGGTAGTGGTGGTGGTGGTGGCAGCAGGATGAGGTGGTGCAGCAGCAGCAGTGGTGGTGGTGGTGGCAGCAGGTAGTGGTGGTGGTGGTGTAGTGGCAGTGGTGGTGGTGTGGTGGTAGTGGTGTGGTGTTGTAGTGGTGGCAGTGGTAGTGGTGTGGTAGTAGTAGTGGTAGTGGTGGTGGTAGTGGTAGTAGTAGTAGTAGTAGTAGTAGTAGTAGCAGCAGTGGTAGTAGTACTAATAGTAGTAGCAGTAGTAGCAGCAGCAGGAGTAGTATTACAATGATGAAGACAATGAGAAGGAGGAGGATGTAATAATGATTGCCAGTGAGAGAGAGAGAGAGAGAGAGAGAGAGAGAGAGAGAGAGAGAGACACATTAAGAAAGAAAAGTAATACAAGTAATTTGATAACAATTTCCAGCACGAGAAGAATGTAGGAGTCAAAATTTGAGTGCAAAACTGTCAAGGTAAGTTGTCAATTCGAGGAAAGGAGTTTTTCTTTTCTCCAATTTAATTATTTTTATATTTTTTTCTTAATCATATTCCCAGTAGTAGTAATATTTGAGTCAGTGACCTCAGCGTTCTCTTATTCCCTCACGTTCACATATCACTCTCCCTCCCCACCCCCTCTCTCTCTCTCTCTCTCTCTCTCTCTCTCTCTCTCTCTCTCTCTCTTTCGTAATACCTTTCTCTCTGTTATTTCACAGCAAAGTTATTTCCTTATTTCATTTACCAATAATTATCTACTACTACTACAACTACTACTGCTACTACTACTGCTACTATTACTACTACTACTACTACTACTACTACTACTACTACTACTACTACTACTACTACTACTACTACTACTACTACTACTACTACTACTACTACTATTACTCCTCCTCCATTCTCTATCTCCTTCCACAATCCTCCTGCTACTTCTACTACTCCTCCTCCTCCTCCTCCTCTACTACTACTACTACTACTACTACTACTACTACTACATCTTTTCCGCCAGACCTTCGTGGGCGTGCGTAACCTGAGTGTGCTGGAGCGAGTGTTGGAGGCGGAGACGGTGTACTTGGAGTTGGTGCAGGAGGAGCCTTCGGGGGAGACTGTGCTGGCTGTATTCGAGTCCTCCGTCAGGGACCTCCTCTTCCCCAAGCCAGCGGAAAGGTTGTCTTACTCCGGCGTGGACCTCGACCTGCTCATGGAACCGACGCGAGATTTTCCTGTAGGTAGCGCTGGTGGTGGTGGTGGTTGTGGTGGTTGTGTTTATAGTCTTACTGTTCTTGTTATTGGTGTTCTCTCTCTCTCTCTCTCTCTCTCTCTCTCTCTCTCTCTCTCTCTCTCTCTCTCTCTCTCTCTCTCTCACACACACACACACACACACACACTATCTATCTGTCTATCTATCAACTCCTTCCTTTCCCCACTCCCTCCCTTCTATCCAACTCTTCCTTCTCTTCTTCCTCACCCCTCCCTCACTCTCCCCGTCTCTCTCCCAGGGCATCATCTCGCCCAAGATAGAGGTGTCGACCAGGACCAGCGTGAGTGAGACGCGGACGCCCCTTCATCAGTGCAGCCAGGACACCGTCAGCTTCGGCCACGCCCACAACAAGAACACGAAGGTAAGAATGGAGAGGATGTACCCTAAGCAGACATCTCTCTCTCTCTCTCTCTCTCTCTCTCTCTCTCTCTCTCTCTCTCTAAGTGTTTTTATTTTTTATCTCTCTCCCTCAGGCGGTGTTCCGTGCCAACTCTCCTGACGAAGGGAGGAAAGGGGAAGGGGCGGGAGGAGCTACAGGAGCGTCCAGCCCAGAGGAGGAGAGCGCACCCGCCCACAGGAGTCCCCGAAGAGGTGTGTGTGTGTGTGTGTGTGTGTGCTGAGATAAGACAATACTGACAGAAAGGCTCGTATCCTCAGACACTTCTGCATACCTCCACTATTTCAAAAGGCTTTATTTAAATTTACACGAGTTTTTTAAGACGTTTTTACGGTTCTAGAGGCAGAGTGACAAGATTTCTAGATTATTAACTGGAGAAACATTCTTGAAAACTCCGCTAATAATTTCTGTGGCTCTGGAAAATAGTCGTGGTAATAGAGCAAAGCATTTCTGAATACGGACCCAAAAGAACACTATGATTAAAAAGAAAGCGAGTGAATTGATACTTTAAGCTCCAGAAGAAAATGAGGAGGAGGAGGAGGAGGAGGAGGATGAGGAGTATGATGATGAGGAGGAGGAGGAGCATCGTTCACATAAGCCAATGCCACATTAAGAAACGCTTGGCTCTCTCACCACGACAATGCTCAAAGGTCACAGGGTTAATTAATTGGAATCTCAGGCCTTTTCTCTTCTTCATATTACAGAAGTCTGGTTAATGTATCACTGAAAAAAAAACACACAAAAAACATTCTTGATACACAAATATCTTCATCTGGAGGTTTTTGGAAAGTGGTCAGGATGCAGAGTTAAGATAATGATTTGAAAAGTCATGCCGGAGAGAGCGTCAGCATCTATCCCTCCCTGCGCCTCCTTGACTACTGATGAGCAGTGTTGCCAGGTTCCCAACCCATTTTTTCTGTAGCTTTGCCATTAAAATATCTTGAGATTCCGGAAAAATTCTGTAGACTATGCACACACACACACACACACACACACACACACACACACACACACACATATATATATATATATATATATATATATATATATATATATATATATATATATATATATATATATATATATATATATATATATATATATATATATATATATATATATATATATATATATACTCGTATATCGGGACTACAGTAGACTAAATTAAACTCAATACTACATCAATTACATAATATTTTCATTTACATTTATTACCAGTTTTTTGGCTTATTTTTGCCATTACAAAATAAAAAAAATCCTCCTGAATGTGAAACTGAAATTATGAATGGAGTGCAAAAATCAGCATAATACAAAATTATTAAAAAATATTGAAAAAACTTATCTACTCACTGTTATCATCTTCTATGTCTTTTTCCATACTGTACATATCCTCTTTCATTAACTTCATCATTTGAGTTGGCAAATTCATATTAAAACATGTACTAGTGTTTGAGAAGAGTCTCTTAGTGTGCAACAGGCCAGTCAAAGTACCAGTAGACAAGCGGTTTCTAAGCTTTGTTTTCATTCTATTCACTGCAGAAAACACCCTCTCTACGTACGGTTCAAGTACAGTGCATGGGGGTGGGGGGGCCTTGGCGGAATGGCGGGACGATTGACCGACGGCCTCATTTTTTTGTCATTTGTAAAAGTTGTAAAGTTTATAACTGGATATTCCATGATATTTATTGATTATCAGAAATTGGATGAGATTTCTGCAAATTTTCTGTGTAAACTTAAAAATATCTGTAGATTTTGCACAAAAATCTGTTTTTCTGTATACTCTTCGAAATATCTGTAGAAATACAGATATTTCTGTAGACCTGGCAACACTGCTGATGAGTGATCACTTTCCTCTCTTTAAATCGACAAGCCTTACCGAGCTCGAAGACTGAGAAGATGACTGGCCCGTATTCTGAAACGCTTGCTCTCTCACTATCACTGCTTTCCAAAGGCTCCAGTTGAAGATACTCGTGGTTTTGAGAGTATTTTTTTTATGGTTCTGGTAATAGACTGGCAATATTTCTAGTTTATTAAAAGGAGAAACACTCTTGAAAAGCCAGCTGGTTGTCTCTGTGGCCTTGGAAAATTGTCGTAGTGAGAAGGAAAGGTGTTTCTCAATACGGGCGTTAGTTATGGCTAACAAAGAAGAGACAAAGAAGACACCAGCACCATCTTGAATAATAGCCAGTATGTTGTGTCGCATTGAGAGCATTAGCCTTCCTCTCCCACTGCCTTTCTGCTACTGACGACTGATGCTTTCCTCAGTTCCGTGCACCGCCGGCACTTGACTCTCCTCTCTTTTACCATGAGTTTTGAGGTACGATTAGACGCTTTTATTGACATTAGGAAGGGTTTATGGAGGACAGAAGATTAATGGCCAAAGTCTTCACTATTTTACTCCCGACATAAGTTTCTGAAGCTGTATAAAATCACCAACTAGTAAGCAGAATGAATACAAAAATACGTCCTGGTACTGAAGGTGTTAATTTTGTTCAATAAAACTCTTTCTAGTAACTAATGAGAAAAAAAAAGTGCAGCATCCTTAAGATACAGAGCATCGTGTGGAATCTATATACTCGTACATGTTGTGTCTCCTTCCGCGATAATAATACCGGAAAGGCAGCAAGTCTCAGAACCGGACGAGGGTGCGGTGTGCAGACGTGCATGTGGCCAAGCAGGCACACCAGGGCGAGCGGGCGGGCGGGTGGGTGGGTGGGTGGCGGACAGGTCATGCGGTGCGGAGAAGGGAAGTGAAGGAAGGCGAGGGTGAGGGCGTGTGGCGCTGGATGACTGTGATTTTTCTTACAATATGCTATTTCAAGTATTCCCAGTATTTTAATATAGAGAGGAGGAAATATAGATAGGCAAATAGTCGCTATATTAGAATCAAAACGATCCAAGAGATGATAACATTATTTTCAGTATTGAACCTGTATTATAGTGGTCAGTGATAAAGAAAGGCAGGAAAACTGTTGAGATTCAGTGAAAGTTGGCCTTTGAAAGCAATCATGGTGGAAGAGCAAGCGTTTCAGGGTACGGTTTATGGAAAAGAGTAAACGTCTTTCAAATTATTATTCTGAAACGTTTCTGGAATGCAACTCCACTACTTGGGTGTAGTGTTATGTATGTTATGTACCAATGAACCCAAACAATCACTAGGAATATTAACCCCTTCAATACTGGGACGCATTTTTATGATAAGTTTGAGTATGATTAGACCATTTTATTTACATTAGAAAGGGTTCATGGAGATCAGAAGATTAATAGCCAGAATCTTCACCAATTTAATCTCCACATAAGTTTCTGAAGCTGTATGATATCACTAAATAGTAAGCAGAATGAATATGAAAATGAATATGAAAGGGTTAAGAGTATTTTACAATTACAGCACCATTAGTAGTAACAAGACATAAAAGGAGAATCTAACTTATCCTCTCTGTGACCTTTAGAATTAGTGTACCCCTAAGTGTATAAACCATGATACACGTTCAGTACATACTCTAAATTAGTCATGAGTTTCCTGTGAAGCGTGGTGCAATGGCGCTTGTTTGTACGGAAACCTAAGATAAAGAAATAGTCACAGTTCATATATAGTGCACTTACAAATTAATTTCTACTGACTTACTGTATAGCCAGCAATACAACACGAACAGCAAAGTACAAGTAGTTCTAGGAATGACATGAAAGGACAGCACGTCATTTGCTTTCTGATCTCTCGACTAACTGTGCATGGTAAAAGAGAGAGAGAGAGAGAGAGAGAGAGAGAGAGAGAGAGAGGGGAGGTCCTAGTTTTCCCATTCTGAAGCAATATTCACATTCATATTCAAGATTTTTTGTTTGTTTTATATTATTTATGAATGGTTTAATAATTTTCTACCTCTGTATTTTATTAATTATTATATTTTTCCCTTTTTTCAGGGGAGACAAGTGTGCGAACTGTGGGTGGCGGCGGCGGTGGTGGCGGTGGTGGTGGTGGAGGAGGTAGTGGCGGTGGCGGTGGCGGTGGCGGTGGTAGTGGTGGTGGTGGAAGAGATGACGGACACAAACCTCGCTTCGTGTATCGGAAAGCTGACGATGATCTCCTGTCCCGCCTACCGCCCTCCTCCCCCTCCCGCAACACCAGGTACACACACACACACACACACACACACACACACACACACACACACACACACACACAAAAAAAAAAAAAAAAAATAGTGAAGGAGACATTTTTTTGGTTATACATGAAAAAAAAGGGAAATAAGAAATGTGTGGAACGTCCTGCCTGTTTTTTTTTTTTTTTTTTTCTTGTGTCGTTTCTTTTCAGTTTGTCAAGTTTCTTTTCTGTGCATCCTCGTTTTTTTTCTTTTTGTGTGTATTTATTTTTATTTGTGTTTTTAAATATTACTGGTTCTACTTTTTATAAGTGTATTTTTGTAGAGTGTGCACTACAGAGTGATTTATTTAGCTTATTTTTTTTTTTTATTTCTGCTCTTCCTCCTCCTCCTCCTCCTCCTCCTCCTCCTCCTCCTCCTCTTCCATTTTCTTGACTGCATCATCTCAATTTAATCCTTCCAAGCTCCATAGTGGATTACACTTCAATTAATGTGTGTGTGTGTGTGTGTGTGTGTGTTTTTCCTTCTATCTGTCTGTCTATCTGTTTGTCTGCTTGTCTGTCGGTCTGTCTGTCTATCTGTCTGTCTGTCTGTCTGTCTGTCTGTCTGTCTGTCTGTCTGTCTGTCTGTCGGTCTGTGTGTCTCACCTGTGGCCTCGTCAT
>NC_059304.1:16710985-16733485 GCF_017591435.1 Portunus trituberculatus
CGCTCACTCCCACGCTTACCACACCAACCGCCCGCACTCCGCCCTCAAGGTGCTCCGCCAGCCCGCCGCCAGGGAGATGAGGCCGAGGAAACGCTACCTGGCGGAGATTGAGGGCACGTTGCAAGGTGGGGTTCAGAAACGCTTTGCTCTCTCACCACGACTATTTTCAAAGGCCACAGAGAAGAGTAGCGGGGTTCTCATTACTATTTCTTCTTTCAATAATGTAGAAATCTTGTTACCCTGCAGTTACGCTTTAAACTCATCAGTACTGGGAAGCATTTTTACCTTGAAAATTGCGTACAATTCGACCATTTTATTAACATTAGGAAGGGTTTATGGAAGTCAGATAATCAATGGCTACAATCTTCACTATTTCAATCCCCCACATAAACTGAAGCTGTATGAAATCACCAGATATTAAACAGAATAAATGTGAAAACATGTCCTGGTACTGAAGGAGTTAGTTACATGAATCCTTCCTTCCTGATCTATCCGCCTTGCCTAGCTCTCTCTGTCACTCTAGCCTGAATAACTCGCAACACGCAGGTGAGGGAGACAACCAGAACTCCAGAAGGGCCCGGTCACTGTCCCCGCAACGCCGCCCCACCTCTGCCCCGATGAACCACCAGGAAACAAGCCCTCCGCGAAGCCCACCACGAGGACGCCCAAATAGAGAAGCTGAGGAGGAGCTGTCTGACGAGGAAGAGGAGGCCGAATCCAGGTCCCCGTCGAGGTCTCCGTCACCCCCCGCCAGCCATGCCTCCGCCCCTGCAGCCATGACCCGTCCCCGCCCCAGGTCATACAGGTCAGTGGGTCAGGTGTTTGATACTTGGAATGGTGCTTACGGTGCTTCCATATAATATCTCCACTTGAAGGTCATGTGGAGTGGGTAGTGATTGTGGTTGTGGTGTAAGTGGATTGGAGTACTTCGCCCTTTTCATAAGATTCACATTTTCTTATTTGTTTATTGGTGTATCTATTTGATTAGTTCATTTAGACACTCATGTATTTGTATATATATGTTTCTTTTTTTCTTTCTCTCGTTTTTTCTGTCTTTTATTCTTTGTTATCCTTAATATTGCAAGGTATGTAATCGTTTTATAATGGGATTTTTTTTTCTTTATGTTTCAAGTCAAATACGTTCGTTCGACTTGTTTTTCCTGCCCTCTTCTCCATCCCTCCTCCTGCTCCTCCTTCTCCTCCTCCTCCTCCTCCTCCTCCTCCTCCTCCTCCTCCTCCTCCTCCTCCTCCTCCTCCTCCTCCTTCTCCTGTACCGTATAACCTTTAAGCTACTTCACCTGAGTAAGACAGCCGTGACACCACCTGACCTAACCTTCACTGTGCTCACGTGCCCCTCACCAGGAGACCCTTGACCCCCAATGCCCCCCGCCACCACTATTACGATTCCGACGAGGACTCCGCCGATGACCTGTACGTCCCCCCAAGGTCAGTGAGGTGGTATTTTATATTTTCCTCTTTGCTTTTATTGTTTTGTGTTTGTATCATTGACATCTTAGGCCCGTATTAAGAAACGCTTTACTCTCTCACCACGACTATTTTCAAAGGTCACGGAGATGATTAGCGTGGTTTTCAAGAGTGTTTCTGCAGTTGATAATGTAGAAATCTTGTCAATCTGCCTCTAGAACGGTAAAAACACCTTAAAAACGCTTTATTTTCTCACCATGACTATTTTCAAAAGCCACAGAGATGATTAGCGGGATTTTCAAGAGTGTTTCCGTTTCCACTGTTGATAATGTAGAAATCTTGTCGCTCTG
Source organism: Portunus trituberculatus (assembly GCF_017591435.1). Lineage (NCBI taxonomy): Eukaryota > Metazoa > Arthropoda > Malacostraca > Decapoda > Portunidae > Portunus > Portunus trituberculatus. The sequence goes on from NC_059304.1 coordinate 16,712,761, forward strand.
CCTCTAGAAACGCAAAAATACCTTAAGAAACACGTGTAAATTTAAATAAAGCCTTTTGAAATAGTGGAGGTGAAACACAGAAGTGTTTGAGAATATGAGCCTAAGTTACTGTCCCTACAGGTACCACCGCCACCACTACTACCACCCGTGGGAGGACTGCCCGCTGTGTTACTCCCCTTACATGCCCCGCTACCCGCGCCTCTCCCGGTACTACCACGCCCTCAGCTAACCCGTCCACGCCCCCGCCCCTCACCACCACCACCATCACCACCACTGACGCTGCCTTGTCTCCACCACCGCTATCACCGTCCCGTCTGCAGGAATGTTGTGTTGTGGCGTCTGTGTGTTGCTTCTCCACTGTGTTGTCTTGTTCGTGTGATGTTGTTGGGTGACTGGCTGTATTCTTAAACACTTTGCTCTCTCACTATCACTACTTTCCAGAGGCTCTAGTTGAAGATACTCGTGTTTTTAACCCCTTCAATACTCGGACACATTTTTACCTTGAGATTTGTATACGATTAGACCCTATTATTGACATTAGGAAGGGTTTATAGAGGTCAGAGAAGATTAATGTCCAGAGTCTTCATTATTTCAATCCCCACATAAGTTTTTAAAGCTGTATAAAATCACCAAATAGTAAGCAGAATGAATATGGAAACCCGTCATGGTACTGAAGGGTTTAAGGGTGTTTTGATGGTTCTGGTGACTGATTGGCAAGAGTTTTAGTTTATTAAAAGGAGAAACTTTCTTGAAAATCCGGCTAGTCGTCTCTGGGGACTTGGAAAATTGTCGTAGTGAGAACAAGTCGTTTCTGAATATGGACGACTGACTAGTTGTTGTTGTTGTTGTTGTTGATGTTGTTGTTGTTGATGTTAGAGTTGTTGTTATTGATAATTTAACTTTCGTTTCTTTCTCTTTTGTTATTTTTACTTATATGCTTTTTAGTGATGTGTGATTCTCTCTCTCTCTCTCTCTCTCTCTCTCTCTCTCTCTCTCTCTCGTTTATTGTACCTATTTCTTGCTTATTTTATGTTATTCTTAATCCTGCTATTGTTATCTTTAGATGATGTGTGTGTGTGTGTGTGTGTGTGTGTGTGTGTTTCGCTCATGGCTTTGTGTTCCACGCGGTTGACTCATGACTGACAGTAGTATCGTCCTGAAGAGGGCTAAGGGTTCACATGATTCGACCTGCGAGTAAAGCGAGACTTCCTCCTCACAATGCGCCTCATTCTTCACTCAAGGAGGAGAGTAAGTGGCATCTTCTCGCTCTGAGTGGGCCGCCAATATCACTATTTCACCCTGCCAAATGATGACGAGAATGTTACCTATATGTGTGTGTGTGTGTGTGTGTGTGTGTAAAGGAACAAAGGGTATGGTAGAAAGCATAGAGGATTAGATACTTGGGTGCAAGTGGTGGATTGGTGAGTGGTTAGTGGTGAGTGGTGGTGATGGTGGCGAGGTGTGGTAAACTAAACCTTGGTTGGCCCAGCTCCTCCCTCCCCCCATCCCCCCTCTGCAAACCTAAGAGCGAAGGAAGAACAAATAAGTGGAAGGGAACCTCTCATACATAACTCAAAGATCCACCTCGGAGCTTCCTTATGTCAACTATTGGCTGCTTCATCAATGTGTCTTCGCATTATAACGGCGAGTGTTCAAAATTAGTTGCATGGTATGAAATTTTTCTTGTTACCTAGGAGTTAAAAGGACCTGGGCCAAATATAATACTGTACTGTAGTATTTTTCAACTACCTTTTCTATTTTTGCATTGATTTTCTTGTCAACTTAGTGAACCCTAGCCAGGGACCTTGTGAGCGTAACAATGTTACTGTTAATGATGTCACTGTTGCCTTTGACATTTTCTATGTAGAGTATTGCACCGTTGCTCATTCATTCGCAAGCCCCAGTAGTACAATTTTTGTTTATCTACCTGTCTGTTCTGATTCCAGGTAGTGTTTCGCGTAATTATTCACACCTTTGCTCCAGCTGCGATGTACACAGTAGCTGTGTATGTATCCTACAGCTTGATTCCGTCACCTCTTCTTTGCCTCCACCTGACAGCTAGACATTTCACACTACAGAGAGAGGCCAGCTGGAGCACAGCTGCACCATTGTTAATCAGTATACACATTGAATATATTGCATGCTGTTGAAGTAGTTGCATAAATCTGTTTTATGTTATAAGTGATCAGCAACCTTACATTACTTCATCTTTCTAATTATGTATTATTGTTTTTGAATGCAATTGTTCCTACCACATATCCAATCTTTTATATATATATATATATATATATATATATATATATATATATATATATATATATATATATATATATATATATATATATAATTGTTTTCTTTCCTGCTTGTGACAGGCATTGTAGGTAAAGACAATAAAAAAGGAACCTGTCACTGATTATTATATTGTATAAAAAGTTCTAAAAATCTACACTTTTACATTATATATAGAGTACATTTAATGGTTGATACTGATTTCAAGTGAGGCAAGTCTAAGATGATGTCCTTGGCCATTTAATATACTGTTGAGGTCATCTCATGTAAGACAGTCTGTAATACTTGACACTTCATACAAGTAAATCTTAACTTGGCTGATTCATCTTCATTCCTGCAGCTGTGGCCTGTGTCACCTGGGAGACCGGTGGTGGTGTTCCATGTGCTCCAGCTACTGTGGCTGTTCCTGCACTTACCACCTCAGATGTCGTCCATCTTCTTTCTGCCATTCCATTCAGCCTTATGTCAAGTCTTACCTGAGGCGGCTGAGAGAGCTAGATACTGCCACGGCAGAGCCCCTCAACCCAAGACCCAAGTCTGCAAAACCACTTAAAAATGATGCAGCCAAAGGTCAGGATACAACGAGTGAGGACTCTGAGCTCTTTGATACCTCCCAGGTGGAGGACATCCAGGAGGGAATGGACAGCAAGACTCCCATGACGAAAAGAGAAAATTGGCTCAAAGGGAAGAAACAGGCCAGAGGTGGAAGTGTGGAGGCCAATGGAGCCAATGGCACTGGTAGCCAGGATAAAGATGGCAAGAACAATGCCAACTCAAGCTGATGATTTATCCTGACTAGCTACACATTCCTTTTTATATCTAAGGTAAGTGGATGTCTTTGGTAGTAGCAGTGCTGATGCTGTTGATGGTTCTCCAACATTACTCTGTTCAGCCAGAAATCCTCACTTTTTGGCATGACTTAAACTTTGTGTGTTGTATTGTTATATCTTTTTTCATTACACTTACACAGGTGTATGTATTGTGATAGAATAATATATTGTAGATTTTTATCTTGTTCTATAGGATTTATAAGATTAAGATGTTTATAGTTTGATATTTATAGGAGTAAGATGTTTATAGTTTGGATCATAAGAAAACCACTTCATTTATATACTGTGAGTGAAATATGTGTTTTTAATGAATGAAAATTACTAGTCTATGTAATGCCAAGGTCCAACATTTAAAGATCATAAATTTGCCTCTTATATTTTTTCCTGCAATGAATGCTGTCATAAACATTTATGGACATTGAACCACGTGAACAAATCACTCGTATATTTAATGGGATTGAATGTACTATTAGTACATAATTTGTGGACACGTCCCTTACTGCAAAAGTGCTGAAGGCAACCTGCATATACCTTCCAAGTCAAGACCGTCAACCCACACTGTACCGCTAACCACTACACTGAATGGCTTCAGCCTGTAATGGTGTAACTCTGGTAGTGTCCTTTGTGGGATTTCTGGATTGTAAAGTTAGTTTGAGGCATGCATCAAAAGTATACAATTTTGAAGAGGATCTCTGAGGATACATGTAGTTCTCAAGCTATTAAGAATCTTTCATAAATAGTTTAATTTACCTTGAAGGCTTGAAGGAATCATCCAGTAATTTACAGTTTTTACTTTTATATATGATTTATCATGTTATATTGTTGGTTATGAGATTATCAAAATTCAGATGTTATATATAAGGTATATTGAAATTCTAGAATTTTGAAATTTTCCTGTATAGAAGCAAAGTAACTGATCTTGTATAGTATTGAGATAATTGACCACTGAGGGGAGAGCCTTGTCCTGTTCTATTTCTATGGTGTACCTCACACATACATAGTTCATTGCTACTACAGCAATAATTTGTATATCAGCTGATACCCTCACTGTCGACCAACTTCTCTCTTGTTATCTGTTCTCATTTATTGTAACTTCTGGACTCATCTCCTTGTATTGTATGCAATAGATAATAGTGTATACTGGTTACCTGCTTAGCATAGAAAATACTGTTCTTGTATTCTGTGTTCATGATGTACAGATATTTAGTGCCACTAGCTGAGCTCTTTCCAATGTCACTCACTGCCAAAGGTGTTCCATTCGTTCCTGCTGTGATGGGAAAATAGTCGTATATCATACTCTTACAATAAAAGAGAAGCTTGCTGCACTTGTGTGTCACATCACAACTGAATCCATCCATAGGCCGGATAGCCATGTAGCACAGCTCGTTCTGGGATATTGTGGCGTCTCATCACAACCAGCTACTGACCACTGGTTTCTGCTACCATGGCTGGGGCCTCAACCCTTGGGATGCAATTCCTTCAGACTCCAACCTTTCCTACTTGTATTGTCTGATCTTCATTATACTGTACATCAGACTTAAACCATTTCCATGGAACTGAGCAGAAAATCTGGAAGCCAGTTAAGAGGAGAAAGAAACTAAGAAATACCAAATACTTGTATAATCAATTCTTTGATCAAAAATAGTGTCTGCCACACAGGGCAAATGCATAACAATGAGATGATCACATGGCCTTAAAGGAAATACAACAGGGATATGATCAATAGTTCTCCATATTATATCTTTAAACAGAACCTGTGATAATAATAAATACAGTATCAATCAGCAAGGCTCAAGGCAAGAGTACCGCAGTACATGCTCGTATTGTTTAATACCCCGTAAATAGTGAGGGAGACACCCGACTTGTAAATCAACCCACCAATGTGTGATACTGATAAAGCTAATTACGTTAATAAGCTAATGAAGTGCACGTTCGCTATTAAAATTTTCACTAACCCATGACTAACAATTAACAGAAGATTTAAAACCCTTGAAAAATTGTCCTCAGTGACAATTGCAATGGAAAAAATAACATGTCACGGACTTGAAATGCTTAAAAACACTAAGTCAATGCACTTGTTGCCCAGACCCTCCTTGCCTCATACATTGGAGGCCAAACACTTCCAGCCTGTCAGCGCTGATGAGTAGTGACAACCTTCCCCATGGAACTTTGGTCAACTCTCTTGTTACTGATAAACATTTTGGGCACATCACATAATGCATCCTTATCCTGTATTAAACTGAACCATCTCTAGAGCAGCAAATTTAAAATGATGAGTATGATTATCAAAAACAAATGACAATCCCATCCCCCCCCCTGCTGTTGATCCCTTTCCATTCTATGCAGGTGTCTCTTGTTCCAAAAGCTAACCACTCTAACTAAAGCTGTCTGAAGGATACAGGGTTCCCTGGTGGTGTGACTGTCACTTACCAGCGCTGACAAATATACAGCCCAAGAGAGAGACAGAGGACTAGGCTTAAAAAAGTAGAAACTGCGGATCACACCTTCGAGGAAAAGTGAGGGTCACTCGTATGTCAAAGGAGAGGTTTTCAAGTCACCGAACAGTTAAATTGAAAAATGGCTGTTCTCTTTTTGTAACTGTGAATGAAATTCATCACATTAAAGAGCCACAGAGAAAAGACTAACTATGGAAAATAAAGGGAAATTGTGCAAAAAAGAATAGACACCTAATCACGCATGCCCTCACAAACAACATACCCCAAATATTACAGGGCACCCCCACAGTGGAGCCCCAACGCTTTACAAATAGGTCAACAGCCAGCACATGGACCATATATAACTGGCGATTGCAGCCGCCAGGAGACAGTACACGCACTGGAATTGCAGACTGTTAGAAAGCACCTACGTTTGACCACCCAGGCTTGCTTTTCTTTCCTTTACTTGTTTAATTGCACGATGATGTATGCGTAACAAAAAAATATTATTGAACTTGTGAGTATATGGCTCTCTGAGGTTAAAATTATTCTTTGGCCTGATGACTTAAAACAAATAGGAAAAACAATTCACCTGGGAAGCAGCCAGGTTATCATATGGGTACTTTTCAAGCAGGAACTGGATATATTGATTTTAAGCATTAAATATTGCCATAACATTAATGATCCAAATAAAATAGGACTGACTGCAAGCATCATGAAGCATTTCCTATTTCATTCCAACCCAACCCTTGGAATTCACTCAAAATGCGAGTCTCTCTCTCCTTCCAAACAGACCACACTGGTGACTATGGAGGCTTCCAATGTCATTATTATCACTTCACAGTTTCACAAAGCTAGTATCTATATGCTTTGAGACATTAAGAAGCTAGGTGCACTATGGCCCTCTACCAGTAGTAGTGTTCGAATAAGGAATGTAGACTCACAAATTACCCAGCTTGACCTCAGTGCTAAGATCAGAGCATCATCAGTCTCTTTGAAGAAGGCTAACTTGTCTGGCCCGAAATAGTGTGTTTCATACCCATCAACAGGCTTAGGCCATTTTATGAGAGAGAGAAAAAAAAAAAAAAAAAAAAAAAAAAAAAAAAAAAAAATCATACTTTAAGCTTTCTAAACCCTGGTTTGTGATACTCACAAACATATTTATAAACTTTACATTCTAATTATTTTCATCAGAGGATTTCTTTGCTTGTCTCCTGATAAGTGCATTTGCAATCTCAGTTCTGAAGGCATCGTGCTGCTTCTGATCAGGGATGGGCTGAACGGAGCGGAGGCCATTGACAATATCCTTAGTCTTTCCAAAGTATATCTCGTTAAGTGTGTTGCGGATCTTGTTTTCCATGTCCTCTACCATGCGTCCAATGTTGGCTATATGAGGGGAAGACTCTGATACAGGGCAGTCTTGTTCCATCTGTTAAAACAACATCTTTTACCTTGGTACACCATCCATCAGTGCAAACTATATAGGAGCATGTGGCAATGTTATCATCAAATAATAGCTTAAAATATATGATCAATTGTATGAGAGAATACATGAACATTGAGTTGATTATAATAATGATTCATGAGCCACCTGTTTCTGAAGATCACCTAAGCTTGCAGCAAAAGCTTGTTGTGCAGAATGAATCAGGCCATTTACTTATAAGAGAAGTTATATGCAAGACAGGCCAAGCTGATAAGGATTTCTGATGCTTTGTGACTTATTACCTTATCAATCATGAACAACAATTCATAGTCTACTGTATAGTTACTGGTTCAAAACAGGGATGCATTCATTCTAGGTTATAAACCAGGGCAATGCAAGTGGAAGGGACATGAGGTTGTGAGAATGAGAAGGGTATTAGAGTAAGCTACTTTAATAAAGCAGAGGAGGCAAGGCAGAGTGAAGGATGTGTGAGTGGATAGACAGAAGGATGAGTCACCTGTCTTGTGAGTGATCCTCCGAGGTTCATAGTGCCAGAGCCCTGCTTGTTGGTCTGGAGCCAAAGCATCGCAGTGGAGGTGAGCTTGTAGTGTGCTGACCGCCCACTTGACTTCTCAACCACCTCTACCACGTGGATGCTGTCCCAACAACCCTTGATTTTCTTGCTCCCATCCCCAGCCTTCTTTATGAGGATCACACCTGCAAGGTATGCTACCTGACACACCCTGTACAGAATTGTTCCCAATGCAGAAAGAAAATGTTTCTAACTCTGCATACACTAAAGCGAACCCCAGGCACTGATACACAAAGGCTGTACATGAAAAAAAAAAACAGCATTGTACCACAATATCACATGGTATGCATACATGTGTTCATATACACATGTAGAAAGAGTGGTGACTTGAGAACCAAACATTTCTTATTCAAAATGTCAGCATCATGCCAGAAGCAGAAGGCATCCTGTTTGTCACTGTTTTGGAGAAAGCTCCTTAATGGAACAGTATCTTGTATTATAATATAAGAAGACAATAACACCTAAATTTGACTTCCCTAAAAGTTCTGACAGTACAGACATGACCTGAAAAAGATGACATGGAGAAGGTAATCAAAAGCAACAGGTGATGGTTGGGAATCTGACTCAGACTACCTAAATAAACCCAACAAAAACAACTGATTGTTGGAATTGCTCACAAGTAAAGTAAAATAGATGTGTGTATCCATCATTAAATTTTCTAAAAAAACCCAATCATTTACTAATTTCAATACAGACATGTCAAAATATGTCCAATATTAGCATAACAAAATATTTTCTGCTTTGCACTTGTTTCAGACATAATAGTTAATGAAGTGATGTCAATCTCAGGCTTATCAATATCCCTGAATATCCACTGTGTGGTGCTATCATCATAATATCCACTCAGAACCAGAGAAGAAAATTAGAAACCAAAATGAATAGATAAAATAAGAAGTAAATGAATCTCCTTTTGGGAAATCTACACATTTAGAGAAGAATGAGTGTAGCGACTGACCAGCAAAGCCGTGGTCCAGGTCCCACAGGTACACGGAAGACACGCCTCCCTCAAAGTACATGTCGCGATACTGGTCAAAGGCTTGGTTGGCATCCAGCTCAAGCTTCCGTAGCCTGTCGCTGGGCATGGCTCCGTCCTCCAGGGGCGGGTCGTACGTGTTGCTCCAAGGAGATCTGTGGGGCCGTGATAGTGTCATTCATCAAGGGACAATATTGTGATGCTGACAAAAGGTAAGTGACACCATCTGATGACCTGCCTTGGGAAGACTTCTAGGTCTCACAAAAAGTATTATATATATTGAGTTTGGTTAAAATACGGTGACAACTCCAAGCAGACAATCCCTTAGGTATTGCTGAAATTAAATAATGAAATCTTTTTTGAAATGTACCTATCTTTGAAAATAATGACAATATAGGTGTAGCACTGCATCACAGCTTGTATGAGGCTGCATGAGAAGTGTGTACATCTTCCAAACCAGCTGTCATGATCAGGTTATCCCAAGGTGAATTAATAGAGAGAGCTTTTATTTTAAGAAGCAGACAATGCACCTGTAAGAGTCTCCATCTCTGTTGTAGTCGCACAGGAGGTAGTCTTTGCCGCTGTTCTTGTCCCGTGCGATCTTGAGCGGCTGGTCGACTGAGGAGAGCAGTTCCTCACACAGCGCTGGCACCAGATCGATCAGGTCACTCAGGTTGCGCTCTATCTGCTGCGGCGGCAACCTGCGCATCAAGTCCAGAGCGCAGTCTAACTGTTGCTCCATCTGTTGGGAAGATGGCAGGCGTGAGTATGGCCTCAATTACAGTGTTTACCTATCCACAATTCTCCACCTTGAACTAAACAGGTGGCATTGATAGGTGAGCAGTGCATGGTGTGGGGCTTGAGCTGGCATCCTGGCTACCTTACTTAGCACCTGTTGAGACGACATGGCTTTCCACACGTGCTATGACAACTGCTTACTGCACATCACATAACGATACACATAACTTTTCTTTTCATGTAAGAGAGGAGGACTGGCCAAGGGTAACAAAAATATATACATAACAAAAAAGGCCCTCTCAGTCGCTAGTCTCCTCACAGAGCCGATAGAATTAGCCAAAGGAGAGGAACAAATGTCTTAAAGTCTCCCTCTTGAATGAAGCTGTCTCAGGTGTCATTACATTAGATTAACCCCTTCAGTACTGGAATGCATTTTTATCTTGAGATTTGTGTAGGATTCAGAAACTTATATGATGGATTAAAATAGTGAAGACTGTGGCCATTAACCTTCTGACCTCCATAGACCCTTCCTAATATCAATAAAATAGTCTAATGGTACACAAAACTCAAGGAAAAAATGTGTCCCAGTACTGAAGGGGTTAAAAGGCTAAAAAAAAAAAAAAAACAACGAGAACAGCTGAAGCACAATGATTCAGGTGACAGACAGGTGGTGGATGGTGACAGGTAACTAAGACACCTTCACCTCACCTCACCTGTCTACAACAACAAAACGGTACAGGGTCAGCACCTCACCCAACAGGTACTCAGGTGACAGGTGCAGGAGAATGACAGGTCACTCTAGAAGGGGATGACCTGCGTTGACCTCATTTCATCTGCCTCGTTCACCTGACCTCCCATAGCGATCTCTAGTCCCTCCTACTCATCCTACAGCTGTAAATCTCGCTGCTAAACACCGGATATGCCGCACACTACATTATTAGAGGGTGATTCATGCCATTCCAAGGGCGTCCCTCTGCCCCTCCCATGTTACGTCCTCCTCCCGTGCCCCCTGCAGCGGTATTTAGCCCCTTCCCTCCTATGCTGGGCCTTGCAATAGCTGGTTAACGGGGTATTCTCCCAGACTTACCATCGCAACTCTTTCCTACAGGTCAATTTCACGGTAAAAATACGATTATCTGGGCTGCTGCTGCTATCTGCTTCACGGGATGACCAACTGAGGGTCTGAACGCCTCCTCTCCTCCTCCTCTTCTTCCTGTGACCACCGGGTATATACCTGCTTCACACTATATGTTTTGGCTGATTTTCTCATTAATTTTTATTGGTCTACTTCATATATTCATTTTTCAGGTATAATTATCAATGTATTACTTCATTTGTTTACTCCGCACCTGTAATCAAAAGGTGGATAAAAAAGTAAATCTGCTCCATAAACAGAACTGATGAAATAGCTGAATATATCTACTAAGAATCTTGTATAATAGTAATTAATATATTTATATATCAAGAATTACACAGACAAGTGACTATAGACGCTCAATAGGAGTGATAGTAGGTGGTCACGTGACGTACACTTCCGGAGTGTTTGGGTCACCCTCGAAATTGTTATCAGCGGCCTTATTAGCTTTTAAGGACATCCAATGACCCTTCAGAGCCGCGTGCCCCAAGTCACGCCCACCCTGTGAACATCCAGCCCCCGCCCCCCCGGTGCCCCGCACACCTGCACCACCTGCGCCAGGGTGATCGGCACACCTGAGCCCGCCAAGGTGTGTGACTGTGAGGGTGTGAGGCGAGGTGCGCTCACCCACAGGGAGTGCCTTCACCATGCCCATGCAGGCCCCGGCTACTGATGGTGCCAAGGGCGAGCCGCCCGAAATCAGGGTCAAGATTGCCTTCAGTGGGTGAGTGACCGAGTGACCGGCCGGTGTGTGTATGTGTGTGTGTGGCCTGTCATGTTGTGTGGTGTGTGCCTTCTTGCAGGTTTACAGTGAGTACAGTAATCAGCCACCACCCCACAAACTTGGCTACCTTCTTCTACTTTTACCTTCACTCTTGTTTTGTCATATATATATATATATATATATATATATATATATATATATATATATATATATATATATATATATATATATATACAGACATATACATATATGTGAAGAGGGATGCACTGTGTTTTTTCCATTTATTCACGTTGTTTTGCCTTTAGCAAGAGGGGTCTTGAGGTGCATTTCGTGGTGTGCAGTGCAGGATGAGTCCTCACTGCTTGAAAGTCCAGCACCAGATACACATGTCAGCTGAAGTGTGAAGTCCAATAAGAATTACCTTGTCCTGAGTCACTGACTCCACTTGTCCTCTTTTGGTGCCTGATGCTGACCCTATGACTATCCCCTGTGGCTCCTGAGTCATTGACTTTACTCATTCCCTTTCGGTGCCTGCCACTGTGCTGTCCTCCGCGGCTGTCCCCTCTGGCTCTCAAGTGACTGACTCCGCTCGTCCCCTGTGGTCCCTGCCACTGTAGCTGTCCGCTATGGCTCCCGAGCCACTGACTCTACTCGTCCCCTGCAGTCCCTGCCACTGTAGCTGTCCGCTGTGGCTCACAAGCCACTGGACTCCACTCGTCCCCTGCGGTCCCTGCCACTGTAGCTGTCCCCTGCTGCTCCCAAGTGACTGACTCCTGGCTGGTTCCTTTTCCCCATCGCTGAGAGGGCCATTAGTGTGGTGTGGTGTGCTGGGGTGGCGAAGTCTTCCTTGTGGTTGGTTGTTTTCCTTGTCTCTCTGTATGCAGCTTTCTCAGTCCTCCTCTCCTTTCTGATCAGCCCTGAGTGTAAGACTGAGGCGGTGAGTGGTCCTCTGTGTCAGCATGTGTGTGTGATGTGCTATGGTGGTGCAGGTTCTCCTTGTGCTCACATTTCCTCCTCTGGGAGTCCCCCCGTAGCACACCGCCTCACGTCAGCCACAGGGATCTTGTATGTGATGCTCCTCTTTTTTCTGGTGTCTTGTTTACTCGCCTGGTTTACTCAACTGGTTTTGGTATCCCCCTTTACAACGGCATAGTAGGGTAGTATGAGGTAGGGCTCAACCAAAGATAGGGAAATACCACAAACCTGCTGGCACACTAATTCCTGTCTATGAAATAGCAAGTGAATACAGCAGTTTGAAGAATTGATTTAGCTATGTGCCATTGCAGGATTTGGAATAATAACCTTATTGTTATTTTTCCTGACAATGTCAATTAGAAGTCTTTTGAAAAAAATGCATAAAAAAAAGTAGGTTTAAGAAGGGATGATGACAAGAGCAGCAGTTGTTATGGGGGCAACTATGTAGTGGTGACGAGGAACAGTGTTACATGACGGTGCTGCAAATGATGGCAGTCCAAACTCTCTCTCCTCGCCTTCAAAATGTATCAAGTCATTACTCCGATATTTTTCTTCATATATATTTTTTTCTTTTGCCTGGAGGCCTCAATGGATGACCTTTGGTGTGTAGATGTAATGCCATTCTCTTTGCAATACCACTTTCTGCAGGGCTACTCTGAGAGGCCTCCTGAGATAATTCCTGCTGTCAGAACATTTGTTTTTTCTCTTTGTGTCAGTCAGTGGTGTAGGTTTCTTAGAGTATCAAGGGAAACTGCCTGGGGGTGTGGAATGATAAGAAAACTCTGCATTATTACTACTTCACAGAAATGAATAGTTAGATAGAATAAGGTGAAGAATAAAATGAGATAGCAGAAGTAAGTTTAAAAGGGTTTGACAATGTGAAGGAAGGTGTGAGAAAACCTACTGTATCACTGTAAAAATGAATTAGAAATAAAAATAACTGAATGAAATAAAAAAAAGATTAGATCAAGATAAAATGAGATAAGGAGTAGGTAGTTGCAATCCGGGCGACCACTTAAGCTCCACAAGTGAAATAGTTCAATTATAGGAAGACAAAGGAACATAAATGAAAATGTCATTGATATCACAACCTGTGTTTACCGTCATGTTCCATTACAAATACTGAGGACGCACAGTGTGTATTGCCATGTAGCAGTCTAGGCAATGCAGACTGACCTGTGTTGCCTGTGTTAATGTTACTGTGGATGTTGACTCATTATTATTATTATTTTTATTTTTATTATTATTTTTTTTATTTTTATTATTATTATTATTATTATTATTATTATTATTATTATTTTTATTATTGTTATTGTTACTACTACTACTACTACTACTACTACTACTACTACTACTACTACTACTACTACTACTACTACTACTACTACTACTACTGTTGTTGTTTTTGTTATAATTACTATTGTTGAGTTGAGGGTGTTTGGATAGTGATCAAAGTACAGTGAAAAGTTCTGTTTGGTGGATGACTGGCTGGCTCTAGAGTGTTGAGAAGAGAGCAGGTGTTTGGTAAGTTGTTGTGATTGGCTCTTATGTGACCTCATGTCATGTATTAGTGGAGTGTCCTGTGTCGAAGTGTCTTTGTGGCAGCGTCAATGTGCGAATGTATTGTTACATATATTCATTGATGGTATAAAGGTGACCTAGTCCCTGCAGTAATGGAACGTATTTTTACCTTCAGTTTTGGGAGTGATTAGACAATTTTATTTGCATTAGGAAGAGTCTTTGGAGGTCAGAAGATTAATGGTCAGAGTCTTTACTATTTCAATCCCCACACAAGTTCCTGAAGCTGTATGAAATCACGAAATAGTAAGCAGAATGAATATGAAAATGCGTCTTGGTACTGAAGGGGTTAATATTTTACTGCATTTGTCCTACATCTTTCAATATGGTTCAAACTTTTTTTTATTTGGTTATGTATCTGTACTTACATGCAATTATATGAAACAAATCTGAGCAGCCATATCATATAGTATATACTTAACTATGTATATGTATTGTGTATATTAACCCCTTCAGTACCATAATGCTTTTCCACTTTCATTCTGCTTACCTAGTATTTGATGATTTTATACAGCTTCAGAAACTCATGTGGGGATTAAAATAGTGAAGAGTGTGGCTATTAATCTTCTGATCTCCATAGAACCTTCCTAATGTAGATAAAATCATACACAAATCTCAAGGTGAAAATGTATCCCAGTACTGAAGTGGTTGAGGTGACACAGTTTACAGTAATGTGTGATGTAGTGAAGTAATGCTGCATCCTCTCCCATGATGTCAGGTCAGGTCAGATCAGCTGTAGGTTGGGAAGCTTGGCCTTTGGATTGGCACTTCCCCGATGTTTCTTATTTCATTCTGCTCTGTCAATCAAGTTCTTCCACTGACTCTCTCATCTTCCACATTTCATACGCTATTCCTTTCTTCTCTTGTATCTTTAGACTGTCAAAAAGTAACTGTTGTATAATGTTTTCTTTTTGTGTGTGTGCGCAGGGAGATCTACATCACGTACATCCCTCCAGCGCTGGAGGTGGAGACGCTGGAGCAGGAGATCCGCGCCATGTGTAAATTTGACTCTGCCCAAGTGTTCACCGTCAAGTGGATCGACGAGGAAGGTGAGGCGCCGTTGCTTTGTTGCTCTGGTCTGTCTGTCTGGGGAGGATTAGTGTGCAAGGAAGAGAACAAGGTATAATCTTGTAACTTTCATTTTGCCTGTTAGTGTGAAACTCTTTTATTTTACAACATTTTTGCCTGCAAGCATGTGTGTTGTTTTCATCTAATCCTGTGTGTGAAGAGTTACAGTTTGTATGTGACACAGACTGGAATAAATAGGTAGATGTATCCTGTTTTGATAATCTGTGGAGAGTCTCAGTTTGTAAGTGACACAAACTGGAATGAATAGATAGGTAGATGTTATCCTGTTTTGTTAGAGTGTGTGAGATGATTTAGGTGTGTGTAGAGTTACTAGAGTGTTTGGTAGTGTTGCATCATTATTGCTTGCCACAGACAGTTATACTTATAACCTGTACTGTGTGATGGTTGGACATTATTAGTCTTGACTGTATTAATGTTTTGTTCTTTCCTCCTCCTCCTTCTCCTCTTCCTCCTCCTCGTCCCTTCCTTCCTCCAGGTGACCCTTGCACCATCTCATCCCAGCAGGAACTCAATGAAGCCCTCAGACTGTACGACCTCAACAAGGACTCAGAGCTCACCATCCACGGTAAGCGCATACACCACTCTCTCTCTCTCTCTCTCTCTCTCTCTCTCTCTCTCTCTCTCTCTCTCTCTCTGTTATTGGAGATAATTATATAAGCACAAAAAAGCGTGTTGGTGTGGTGGTAGTCCTTCGTTATGATGTGCCCCAGGAAAAGGAAATGCTTGTCTTCATGAGATGACGTGTGTGTGTGTGTGTGTGCGTGCTCGCTTGCTCTCCACCACATTAAACAGAAAAGTGTCCACGTTACGCAACACTGATTCGTAGCGGTACTTAAAACTACTACTACTACTACTACTACTACTACTACTACTACTACTACTACTACTACTACTACTACTGTGTGCGTGTTCCGGGGACAAGGCTGGCTACTCACTGGGAACTCCGCCTTTGTGGGGAGGAAGAGGAAGAGAGAAGGGGAGGGGGAGAGCGAGGAACATAAGAGAGGAGGAGGAAGAGGAGAAGGGGAGGGGAGAACCCGGAACATAGGGAGGAGTAGGAGGAAGAGGAGGAGGAGGAATAGAAGTAATGGGAGGAGTGGCTAGTTGTCAGGGTAGATGGAAGGGTGGGGGAACAACAAGAGGGGAAAGGGAGGCACTGGGTAACAGGATCTCGAGGCAGCAGGAGGTGTGGCACTCTCGGGCAGTGACACCGTGCCATGCCAACCACCTCCCACCACCACCACCATCACCACCACCACTGTTGCTCCATCTAAATCAGGCCACTCCAGTTAATAGTGTACTGAGTCAACTGCTGCTGCTGTTGCCACCCCCTCCTCCTCCTCCTGCTCCTCCTCCCTCCTACTGCCACCACCATCACCACCGCCACCACCACCACCACCATCACCATCACCGCTGCCGCATAAAGGTCTGTAAGGTCACTTGTATTCGTTATGTGCTTTGTTCTTCCTTGCTTCACTCTTACTTGTCGAAATCAGTCAGTCAGTCAGTCTTAGTCAGTTAATTTTTTTAGTGTATAAAGTGGTCAGAAGAGAATCAGTCAGTCATTCATTGTGGTTATGAGTTGTTCATTACCATTGCTGCTATTTGGCCATTCAGTCAGTCAGTCAGTCAGTCAGTCAGCTGGGTCATTCATGTTAGTATATATCCAATCATTCAGTCAGTAAGTCAGTCAGTCAGCCAGTCAGTCAGCCAGTCAGTCAGTCAGTCAGTCAGTCAGTCAGTCAGTCAGTCAGTCAGTCAGTCAGTCGGTCGGTCAATCAGTTAGTGCTTTCATCCTGCAGTGAAGCAACAATAGTCCGTTATTAATATTTTACACTGCTAGTCAATCCAGGAAGAGTTTAGTCAGTCAGTCAATCATTCAGCCAGCCAGCCAGTCAGTCAGTCAGTGAGTCAGTCAGTTAATGTAAGTGGATGGATTGGTGAGGTGGGCGGCGTAGGGCGTGACATCAGTGGTGGTGACGGTGATGGTGGTGGTGGTGGTGGTGATGAGGGTGGGGGGAGGAGTGACAGTAATGGTGGTGTGGGTTGTGATAGTGGCATGGCTCACGTCACCACCACAAGTTACAAGCAAGCTACTGTTCACCACCACCACCAGCCATCCTTCTATTCTTTCATACCATCTCTCTCTCTCTCTCTCTCTCTCTCTCTCTCTCTCTCTCTCTCTCTCTCTCTCTCTCTCTCTCTCGTTAATGGTGGGTGTAAGTGTCATAATGGCATTCTTTATCTCCCCCTCTTCAGTAAATTGTGTGTGTGTGTGTGTGTGTGTGTGTGTGTGTGTGTGTGTGTGTGTGTGTGTGTGTGTGTGTGTGTGTGTGTGTGTGTGTGTGTGTGTGTTTCTGGTTTTCTGCTCAACGTTTTCAATTCTCTCAGCATAATTTACTTGTTGATATTCTCTCTCTCTCTCTCTCTCTCTCTCTCTCTCTCTCTCTCTCTCTCTCTCTCTCTCTCTCTCGAATGCATTGTCTTCACGTCAACAAGAAGAAAAATGCATACAGTTCTATTATTTTTTTTGTAGTCGTGAATAATAACATTTTAGTGCCGAGTGTTGGGTCACGTTGTTGTTGTTGTTGTTGTTCTGGTCGATAAGAGAGGAAGTGTAGACTTAAAGGGCATTTCTCTCTCTCTCTCTCTCTCTCTCTCTCTCTCTCTCTCTCTCTCTCTCTCTCTCTCTCTCTCTCTCTCTCTCTCTCTCTCATTCGTTTCCCGGAAGGCATTAGAGTCAATTGTCGCCCATCATCTTAGTCTTTCTCGGGTGACGACGCGCGCGCGCACACACACACACACACACACACACACACACACACACACACACACACACACACACACACACACACACACACACGTTACATTCGTTAGTGTTGGTTGTATTGTAGAAAATTTTTAGTTTTGGCCATCATCATCATCATCATCATCATCATCATCATCATCATCATCATCATCATCATCATCATAGTTACCCTAAGAAATTTCTCATGAAACCTTGACTTCCTCCTCCTCCTCCTCCTCCTCCTCCTCCTCCTCCTCCTCCTCCTCCTCCTCCTCCTCCTCCTCCTCCTCCTCCTCCTGTTCCTCCACTATCATCACTATATTATCATCATCACAAGTTACTGCCAGGAATTTCTTAAGCACATACATACAGTCTGCATAAGCGTGGTTGCCTACGTGTGTGTTCCCATGGTGCAGGAAGAGGAAAGGGTGGAGGAGGAGGAGGAGGAATAGCAGGTGCAGAAGGAGACGGAGTACCGGGGAGGAGGAGGAGGAGGAGGAGGAGGAGGAGAGGGTAAGCAGGATTTGAGGGCAGGAATTCCACCTCTTCTATATTAAATTATTCCCCCGAAGCGACTGTGGGAATGTCAAAAATGCCCTTCTCTTATTCCTTACCTAAACAGACCGTGACATGTGGTAATACAGAGAGAGAGAGAGAGAGAGAGAGAGAGAGAGAGAGAGAGAGAGAGAGTTTTGTCTGTACAGGTGTTAGAACTTTCTCCTTGACTGTCCTTTTTGTCAACCACCTTGTCACGTGGTTTGGCTTGGCTTCACGTGGCTTGGCTTGCCTTGGCTTAGGAGGGTTGACTGGTGTATTAGTGTGTGTGGTTCTTCCTTTGCGTTATTTTGGTCCGTGTTCAGAAACGCTTTGCTGTCTCACCACGCCTGTTTTCCAAGGCCACAGAGATGATTAGCGGGGTTTTCAAGAGTGTTTCTCCAGTTGATAATGTAGAAATCTTCTCATTCTGCCTCTAGAACCGTAAAAAACACTGTTAAAAACGCTTTGCTGTCTCACCACGTCTGTTTTCCAAGGTTACAGACATGAGTGGCGGCGTTTTCAAGAGTGTTTCTCCAGTTGATAATGTAGAAATCTTGTTAATCTGCCTCTAGAACCGTAAAAACACCGTTAAAAAGTTCGTTCGTGTCATTTTAAACAAAGCCTTTTCAAATAGTGGAGGTGAAGCACAGAAGCGTTTAACCCTGACAGTATCTCGCTGCGGCTTCAGGAACTCATATGGAGATGAGTATAGTAATGATCCTGGCCATTAATCTTTCGACCTCCATAGACCCTTCGTAATGCCAATAAAATCGTCTAATCACGCCCAAAAATCACAGTAAAATTGCGTCTAGGTACTGAAGGGGGTTAAAAATACGAGCCTTTCCGAGTTTTCCTTGGTGTGTGTTACTAAGATGGAATGGGAATTTGATTTATATGAGTAAATAACGAGTAAATGAGTGGATATATTGATCAGTCGTATTAGATAATGTATGCTCTCTCTCTCTCTCTCTCTCTCTCTCTCTCTCTCTCTCTCTCTCTCTCTCTCTCTCTCTCTCTCTCTCTCTCTCATTGTTATAGGTGAAGCAAGGAGAGTGGATAGAATTGAGAAAATGCATCAACGAATGAATGCGTGTTGGAAGTGAAAGTGTGATATAGCGTGAGAGAGAGAGAGAGAGAGAGAGAGAGAGAGAGAGAGAGAGATGATTTATGAGTACTCGTATGTGGGAGTTTTCTTTATCTGCGCCTAACAACATTCTCTCTCTCTCTCTCTCTCTCTCTCTCTCTCTCTCTCTCTCTCTCTCTCTCTCTCTCTCTCTCTCTCTCTCTCTCGGAAGGTCACCGGAAGTATTACACGCACTACGCTGCGGAACTGTATCATGCTCTCTCTCTCTCTCTCTCTCTCTCTCTCTCTCTCTCTCTCTCTCTCTCTCTCTCTCTCTCTCTCTCTCTCTCTCTCTCTCTCTCTCTCCCTCCCTCCACTTCCCCTCACCCCCTCTCCCTCTACCTTCCCACTTCCACCTAGCAGTCTATTCACTCACCTGTATTATATTTACTTACCTGCCCATCCAATCTTCTCTCTCGTCGAACCCATCCACTAGTAAGGCTTTCGTTATCTGTCTATTCACTTCCTCGTTCCTTCTTTTCTTTCATTTTCTGTTCATTGTCTACCGGTTTAGTTTCATCTATGTACTTGTTCTCTTGCCTTATTGAGTGTTATTCTCGTGTTTATTTATATATTTTCCCTTAGCGTAGAGTGCGTTGTTAATCTTCTTACTATGCATTTAATTTTAGTATTCTCATTTACTTGCTGTTTTGCCTGTCATATTGGAGTACACACGGTATTAATCCCCTTCAGTACTGGGACGCATTTCTACCTTGAGTTTTGGATGTGATTAGACGAATTTATTGACATTAGGATGGGTCTATGGAGGTCAGGAGATTAATGGCTTGAGTCGTCACTATTTTAATCCCTCACATGAGTTTCTGAAGCTGTATAAAATCATCAAATAGTAACCAGATTTAATATGAAAACGTGTCATGGTACTGAAGGGGGTTAAGGCCAATATTCTGAAACACTTCCTCGCCTCACAGCATCTTTACTATTTTCAAAGGGCTCTGGTTGAAGTGATACGGGTCTTAAGGAAGTTTCTGTAATTCTAGTGAAATGTTAACAAGTTTTCTGTATTGTCAGCAGGACAAATACTCTTTCAAAGGGCTCTAGTTTAAGTGATACGGGTCTTAAGAAAGTTTCCGTAATTCTAGTGAGATGTTAACAAGTTTTCTACATTATTAACAGGACAAATACTCTTTCAAAGGGCTCTAGCTGAAGTGACATGGGTTCTTAAGGATGTATCTGTAAATCTAGTAGGATGTTAACAAATTTTCTGCATTATCAATAGGACAAATACTCTTCAGAACTCGGCTAATCGTCTCTATGGTCTTTGAAAATGGTCAGGTGAGAGAGGGGCTCTGGTTAAGATGTTTTCGGTAAATCTAGTGACATACTGTATTAACAAGTTTTTCTACATTATTAACAAGTTTTCTACATTATCAACAAGACAAATACTCTTCAGAACTCGGCTAATTGTCTCTATGGTCTTTGAAAACGGTCGCGGTGAGAGAGAGAGAGAGAGAGAGAGAGAGAGAGAGAGAGAGAGA
>NC_059304.1:16743485-16750985 GCF_017591435.1 Portunus trituberculatus
TCTGACCTCCATAGAACGTTGCTAGTGTAAAGAAAATCATCAAATCACACCCAAAACTCGTGATAAAAATAGGTTCCAGTAATGAAAGGGCTAATAGGAGATCCATAAGGCTATTATGAATCACGTACTGCTGAATGATTACACTCTACATTCATCATTGTGCATTGTTATATCAATCCATAAGACATCACCGCGTATTAGAGAGAACAGGCGGGTACGTGGTCCTCGAGGCTGTTATGATTCACGAATGATAACTGTATCACTGAACAGAGCACCATTGCGTATGAAAGGGAAAGAACAGCCGGTTATGGTGGCCAGGCGGGGCGAGGTGAGGGAGAGGACAGCGTTGAGTTGGGCCCAGGCTGAGTGGAATCCCGTTCTCCTCGCACAAAAGCATCGGGGGTGATTAGGCAAAAAATACTCCAAGCTGTCAACCGGTTTTAAACGGTTCGAGCCGGCACCAAGACTCCCTGCCAGCTGTCGTGCCTGCGGGAAAGGGACAGGTACGAGTGTGGTGAGTGTTGTGCTGGTGTGCTGTTTGTTCCGCGGCTATGCAAATGTCAACCACGTGAAGTCTACCCCGCTTAGCCATGAAAGGATCAATCGCCTAATGACAGATTGCGTAAGCGTAACTTGATCTAACCATTATCTAACCCAACCTAACCTGCGTATATTGTCTTGCCTTACCTAACCTTATGTTGCCTTACCTAACCTTTTGTTGCCTTACCTAACCTTATGTTGCCTTACCTAACCTTATGTTGCCTTACCTAACCTTTTGTTGCCTTACCTAACCTTACCTTACTTTACCTTGTACCTTATTTTACCTAACCTTACCTTACTTTACTTCACCTTACCTTACCTTACTTTGCCTTCCCATACCTTACCTTACCTTACCTTACCTTACCTTACCTTACCTATCCTCTCTTAAAAGACCTTACGTAATCTATCCTAACCTTGCGTAACGTAGTATAAAACAAACCTAACTCAACCAAACCAAACTTGACGTCTAACCTAACCTAACCTAACCTCATCAAACCTAACCTGAGCAAACTCTGCCTTTGGAGGAATGGAGATGGAATTCCTGTGGCGTGAGGTTGCTTATCCTTGAGAGGGGAGGAACTTAACCCATTCAGTACTGAGACGCATTTTTACCTTGAGATTTGTGTACGATTATACCATTTTATTGACATTAGGAAGGGTCTATAGAGGTAATGGCCACAGTCTTCACTATTCTAATCCCCACATAAGTTTCTGAAGCTGTATAAAATCACCAAATAGTAAGCAGAATGAATATGAAATGCGTCATGGTACGGAAGGGGTATTGGCTTGGTGCAGTGAGTTTATGGGGCAGTGGACGAGGTATAGCTGGGGCGTGGCGGACTGCGAGGGTGAGTCAGGGGCAGGGACAGTGACAGCTATTGACAAACTTGACGGAAAGGATTGGAAAAGTATATGACGTGTCTGCCTTGGGTGTGTTGGTCGAAAAGTGTATGGACTGGTCAGAACACATTGGTACATTGTTATTATTGTTGTTACTCTTGCTACTACTACTACTACTGCTACTGCTACTACTACTACTACTACTACTACTACTACTACTACTACTACTACTACTACTACTACTACTACTACTACTACTATGATATGGCATTACCATCATTTGCTCCATCGTCGTCATCATCATCTTTCACCATCATCATTTCTACTACTGTTGTTGATATTGAAATTGTAACTGAATCCTCCTCCTCCTCCTCCTCCTCCTCCTCCTCCTCCTCCTCCTCCTCCTCCTCCTCCTCCTCCTCCTCCTCCTCCTCCTCCTCATTGTTACTCTTATTCTTATGGATGTTATTGTCATTGTTGTTACAGCCGTTGTTATTGTTATTGATGCGTATATGAATATTGATTGGAGAAACAAGTAACACACACACACACACACACACACACACACACACACACACACACACACACACACACACACACACACACACACACACACACACACACACAGCAGGTAGTGAGAGGTCGCCTTCCCTTTCCAGGACGTACCAATGATTACTCATATTTATTATTGACAACCTCCCAAACCCACTATTTTTTTCTTCTCTTACCCCTCCCTACCCATCCTTCCTCCTCCTTCCTTCCCTTCCCGCCATTCTTCTCCAGCCCCTTCCCCACCCACACCCTTGCCGTTCGCCCGAGTTTTAAGGCTTTGGACTGACCCGAGGAAGAGGAAGAAGAGGAAGAAGATGAGGGAGAAAGGGAGCCATAATCCAATCTAACTTGAGGCTAGACTTCATTATTTTTCTCATCTCCCTGCCTGTCTGTCGCTCTGGCCTTTTATTTATTCCCTTTATAAATTTTTGGAGAACACGGATTGGCGGTGCAGCGTAGCGTGGCGGCCTTCAAGAGAGAGAGAGAGAGAGAGAGGAGAGAGATACACAGGGAATAGAAGAGGATAGAATGACACACACCAGTCGACAAATAGATGGGTAGAGAGAAGAGAGTGATGGGAGGAAGACGAGAGGCAGTTGCTGGGGAGTGAGAGAGAAAGAGGGGAGTGCGAGAGGGGAGAGGGAGACGGCAATTGCAACAGTGTGGGTGAGTAGGAGAGGGGAAGTTGGAGAGCCATGTGAGAGGGGAGTGGTGCAGGAAGGGAGGTAATGGTTGGGGTGGTGAGAGAGGGGAGAAGAGGGTATATTGTAGGGGTTGATAGAGGAAGAGGAGAGGAGAGGTATGGGTGTTGCAGGAGAGGGAGGTGTGTGGGAAAAGATGAGGGTGAGTGACAGAGAGAGAGAGAGAGAGAGAGAATGGGTGAGGCAAGTGCAGTGGTGTGTGTGTGTGTGTGTGTGTGTGTGTGTGTGTGTGTGTGTGTGTGTGTGTGTGTGTGTGTGTGTGTGTGTGTGTGATGAGGGGCAATTTACTAATGAAGGTTATTTACAGTTTGTCAAGAAATTATGTCGCGGGTGCAGGCGCTCTTCCTCCTTGGAGAGAGAGAGAGAGAGAGAGAGAGAGAGAGAGAGGTGACATACGTAACGTTTATTTACAGTCAAGAAAGGCAAGATAAACATTTTGTATCCGCTCCCCAACACTAATCTCTCTCTCTCTCTCTCTCTCTCTCTCTCTCTCTCTCTCTCTCTCTCTCTCTCTCTCTCTCTCTCTCTCTCTTCTTTCTTTCTTTCTTTCTTTCTTTCTTTCTTTCTTTCTTTCTCTCTCTCTCTCTCTCTCTCTCTCTCTCTCTCTCTCTCTCTCTCTCTCTCTCTCTCTCTCTCTCTCTCTCTCTCTCTCTCTCTCTCTCTCCTCTCCTCTCCTCTCCTCTCCTCCTCCTCCTTCCCTCCTCCTCCTCCCTCCTCCCTCCCTCCTCCCTCCCTCCCTCCCTCCCTCTCACACACACACACACACACACACACACACACACACACACACACAGCATAGTTAGTCTTGATCTAATTCAGAGACAAGGATGAGAGAGCAGCAGCAGTAGGAAGAGGAGGAGGAGGGATGTGGATGACGTGTGTGAGTGGGAGGGTGGCTGGGTGGGTGGGTGGGTTGGTGGGTGCGTGGGTGGGTGGGTGGGTGGGTGAGTAATGTGTGTGGGAGTGTTGTGGGCGTTCTTAAAATTACCCTTTGAAGTAGCAGTGACACATCTTCCTCTTTTCTTTCTCCTCCTCTCTTCCTCCTCCTCCTCCTCCTCCTCCTCCTCCTCCTCCTCATTCTCCTCCCCTCTTCCTTCCTTCCTTCCTTCCTTCCTTCCTCTGTCATTAGCTTTTGTGTGTTTTTTCTCGTATTTCTCTTTTATTTGTATTGTTTTATGTGTGATCTTTTTCTTCCTCCTCTTCATCATCATCATCATCATCATCTTCTTCTTCTTCTTCTTCTTCTTCTTCTTCTTCTTCTTCTTCTTCTTCTTCTTCTTCTTCTTCTTCTTCTTCTTCTTCTTCTTCTTCTTCTTCTTCTTCTTCTTCTTCTTCTTCTTCTTCTTCCTTTAAGATCACCTTGTAACTCTCTCTCTCTCTCTCTCTCTCTCTCTCTCTCTCTCTCTCTCTCTCTCTCTCTCTCTCTCTCTCTCTCTCTCTCTCTCTCTCTCTCTCTCTCTCTCTCTCTCTCTCTCTCTCTCTCTCTCTCTCTCTTCTTCTTCTTTCCCTCCTCCTCCCCCTCTTCCCCTCTCCTTCTTCACCTTTCCCCTACCTCACCTCACCTCATCGATTGTTGTGCAGTGGTTCTGTTGAAAATTCCTCCTCCTCCTCCTCCTCCTCCTCCTCCTCTTCCTCGTCCTTCCTTACAGGTCTGTTGCTGTTTGGCTTTCCTTTGTATTCCTTTGTATTCCTTCTCCTCGTCCTCGTCCTCCTCCTCTCTGTCCTTCTCGTCATTCTCCTCGTCCTCCTCGTCCTCCTCCTTCTCGTCCTCGTCCTCGTCCTCCTCCTCCTCCTCCTCCTCCTCCTCCTCCTCCTCCTCCTCCTCCTCCTCCTCCTCCTCCTCCTCCTCCTCCTCCTCCTCTCTACGTCACCTGGTTGTCCTCTTTTCAACTTATTTTCACCTAGCAGAAAAACTTTGGGTTATGGTCTCTTTCTTTCTTTCTTTCTTTCTTTCTTTCTTTCTTTCTTTCTTTCTTTCTTTCTTTCTTTCTTTCTTTCTCTCTCTCTCTCTCTCTCTCTCTCTCTCTCTCTCTCTCTCTCTCTCTCTCTCTCTCTCTCTCTCTCTCTCTCTCTCTCTCTCTCTCTCTCCTTTTTTTTCTTAATTATTCGCTTAATTGAAGTTTATAATCCATTAAAGCTTATATTGAGGTCGTTACCAGACTCTCTCTCTCTCTCTCTCTCTCTCTCTCTCTCTCTCTCTCTCTCTCTCTCTCTCTCTCTCTCTCTCTCTCTCTCTCTCTCTCTCTCTCTCTCTCTCTCTCTCTCTCTCTCTCTCTCTCTCTCTCTCTCTCTCTCTCTCTCTCTCTCTTTAATTTCACTCCATCTGTGGCGCTGAGTTTGAGTCCCTCTTGACCTGTCCAAATAAAGAAGAGAGAGAAGAGAATGTGTAGGTAGTATTGATGTGTGTGTGTGTGTGTGTGTGTGTGTGTGTGTGTGTGTGTGTGTGTGTGTGTGTGTGTGTGTGTGTGTGTGTGACTGCAGTAGAGAGGTTTGTGGAGGGGGGGAGTGTAACGGCACGTTATTATTGTGAATTCAGCACGGGACACCATCACTCCTCCTCTTCCTTCCTCTTCCTCCTCTTCCTCTTCCTCCTCTTCCTCTTCCTCTTCTTCTTCTTCGTGTTGTATCTCATTGCTTTATTTCTTTTATCTTGTTTTATTATTTTTACTTGTTTTTCTTTCTTTTTTTTATTTTGTTCCTCTCTCTCTCTCTCTCTCTCTCTCTCTCTCTCTCTCTCTCTCTCTCTCTCTCTCTCTCTCTCTCTCTCTCTCTCTCTCTCTCTCTCTCTCTCTCTCTCTCTCTCTCTCTCTCTCTCTCTCTCTCTCTCTGCTCAATGTTTTGCTTGTCTGGTTATTGATATTCTTGTTTGTTTCTCTTTCCTCTTCCTCTTCTTCCTCTCTTTTTTTTCCTCCTCTTTCATTTTCTTCCTCTTAATTATCCTCTTGATCTCAGTCCGGCGTTCCTCTCTGTCCATTATTTTGTTTTTCTGGTTATTGATCTTGTTTGCTCCTCTTTCTCTCCTCTTCCTCCTCCTCCTCCTCCTCTTCCTTTCCTTCTTCTTCTTCCTCTTAATCCTCCTCTTGATCTTCCTCTCTGCTCATTCTTTTGCTTGTCTTGTTATTGATCTTGTTTGCTTCTCTTTCTCTCTCTCCTCTTCCTCTTCCTCTTCCTCTTCTTCCTCATTCTCTTGTTTGTTTGTCTATTCTTGTGCTTCTTGTTCTTCCTCCATTCTCCTCTTTTGGTTCTCTTCATTGTAGTGTCCTTGATTTTCCTCTTTTTTTTTTCTGTCACATCGCTTTCCTTCAGTTTTCCTCTTGGTGTGTTTCTCTTATTTCTTTTCCTCTTTCCTCCTTTTTGTATCGCAGCTGTTCTTTCCTCTTGTCCTTGCTTTCTTTTTTTTTTTTTCTTCGTGGTGTTCTTGCTCTTTTGCTTGTCATCTTATTCTTCTTGTTTCTTGTAATCCTCTTTTTTTTTTTTATTCATCCTTTTTGTCTTTTTCCTTTTTCTTTTCTTTCTCGTTGTCTCTTTTTCACCGTCACCTTTTCCCTTTCTCATCTTTTCTTTTTTTCTTTTCCTTTTTTTTTTTTTTTCACGCGCTTGCTTTTTCTTTTTTCTTTTCTTTTTCTTAATATTTTTTTTCACTCTTGTCTATTTCCTTTTTTTTCCTTTTTTTATTCCTTTTCTTTCGTGTTCACGCTTGCCTTTTTTCCATTTCCCTTATTTATTTGTTCATTTCTCTTTCGTGTTTATCTTTTTTTTCTCTCTCTCCTTCACTCCCCAACAGTCATCATTTTCCGCCCTTCCTCTCTTCTGCGTCTTTTACTTTCTGCCTCCGCCTCGTCACTTTTTTCGTCTATTTTTTTCCCCCTTCGCAAACAAGACAAGTATGGTGAGAGACAGGCAGCCCCTCAGTCACCCGCCTTCCAAAAGAGGGAGTGGGTGTGAGAGGCCCCTCGTGCTGCCCTCTTATGGCGGCACGAGGCACTGCTTGACTGACTGCAACGCCCCTTTCTGTACTGGTGGGGCCTGTGAATGATGGATCGGTGGTGTATGATTCAAGGCAGTATTAGTAGTGGTGGTGGTGTTAGTGGTGTTCCTTTCATTCGTGTGTTATTTCCTTATGCATCTTTTCATTTTAGTAACAAATTAGGTGATTCAATTTTGTTTTTCTCTCGCCCACTGCTGTATTAGTATTGTTTTTATTATTATTGTATCTACTGTATTGTTATTAGTGTTCCTTTCCTTCGATCGTGTTATTATTATTATTTTTATTTATTTTTTTTCAAAGCCATTTCGATTTTAACCCCTTCAGTGCTATGACGTTTCCATATCCATTCTGCTTACTGTTTGGTGATCTTATACAGCTTCAGAAACTTAAGTGTGGGGATTAAAATAGTGAAGACTCTGGCCATTAATCTGACCTCCATAAA
The DNA here is from genome assembly GCF_017591435.1 of Portunus trituberculatus. Taxonomy (NCBI): domain Eukaryota; kingdom Metazoa; phylum Arthropoda; class Malacostraca; order Decapoda; family Portunidae; genus Portunus; species Portunus trituberculatus. The sequence continues at coordinate 16,750,549 of NC_059304.1, forward strand.
CCCTTGCTGATGTCAATAAAATCGTTTAATCATACCCAAAACTCAAGGTAAAAACGTGTCCCAGTACTGAAGAGGTTAGATGTGGCCTCGCAGGAACGCTCCATAAGGTACAACTCCTATTCTTTGTAGTTTATTTTAGTTTACCGCACAAAATGAAAAACAAAACAAAAACAAAGCAAAAAAGATGAACAATAAAAAAATCTTGCTAAATATCGTGACATTGAAAAAAAAATGAGAAGAAGAAAACGACTGAGGAGAAAAGAGACTAGTAGGAGGAGGAGGCGAAAAGATACGTGGAAGAAGAGGAAGAGGAGAATGTGAAGGAGAAGGAAGAAAGAAAGAAAAGAGAGACGACAATGAAGAAAAAAAAAAAGAGAGGAGGAGGAGAGGAGGAAGAGGAGGAGGAAAATAGGAAGAAGAAGAAGAGGAGGAGGAGG
>NC_059304.1:16755985-16778485 GCF_017591435.1 Portunus trituberculatus
TCTTTCATCCATTCATTCAGTTGTTCAATCTCTCAGTCAGTTATCCAGTGGGTCTTTCATTCACTTACTTGTTCATTCATTCATTCATTCAGTCAGTCAGTCAGTCAGTCAGTCAGTCAGTCAGTCAGTATATCAGTCTCTTTCATTCATTCATCAGTCAGTAATTCAGTCATCAGTCAGTCAGTCTCTTCATTCAGTCAGTCAGTCAGTCAGCCAGCCAGCCAACCAGTCAATCAGTCAGTCATTCATTCATTCAGCCAGGCAGCCAGCCAGGCAAGCCAGTCAGTCAGTCAGTCAGTCAGCCAGCCAGCCAGCCAGCCAGCCAGCCAGCCAGCCAGCCAGTCGGTCAGCCAGAGAGTCTGTAAGTTTTGTCCTCCAGTTTGACGCGACAACAAAGGAAAGAAAAACGGAGTGTGGGAAATGGAAAACGGAAGATGCTTGCAGAGAGAGAGAGAGAGAGAGAGAGAGAGAGAGAGAGAAAGATAGTGGTAGATCTAATCCCTAAGGCTTCTCTCTTCATCTTTTCCTTTTCATCTTAGTTTTTAGCATGGGAATTTCCTCCTCCTCCTCCTCCTCCTCCTCCTCCTCCTCCTCCTCCTCCTCCTCCTCCTCCTCCTCCTCCTCCTCCTCCTCCTCCTCCTCTATTGACGTTTTCTGACTCTTCTTACTTTTTCCCTTCCATCTTTTCCTCTTCCTTTCTTAAATATGAGCCACTTTTTTCTTTTTCCTTTTTTAAATTTATTTCCTTTCTTTATTACATGGTTGCTTTCTTTCATCACTCCTCCTCCTCCTCCTCCTCCTCCTCCTCCTCCTCCTCCTCCTCCTCCTCCTCCTCCTCCTCCTCCTCCTCCTCCTCCTCCTCCTCCTCCTCCTCCTCCTCCTCCTCCTCCTCCTCCTGCAGTCAATTCCCTTCAGCTCACGCACCACGTAAAACCCTCCTAAAGCTTCTCTCATTGGTCCATTCATTGTGACGTCACAGCTATTCTTGTCTCTGATTGGCTAAGATTCCCACTAGAGCTTGTTGGTGCGTCCTCTCCTGTTTGTTCCGCCTGTCTGTCAATTTGTCTTGTTTGCTCTCTCTCTCTCTCTCTCTCTCTCTCTCTCTCTCTCTCTCTCTCTCTCTCTCTCTCTCTCTCTCTCGTTTTGTGGTTAGTTTTTGTGTTTATGGATGATGTGGTGTGTGTGTGTGTGTGTGTGTGTGTGTGTGTGTGTGTGTGTTTGTGTAGTTAGTGGACAATTGGTGGTGGGGAATAACATGCCGTGTGATTTATTTTAGTGTTTGATAAAGTTTGTTATTGTGACTATTGTTCTGCCGTCACCACCACCACCACCACCACCACCACCACCACCACCACCACCACCACCACCACCACCACCACCACCACCACCACCACCACCACCACCACCACCACTACTACTACTACTACTACTACTACTACTACTACTACTGCTGACACTATCACCACCACCACCACTGCAGTTATTACTTTTTTCTCTCTCCATACCGCAGACGGGGCTATAAATTTCACACGCCCTCTGTCAAGCACGGCACGCGAGAGAGAGAGAGAGAGAGAGAGAGAGAGAGAGAGAGAGACAGAGACAGTTATCACAAGACAATCACCATACTCATAAAAACTTCAAAAAAACCTCTTCGCTAAACATCGTCCTCCTCCTCCTCCTCCTCCTCCTCCTCCTCCTCCTCCTCCTCCTCCTCCTCCTCCTCCTCCTCCTCCGAATTTTTACTTTATTTTGACGGACGAAAAATTATAACTGGAAAAGAGAACCGTGAATGGAGAGAGAGAGAGAGAGAGAGAGAGAGAGAGAGAGAGAGAGAGCAATCAATAAAGTAGGAATTATAGGTGAGGATAATGATAGGGGGAGAGAAGGAAGCAGAGGAGGGAATTGACGTACTACATGAAGGAAAGGAGGGAAGGAAGGAGGAGGGAGGAGGGAAGGAAGGAAGGAGGGAGGAGGAGGAGGAGGAGGGCGGATGAAAGGAAGGAGGAGCGAGGAGGGAGGGATGGAAGGAAGGAGGGAGGAAAATGATGGGAGTGAAGAACAAGTGGAATGTTTTGAAGAGAGAGAGAGAGAGAGAGAGAGAGAGAGAGAGAGAGAGAGAGAGAGAGAGAGAGAAATACTACTACTACTACTACTACTACTACTACTACTACTACTACTACTACTACTACTACTACTACTACTACTACTACTACTACTACTACTACTACTACTACTACTAACAAAACATTTATAATATCGTACAGTTTGCCTTCTTTTGTTGCTGTTGTTATTGTTGTTGTCGTTGATGGTACTACTGGTGTGTTTGTGTGTGTGTGTGTGTGTGTGTGTGGTGACGTCAGGGGTCGTAATGAAATCAGTGTTGGGTTTTCGTGTCCTAACCAATTATAATGAAAAGGAAATAAATATGTAGGGTTTGTAAATTATTGTTGTATCAGATTAAATTTATGGTTTAGCGTGTGTCAGCTCCCTTTTCCACACACACACACACACACACACACACACACACACACACACACACACACACACACACACACACACACACACACACACACACACACACACACACACTAATCTACCATCATCATCTTTTCCTCATAAACTTCTCTCTTCTCTATTTCGTGTTCACTCCCCCTTCTCTTCTCCCCCTTCTATTTTTTCTCTCACGCTACGGTCCCTCCTCTTTCCTTCCCTCTTTCCCTCCTCCTCCCCCTTTCTTTCCTTCTCACTCTCTTTATTCCTATCCTCTTCCCCTCCTCCTCCTCCTTTTCTTCCTTCTCACTCTCTTTATTCTCCTCCTCTTTTCCTCCCTCCTTCCCTCTTTCTCCTTTCCTTCTTACTCTCTTTATTCTCCTCCTCTTTTCCTCCTTCCTTCCCTCATTCTCACTCTCTTAATTCCTCTCCTTTTTCCCTCCCTCCTTCCCTCTTTCTCCTCTCCTTTTCACTCTTTTAATTCCTTTCCTCTTTCCTCCTCCTCCTCCTCCTCCTCCTCCTCCTCCTCCTCCTCCTCCTCCTCCTCCTCCTCCTCCTCCTCCTCCTCCTCCTCCTCCTCCTCCTCCTCCTTTCCTTCCTTCTCACTCTCTAACCTAAGCTAACTAAACCTTACTTAGCCTAACCTAACCCAACCCAACCCAACCCAACCCAACCCAACCCAACCTAACCTAACCTAACCTAACCTAACCTCACCTCACCTCACCTCACCTCACCTCACCTCACCTCCCTACCTTCCCTCTCTCTCTCTATTCCTCTCTCCTCCAGCCTGCGTTCGTGTTGTCGTGTGTGGAAGTGGAAGTTTGCGATTCGTAATGTGATGAGTCTGGGGGGGAGATCTTAGGTATTTAGCGGGAGAAGTAGCGTATTTTTTTTTTTTTTTTTTATTTAATCGTTGGGCAGTTTCGTTTCCTCCAATTTTCTTTTTCTTTTTTTTTTGTTGTTGTTAATTGTCTTTTCTTGTTTGTTTTAATCTTTTTCCTTCTTTTTTCTTCGTGGTTAAGTCTTTGAGCAGTCTCGTTTCTTCCAATTCTCTTTTTTTTTTTTTTCCCTCGCGTTAATTGTCTTCTTTTTGTTTTGTCCTTTTCCTTTTTTGTATTGTTTCTTGTTTTCCTCGATCTGTCCACTACGAATTTTCATCTCCTTTTTCCTCTTTTTTTTTCTCCTTCACATCTCCCTTTCATTCATTTATTCATTCCTTTCTCCTCTTTCCTTTCCCTCCCTCCCTCTCCATCCATTCTTTGTTTATTTTTCTATTCCTTTTCTCTCATCTCTTACTGACTTTCCACTGTTTTCTCTTTCCCCTTTCCTTTATTCCACACTTTCCCCTCAGGTTTTTTTTTTCCTCTTACTATTTTTTCCCTCCATCCATTCTCTTCCCTTCCTTCCCTTCACTATTAATTCCCAGTTCTCTCTCCCTCCTCTTGCCTTTTCTTTTCTCTCCTTTTTCTTATTCTATACCTCTCTCTTTCATTCACTTTACTGCCCCTTCAGGTTCTCTTCCTCCCCCTTTACTCTCTCTCTCTCTCTCTCTCTCTCTCTCTCTCTCTCTCTCTCTCTCTCTCTCTCTCTCTCTCTCTCTCTCTCTCTCTCTCTCTCTCTCTCTCTCTCTCTCTCTCTCTCTCTCTCTCTCTCTCTCTCTCTCTCTCTCTCTCTCTCTCTCTCTCTCTCTCTCTCTCTCTCTCTCAAGCTCCTCCATTCGTTTCCTCACTACCCCTTTATACCTGCTAATCCCTAACACACACACACACACACACACACACACACACACACACACACACACACACACACACACACACACACACACACACACACACACACACACACACACACGTATTTTCAAACACTTAAGTGCTTCACATTCGCTATTTCAAAAGGCTGTATTTATATTTAAACGAGTATTTTTTAAGGTGCTTTTTTTTTGTGGTTCTAGAGGCAGAGTGACAAGATTTCTACATTATTAACTGGAGAAACACTCTTGAAAACCCCGCTAACCATCTCCTTGGCCCTTGGAAATAGCCGTGGTGAGAGAGCAAAGCGATTCTGTTTAAGGGCTTCCACACACAACCATTTTCCCCATCCACGCACTCACAGTTTCTCCCTCTCCCCTCTCCGCTCTCCCCTCTCCCCTCTCCCCTCCCCCTGCCCCCCAAAAAAAACACCAGGCTTCAGATAAACTCAGGGAAAGAAAGAAGGCAAAAGAAACTTAAGGAAAAGGAAGGAAAGAAGTGAGGGAACGGAGGAGTTTGTGTCCGTACCTTGCTCAGTAGTGGGACCCGCCAAGACCAGGACGCCTTCACCACCACCACCACCACCACCACCACTGCCGCCATCACCACTGCCACGACCACTGCCACCTCTTGTGTAAAGTTTCCGGACCAACTTGCATAGAGAGAGAGAGAGAGAGAGAGAGAGAGAGAGAGAGAGAGACAAACAGAAAAAAAAATAGAAACATGGTGAAATAAAAAAAAAAAACATTTATATTTCCCGGACCAGCTTGTAGAGATAAGAGACAGAGACAGAGAGAGAGAAAGAGAGAGAGGGAAAGAGAAAGAGATAAGCAGTAAGGAAGGAAAAGTAAGATCGAGTGAAGGAGAAAGCGAACGTGAACATGATTGGGGGCTGCCGTGATAAGCCTCGCAGTGGTGATGGTTGTGCTTGTTACGCCCCTTGTTTGATATCCACCGAGGCCGCCATGGCTGGACTGAGGAGGCGGTGAAAAGGAGGAGGAGGAGGAGGAGGAGGAGGAGAAGGAGAAGGAGGGATATAGTATTAGTGTTGGAGTTGCAAAAAGGCAGTTTCCTCCATACCTACCTCCCACTCTCACTTCTTTATTCTCTCACTGCTCTCACTCTCTCTCTCCCTTGTGTGTCCCGCCGCTCGGTGTGAAGAAAATCCCTTATCTCTTCTACTACTACTACTACTACTACTACTACTACTACTACTACTACTACTACTACTACTACTACTACTCTCTCTCTCTCTCTCTCTCTCTCTCTCTCTCTCTCTCTCTCTCTCTCTCTCTCTCTCTCTCTCTCTCTCTCTCTCTCTCTCTCTCTCTCTCTCTCTCTCTCTCTCTCTCTCTCTCTCTCTCTCTCTCTCTCTCTCTCTCTCTCTCCCCTCTCCCCCCTCCCATCTATACATTCCCCCCTTTCTGTAATACCTCATATATTTCCTCACTTCCCATCATTTTTCCCATAATTCTTCCTCTCTCTTGGCTTCCTCCACCTCCTCACTCATCCCTGTCCTCCCCCAACCCTCCCAAACCCCGCTCCCCGAACCTCCAACCCCTCGTCATGGCGTGGGGTTACTGGAACACCTACTTCGTCAAGGGAGCGACTTGTGACAACGGTAAGGCGAAGGAAAGGAAAGAGAAACGGAAGGTGGAGGGTGAAAGGAAGGGGGAGGATGTGGACACGTTTGTTCTATGTTGTGTTGTGGTTGTGGTTGTCATGCTTGTTGTGTGCTCGTTTTGCTCGTTCTTTGCTCGTTTGCGCGTTCTCTTGCTACTACCACCACTGCCACCACCACCACCACCAGCACTACTATTACTATTGCTACTACTACTACTACTACTTTTTTGTTTTCCTTGTTCTTGTTCTTGTTTTCTTTTTTTTTTCTTCTTCGTCTTCGTCTTCTACTTCTACTTCTACTTCTACTACTACTACTACTACTACTACTACACCACCACCACCACCACCACCACCAGAATGAAAGCACTGTTACCTGCCTGTGTTTACTTTACTTCGTGCACTTTTTATTTATTTTTTTTAATCTTTTGCCTGCACTTTCTATTTTTAGTGTGGTTTTAGTCTCTCTCTCTCTCTCTCTCTCTCTCTCTCTCTCTCTCTCTCTCTCTCTCTCTCTCTCTCTCTCTCTCTCTCTCTCTCTCTCTCTCTCTCTCTCTCTCTCTCTCTCTCTCTCTCTCTCTCTCTCTCTCTCCCTGTCATATATATTCTTCTGTGTTCACTGGTTCTTATTTCTTTCTCTTTTTCTTCTTTCTTCCTCAACAAAATTACTGGTATTGCTTTCTTAGTCTTTGCATAAATCTGCATTATTGCCACCACCACCACCACCACCACCACCACCACCACCACCACCACCACCACCACCACCACCACCACTGCTTTAATTCCTGCACCTGTAAGACTTGAACTGCTTCCCTTGCCTTCCTCCTCCTCCTCCTCCTCCTCCTCCTCCTCCTCCTCCTCCTCCTCCTCCTCCTCCTCCTCCTCCTCCTCCTCCTCCTCCTCCTCGATAATAACACCAATACTTTATCTACCACCTTTACTACAACTATCATCACTAATTTTAGCACCCTTGACTAGTGTTATCACCACCACCACCACCACCACCACCACCACCTTTCACTATCATTATCACTAGTTTTACCACCTTTTTATTTGATCTTACGTTTTCTTTGCCTTCACTATCACCACCACCACCACCACCACCACCACCACCACCACCACACCCCTGCTCTGATTCACCTCTAGCTACTGTAACTTGAGTGTTTGGGTGCCAGTAGCCATTTATGTGTCCCACCACCACCACCACCACCACCTGGCTCTCCGCACCCCCACTCTGTCTCTCTCTTTCTCTCCCTCAGTACCTCTCCCTCTCTCCTTTCGTGCACTATTGTCTATGTGAAGGTTTTATGTTGTGTGTTTTAGTCTCGTGTTTTATCATTATTATTATTATTATTATTATTATTATTATTATTATTATTATTATTATTATTATTATTATTATTGCTACTACTACTATTATTATTGGAATGTGTATTGTTTGCGTGCTTGTTGTTGCTTGTTAGTTGTTTTTGTCGTTATCTGAGTGTGTTCCATTCATTTATTCCTCTTTCTTGGTGTTCCGAGCGGCCCGCCATGCTTTGCGTATCCATTGTCGTTGTGTTTATTTTATTTAGTTGCTTATTTTTGTAGAAGTTGTCTCGAGGCGGAAATGAAGTCCCGTCCTTTCTAACCAAATTGTTTCCTTTGTTGCAGGTACGATGGCCGCACAGAGAGAGAGAGAGAGAGAGAGAGAGAGAGAGAGAGAGAGAGAGAGAGCGTAGTGTAAGTGTGAATGAATGAATATATGAGTGAATAAGTGAGTGAGTAAACGAATGAGTGTGTGTGTGTGTGTGTGTGTGTGTGTGTGTGTGTGTGTGTGTGTGTGTGTGTGTGTGTGTGTGTGTGTGTGTGTGTGTGTGTGTTTCTCCCCGCACCGTGACCTGTGGCAACGTACACGTAAGTACACATGTAAGACCGTTTTACATTACTTACGTACAAATGTCGGTAGTAAATCAGATTGTACCGTAATCACACACACACACACACACACACACACACACACACACACACACACACACACACACACACACACACACACAGAGAGAGAGAGAGAGAGAGAGATATGTAAGTGCTCTCTCTCTCTCTCTCTCTCTCTCTCTCTCTCTCTCTCTCTCTCTCTCGTCCATTACTTTCTAGTGTTCTGATCGGAAATTAGATTGGTATTTCTGAATTACTCCTCCTCCTCCTCCTCCTCCTCCTCCTCCTCCTCCTCCTCCTCCTCCTCCTCCTAGTTATTTTAGGCGCGGATATTAGTTTTTCTTTGTCTTTCTCTTCTTTTTCTTTTCTTTTCTTTTAGTTTTCTGCCTTTTTTTCTTCACTTCCTTCTTTTCTTCCTTTTTGTTTGTTATTTCTTCTTATTTTGTTTCTCCTCTTCTTTATTTACACTTTCTCTGTTTTTCTTTTATTTTCTTTTTATTTCCTCCTCTCCTCCTCCTCCTCCTCCTCCTCCTCCTCCTCCTCCTCCTCCTCCTCCTCCTCCTCCTCCTCCTCCTCCTCCTCCTCCTCCTCCAGCTGATCCTGTTAAGTAAGAATATGAAAGGTGAAGTGTGAGGAAGGACCGACCATATTCTCTCTCTCTCTCTCTCTCTCTCTCTCTCTCTCTCTCTCTCTCTCTCTCTCTCTCTCTCTCTCTCTCTCTCTCTCTCTCTCTCTCTCTCTCTCTCTCTCTCTCACCTTGGATTGAGAAGCAGAGTGGTGAAGATAATGGCTAACAGAGAAAGAAGGAAGAGGAGGAGGAGGAGGAGGAGGAGGAGGAGGAGGAGGAGGAAAGAAATAGTATTGGAGAAATCGAGCTGATAATGATTAGAGAAAAGAGAAATGTGAGAAGGAAAGGTTGAGAGAGAGAGAGAGAGAGAGAGAGAGAGAGGTTTTGAATACATCATTAGTGGCTATAAGTAATTCAGCAACGTTCTCTCTCTCTCTCTCTCTCTCTCTCTCTCTCTCTCTCTCTCTCTCTCTCTCTCTCTCTCTCGACTTTTGACGTTTTCATTTTTTCCGTCATATTTCCATATTTACGATTGTTTTTATTTTTCTTGTATGTTTTCTCGTTTTATTTTGTCTGTTTTCCGTTCTGTTTGTTTTTTTCTTATTTTTCCTTTCTTCGTCTTTATTTCCCCCTCTTTACTAAACTTTCCTTCAAACCTAACTTTAACCTAACCTTACCTTACCTTACCTTACCTAACCTAACCTAACCTAACCTAACCTAACCTAACCTAACCTAACCTAACCTTACCTTACCTTACCTTACCTTACCTTACCTAACCCAACCCAACCCAACCCAACCCAACCCAACCCAACCCAACCCAACCCAACCCAACCCAACCCAACCCAACCTAACCCAACCCAACCTACCTACCTACCTACCTACCTACCTAACTAAGAGATGATCAATTTTCGCATGTGCTTTCATAAATACTCCCTTTTTTTTTCTCCTCTCGTTGCTTGAAGGGGGCGAGTGTGGCGCGGCTGACGAGAGGAGTGTCAGCCTTCAATATGTGCCGTGTTGTGTTTATTAAGAGTGTTGCCTCCAGTATTTGTTTGTGTAATGGTCCGATGCAGTTTGGTTTACTTCAATATTAGCAGTTTTATCGGCGTGTGTGTGTGTGTGTGTGTGTGTGTGTGTGTGTGTGTGTGTAAGAGGGGAAACTGGTTAAAGGCAACAAAAAATAGAAAAAAAAGGTCCACTCCATTGCCAGTCCCCTTGCAGGTTAAAGGGTCAGCCGAAGGAAAGGAGCAACTGTCATGAAATTTCCCTTTTAAAAGAAATCAAGACGTAGGAAGATGGGAATACAGAAACAGTTAGTGTGTGTGTGTGTGTGTGTGTGTGTGTGTGTGTGTGTGTGTGTGTGTGTGTGTGTGTGTGTATCGAAACCCATCCAGCCACACAGTTACACATTGATCGCCACAGCACAGTCAATTGGAATCCCTTACGTTATTACCATTGCTTCTATTTTTTTTTTTTTTCGTTTCTTTTTCACCTTGAATGAATAGTAACTTTATTTCTATCCTGCAATTAAAAGCCACAAACTGACACCACAACAGATATTGGAATTTAGTCCCTAGAGTACCGTGACGCGTTTTCATTTTCATTTTGGTTACTATTTGGCGAGTTTACGTGAGGGTCAGTATAGTGAAGAAGAAACATATGTAGGGTTTAGAATAGACTATGACCATTGATCTCTTGACCTCCATAGACCCTTCGTAACGTAAATAGAATGATCTAATCACACACAAAATTTAAGGTAATAAATGCGTTTAAGTTATGAAAGCGTTAAGTAGTCAACAGGTTTATATATGTTGGTATTGAAATCGTGAAGACTCTGTGCATTAATCTTCTGACCCTCATAGACTCTTCGTAATGTAAATAAAATGGTCTAATATCCAAAAATATCAAGGTAAAAACTGCGTGTGGGTATTGAAGGCGTTAAGTAGTGTAGTCAATAGGTTTACTTTCACAAATGTTGGGATTAAAATAGTGAAGACTGACCATTAATCTTCTTAGCTTCGTAGACTTTTCGTAATGTAAATAAAATGGTCTAATATCCAAAAATATCAAGATAAAAACTGCGTGTGGGTATTGAAGGCGTTAAGTAGTCAATAGGTTTACTTTGACCCACTCCCTCGCTCCACTCACTCCCACTCAGGCGCGCTGGAGGAAGTGGAATTCAAGCTCTTGGCAAAATTCAATTACCGTGGAGGGCATTGAGTGGATCTGCCGTGGAAGATTTCTCTGGCTAACGATTTTTCTTTGATTTATTATTATTATTATTATTATTATTATTATTATTATTATTATTATTATTATTATTATTATGTACTTTTTTTCTTCCTTGTCTTGTATTTGGTGGCAAGTTGCGTTTAATTCCTGCTCTCTCAGTCCTGGATGGTCTCTCTCTCTCTCTCTCTCTCTCTCTCTCTCTCTCTCTCTCTCTCTCTCTCTCTCTCTCTCTCTCTCTCTCTCTCTCTCTCTCTCTCTCTCTCTCTCTCTCTCTCTCTCTCTCTCTCTCTCTCTCTCTCTCTCTCTCTCTCTCTGCTTTTATCTCCGGTAGGATCATAAAGTTCGTGTTTTATTTCTTTTCATTTTTTTCACGTTTTTTGCTTTATTTATTTATTTATTTTTTTATTCCTCCTCCTCCTCCTCCTCCTCCTCCTCCTCCTCCTCCTCCTCCTCCTCCTCCTCCTCCTCCTCCTCCTCCTCCAGCCTAATGTATCTTGAACTTAATTTTATGTTTATATATATTTTTTCTTTCTCATTTTATTATATTTTATTGATCCGTTATCTCTCGTACGTGTATTTCCCAACCCGCCCCCTTCTCTCTCTCTCTCTCTCTCTCTCTCTCTCTCTCTCTCTCTCTCTCTCTCTCTCTCTCTCTCTCTCTCTCTCTCTCTCTCTCTCTCTCTCTCTCTCTCTCTCTCTCTCTCTCTCTCTCTCTCTCTCTCTCTCTCTCTCTCTCTCTCTCTCTCTCTCTCTCTCTCTCTCTCTCTCTCTCTCTCTCTCTTTCAAATGCAGTGCCTCCTCCTCCTCCTCCTCCTCCTCCTCCTCCTCCTCCTCCTCCTCCTCCTCCTCCTCCTCCTCCTCCTCCTCCTGTGTCCCTTAATTGGCAACTTTTCTCGCTTCCTTCTCCCAAAAATGTAGTTAACATTACTTCCTTTCCCCTTACTCCCTTCCCCCTGTCTTTCTCCTCCTTTTCTCCCTCCCCCCCTGTCTTTCTCTCCCTCCCTCCCTCCCTCCCTCCCTCCCTCCCTCCCTCCTCCTCCTCGTTCATATTTCTTCCTCCTCCACCTCCTCCTCCTCCTCCTCCTCATCCTTCCTCCTCCTCCTCCTCCTCCTCCTCCTCCATATCGTCGATCTTTTCTTCCATTCTCTTCTTCTTTTCTCCCCTCTCTCAGCTGTCTACCTTTATTTTCCTCTTTATCTCCCCTTTCTGTTAACACCTGACTCTCTCTCTCTCTCTCTCTCTCTCTCTCTCTCTCTCTCTCTCTCTCTCTCTCTCTCTCTCTCTCTCTCTCTCTCTCTCTCTCTCTCTCTCTCTCTCTCTCTCTCTCTCTCTCTCTCTCTCTCTGTTTTATTTTTCCTCATTTATTGTTCTATTTCTGACTTTATCTTCTTTTCCTTCTGTTCTTTCACTAATATTCACACTTTCCTTCCTTTCTCTCATTTCCTTCTTCTTTCCTTTCTGTCCCCTCTCCACCTTTCCTTCTTGTTCCCTCTGTTCCACTTTCCTTCCTCCCTTCACCTCATCTTACCTGTCCTCTCATTTTTTACTTATTATTTCCTCTGTTCGCTTTGGCCAGACGTTCTCCCCTCTCTTTGCATATCATTTCTCTTCCCTTCCCTTCCGTTCCCTTCTTCCCGTAACCTCCTCCACTCCTCCTCCTCCTCCTCCTTCTCTCCTCTTCGTCCTCCACTTACCTGTCCACGCTTATTCTCTTAGTTATTTCTCTTTTTCGCCAAACCTTCCCCTTCGTTGCGTTCTTCCTCATTTCTCCCCTTATGTCCCCTCTCCCCTCGTTGCGCTAGCCTTCTTTCCCCTCTCCCCCGTCTCCCCGGCCTGGTCTGGTCCACCGCTACTATTTAAAGGGGTTAGCGCATGGAGATTAGCAGGGGGAGCTAAATAGAGGTAATTAGCTCGCCTAGGCTGGTGTTTGGCGTGGTTGGTGCAAGGCTGTTGTCTCACCCCTTCTTCCCCCTCCCCATTCCTTCATACACACCTGGCTCTCTCACCATGGATGTTTTCCAAGGCCACAGAGTTGATCAGCGGGGTTTCCAAGAGTGTTTCTCCAGGTAATAATGTAGAAATCTTGTCACTCTGCCTGTAGAACTGTAAAAACACCTTAAAAAACGCTTTGTTCTCTCATCATGACAATTTTCCAAGGGGACAGAGTTGACCAGCGGGGTTTTCAAGAGTGTTTCTCCACTTAATAATGTAAAATTTTGCTTTGCCTGTAGAACTGTAAAAGCACCTTAAAAAAAATCGTTTAAACTTAAATAAAAGTCTTTTGAAATAGTGAAGGTGAAGCCCTGAAGTGTTTGAGGATACGAGCCTTACCAACCCCTCCCTCCCTCCGTCCATCCCAGTCCCATCTACCTGTCTTCTCAATTCCCCGCTTGTCTAACCCTTTCCTCCACCCTTTCTACCTGTCTTCTCAATCTCCCGCTTGTCTAACCCCTCCTTCCCTCCATCCAAGTCCCTTCCTACCTGTCTTCTCAGCACCCCCTCCTGACTCCTTTCTCTACCTGCCGTCACTTGCCTCGCCTGACCTAACCCAATGGTGGATGTCTTGACCTTACCAACACACGGGCTTATTAACTCTGCTTCCTCTTATCATCTTCCTCCCCTTTCTCGTTTTCCCTCACTTCCTCCTTCTCTTCTTTTTTTCCTTCTCCTACTTCTTCTTCTAGTTCTTTTCTTGTTTTTTTGTTATTTTTCTTCTTCTTCTTCTTCTTCTTCTTCTTCTTCTTCTTCTTCTTCTTCTTCTTCTTCTTCTTCTTCTTCTTCTTCTTCTTCTTCTTCTTCTTCTTCACCTCCTCCTCCTTCTTCTCCTCCTCCTCCTCCTCCTCCTCCTCCTCCTCCTCCTCCTCCTCCTCCTCCTCCTCCTCCTCCTCCTCCTCCTCCTCCTCCTCCTCCTCCTTGTTGTGTAGTTGGTGGCGTCTGCGTTGTTGTTGTTGTTTTTGTTGTTGTTGTTGTTGTTGTTGTTGTATAAGGAAATTCATGGCTGAGAAAAGAGAATGAATAATAAACAAGACAGTAATTTGGTGCAGTGTGAAGGTTGGCGTGGCGGAAGTGGCTCCAGTGCTGCGTTGCTTTAGTTAACACTGTGGTGCTACCTACAGAATTAGCGAGTCACGTTTTTCTTCTTCGGTCACATTTTTTCTTCTTTTTCTTGTCTTTTTTCTTTTTTTCTTTAACGAGTCACATTTTTTTTTCTTTTGGGTTACATTTCTTTGTCTTTTTCTTGTTTTTTTTTTTTTTTCGAGTCACATTTTTTATTCATCTTTTTCTCGAGTCACCTATTTTTTTTTTTTTTTTATTTATTTATTTTTTTATATCCGCCTTTATCTCGAGTCACATTTTTATCCACCTTTTTCTCGAGACCCATTTTTTATTCACCTTATTTTCGAGTCGCATTTTTTTTTTATTTATGTTTTTTTTATTTCACATTTTCTATTCGCCTTTTTCTCGAGTCACATTTTCTATTCATTTTTTTTTTCTGGAGTCACATTTTTTATCCACCTTTTCCTCGAGTCACAATTTTTATTCTCCCATTTCTCGTTTTCCTCTTAATTTTTTTCACCTATTGGTTTTAAACTTTCCCTAACACGTGCCTTTACCGCCTCAGTGTTCAATAAGTGCATACAATTACGACCATTTTTACTTCCATCGTAAAAATTTCACTTAAGCGTTTAATGTGAAGATATTTGTGTATTTTTGGGGAACTACACTGCCTAATAATTCGTGTAATTGTTTAGGGAGTGTGTCATTTTTGTCGGCGTGGTGAGGAAATAGACGCCTTCCTGCGCCATTCAGTATGTGACGCCAAGCACCACCGCCTTTATTTGTTGTGTGAAAAAAAAAAACTGCCATTTTGTGGTGACGAACGTGACTGCCGGAGCCTGACGGGGGAACGCTACATGTGTGTGTGTGTGTGTGTGTGTGTGTGTGTGTGTGTGTGTGTGTGTGTGTGTGTGTGAGTGTGTGTGTGTGTGTGTGACAAACAGACAGAGAAGAGAGATGAGACAGAGTAGACAGACAAACAGACAGGCAAGCAAGCAGATAGACAGACAGCCAGACAGACAGCCAGCCAGCCAGCCAGCCAACCACAAAACCAGAAAACCAGACAGGCAGACAGACATACAGACAGGCAAATGGACAGACAGGCAAGCATACAGCCAACCAACCAACTAGCCAGACAGACAGACAGACATACAGACAGAGGCAGAGTTTTAAATGGCCCTGAGCTTGTAATAGTCTTTCCTGAATCGTGTAGTCGTCTTGTGGATGGGGTGAAGGGGAACTGGGAGGGGAGGGAGGGGGCTGGAGGGAACGAAGAGGAGAAGGGGGTTGGTGAAGGGGGCACAGGTCCAACGAGCTTGCCATGTTACTGGAGATGGACGCCCAATCTTTGCCAACCCTCCCTAAACCTGCCTATTCTTCTTCTCTTCTTCCTCCTCTTCCTCTTCTCCTTCTTCTCCTCCTCCTCTCTTCCTCTTCTCCTTCTTCTCCTCTTCCTCTTCCTCTTCCTCTTCCTCCTCCTCCTCCTCGTCACTCCCTCTCACTCCCTCTCCACTGTCCCTCTCCCTCTCCATTCTTTATCTAGTACTCTTCTGACCTCTTTCTCTTATCATCCACTTCCCTATCCTTCTCCACTCTTCCCTTCCATCTCTTCCCTTCCATCTTCTCCTCTTCTATCTCTTCTTAACCCCATCATCTCCTAATGCCTTGCCACACCTTGTCACTCCCCTCCCCCCATCACCATCACTCCCTTCCCATCACCAGCACCCTCCTCCCACTACCACCACTCTCACAGCAATCACTCTCACTATCTCATTATTCATAGTCCACCACCACCACCACCACCACCACCACGCACCCACTTGTCCCTTTTTTTATGGTCAATTTCGTAAGGTCATCCCAGGTCAGTGAACTCAACTCAGGTCATCTCTACTGTGTGTGTGTGTGTGTGTGTGTGTGTGTGTGTGTGTGTGTGTGTGTGTGTGTGTGTGTGTGTGTGTGTGTGTGTGTGTAGTCATTTGTTGACTGAAGAATAGGTGACTGACTGACTGACTGATTAATTTGATCTAGCCTAATGTCTGATTAATGGTATCTCTCTCTCTCTCTCTCTCTCTCTCTCTCTCTCTCTCTCTCTCTCTCTCTCTCTCTCTCTCTCTCTCTCTCTCTCTCTCTCTCTCTCTCTCTCTCTCTCTCTCTCTCTTTCTTTCTTTCTTTCTTTCTTTCTTTCAAACACAAACACACACACACACACACACACACACACACACACACACACTTCTCTCCTCTTCTTACCCCGAGGGATGGTCAAGGCGCCTTCAACCTCTTCCGCAGGGGCTTAGAGAGAGAGAGAGAGAGAGAGAGAGAGAGAGTAAGATTATGCTTGCAGTCGGTCTAAAAATACTGATCTTTGCCATCTCCTCCTCCTCCTCCTCCTCCTCCTCCTCCTCCTCCTCCTCCTCCTCCTCCTCCTCCTCCTCCTCCTCCTCCATGTTTAAATGTTAGATTTGGTTTTAGCTAAGGTTAACCCTCCTCCTCCTCCTTCCTCTTCCTCCTCCTCCTCCTCCTCCTTCTTCTTCTTCTCCTCCTCCTCCTTCTTCTTCTTCTTCTTCTCCTCCTCCTTCTTCTTCTTCTTCTTCTTCTTCTTCTTCTTCTTCTTCTTCTTCTTCTTCTTCTTCTTCTTCTTCTTCTTCTTCTTCTTCTTCTTCTTCTTCTTCTTCTTCTTCTTCTTCTTCTTCTTCTTCTTCTTCTTCTTCTTCTTCTTCTTCTTCTTCTTCTTCTTCTTCTTCTTCTTCTTCTTCTTCTTCTTCTTCTTCTTCTTCTTCTTCTTCTTCTTCTTCTTCTTCTTCTTCTTCTTCTTCTTCTCCTTCTTCTTCTTCCTCTTCTCCTCCTCCTCCTCCTCCTCCTCCTCCTCCTCCTTTCTTCCTGTTTTTTTTCCTTCGTCTTTTTTCTTGTTTTCTAGTTTTATGTTTTTATCGACTTTAATCCTCCTCCTCCTCCTCCTCCTCCTCCTCCTCCTCCTCCTCCGACACCTGCCCAGCCAAGAATAATGGTTTTATCGGCATTGTATTGAGAGAGAGAGAGAGAGAGAGAGAGAGAGAGAGAGAGAGAGAGAGAGAGAGAGAGAGACCCCAGACCCTCTCCTCTCCTCTCCCTCTCCCTCTCCCTCTCCCTCACACACACACACACACACACACACACACACACACACACACACACACACACACACACACACACACACACACACACACACACACACACACACACACACACACACACACACACACACACACCATCATTACGTGCATGTTCTCTCGTGTGTATTCATTAAGGCAAAGGCGGAGATCACTGCGTTTGACCGTAATGAACTTAGCTAGGTGTACCGGTAATGAGAGAGAGAGAGAGAGAGAGAGAGAGAGAGAGAGAGAGTTATTGGTCTGTAACGAGGATATCCACTGCTCACATCTTTGTATCTGTAAAGTGAAGGTGAATAGTGTACAGAACAGTATTGTAAGGCTTCCTCTCCGCCATTTGTACTAAGAGATACACACAAGGGAGAGTCACAAGGCAATGTCACAAAGCACGAGTATTATGACATGAGTTTACTTCAAGACGTACAAAACATCTTACCTTACCTTGCCTTGCCTTGTCTTGCCTTGCCTTGCCTTGCCTTGCCTTGCCTTGCCTTACCTTACCTTACCTTACCTTACCTTACCTTACCTTGCCTTGCCTTGCCTTGCCTTACCTTGCCTTGCCTTGCCTTACCTTACCTTACCTTACCTTACCTTACCTTACCGAAGTGCTAGTCATGTGACGTCAGCCATCATGGAGCGCCAATCCTCTCTTCTTTACCGCCATCCTAACCAGATCTACTACTATTAATGTGTGTATAAAGAGTGACACAAGGGAGAGTCACGAAGCAAGGACCCAAAGCACAAGTATAATGGCCTTTGTTCACTTGCGAGACACACAAATCTACTGCTGTGTATATAAAGAGAGACACTAGGGCAAGTCACGAAGCAAGGACCCAAAGCACAAGTATAATGGCCTTTGTTCACTTCGAGACACACAAATCTACTGCTATGTAAATAAAGAAAGAGACAAGGACAAGTCACGAGGCAAGGACCCAAAGGACGAGTATATGGTCTGAGTTTACTTGGAGACGCACAAATCTACCGCTGTGATAATCCATATACTGTGCAGAAAACGAGGACCTGGAGAGTTGATTCTGAAGGGACGGGGTTACTGTTCTAAATGATTGTTCCTGGTGGTATTGGAGAAAGGCTCGTATTCTCAAACACTTCTCTGCCTCACTTCTACTGTTTCAAAGGGCTTTATTTGAATTTACTCGAGTTTTTTAAGGTGTTTTTATGGTTTTACAGGCAGAGTGACAAGATTTCTGCATTATTAAGTGAAGAAACACTTGCAAACCCCGCTAATCATCTTTGTAGCTTTGGAATACAGTTGTTTGTAGTGAGAGAGTAAAACGTTTTGATAGTGTTTTTACGGTTCTAGAGGCAAAATTACAAAATTTTACATTATTAACTTTAGAAACACTCTTGAAAACTTCACTAATCATCTCTGTGGCCTTGGAAAATAGTCGTAGTGAGAGCAAGGCGTTTCTGAATACCGACCAGAGAGAGAGAGAGAGAGAGAGAGATTTTTAACAAATATCAGGTGGTCTTGTTCAATTCATCTTAAGGTTAATGAAAGGTTAGTTACATGTAATTGTACAGAAACATAACATATTTACTCTTACACTCAATTACGAGAAGAGAGAGAGAGAGAGAGAGAGAGAGAGAGAGAGAGAGAGAGAGAGAGAGAGAGAGAGAGAGGAGTGTCTGATAAAAGGACAAAGAAACTATTATTATTATTATTGTTATTATTGTTATTATTATTATTATTATTATTATTATTATTATTATTATTATTATTATTATTATTATTGATCTTGTATTTGTGGTGAAATTCGCTTATCTTTTAGAGCTTGTATCCTGATAAGACTTTCTCTCTCTCTCTCTCTCTCTCTCTCTCTCTCTCTCTCTCTCTCTCTCTCCATCAATTTCTGTGGCTCTTAAGGACTAGAGAGAGAGAGAGAGAGAGAGAGAGAGAGAGAGAATGGGGCGGTGAGGCGGTGAGGGTGCCATGTATCGCTTGTTATGTGTCTATCTCACGTCCCTTCCTTGCCTGATTTACGAGTATGTGTGCTGTCTGCTGGTTTGCTGAGAGGCGGTGGTGCTCTCAGATTGTGCCTAGTGGATCTCAGTGCTGACGTGGCGCTGCTGACTTGACTCTCTCACTGGTTTAACATCTTCAAAACTGGGACTCATTTTTTTTTACCTTGAGTTTGGTGTACGATTAGACCATTGTATTGACATTAGGAAGGGTCTGTGGAGGTCAGAAGATTAATGGCCACAGTCTTCACTATTTTTAATACCCACATAAATTTCTGAAGCTGTATAAAATCGCCAAATAGTAAGCAGAATGAATATGAAAACGCGTCATGGTACTGAAGGGTTTCATGGTTGACTGGTGATCGACTGGCTGGCTGGCTGGCTGATCGACTGGCTGGCTGGCTGGCTGGCTGGCTGGCTGGCTGGCTGACTGACTGACTGACTGACTGACTGACTGACTGACTGACTGACTGACTGACTGACTGACTGACTGAATAACTAACTAACTAACTAACTAACTAACTAACTAACTGACTGACTGACTGACTGACTGACTGACTGACTGGCTTGAGTGTGGCTTGTTGGTACTGTGGGAGTTGGTTTTGTGTGGTTAGGCTGGATGGCACGGTATGATTGTGATGGTAATGGATGGGTGGATGAATAGATGGTGAGATTGCTGGGTATGGCGGGCTTGTGTTTTGTGGTGGATGGGTCTGTGGACGGCAGACAGATGGTGGTGGTGGTGGTGGTGTGGGTGTGTGGATTGTATGTGTGAAGCTGTTATATATATTGACGACAAATTTTCCCCCATCACTTTCATGTACCGAAATTTTATACAATACGAGAATTCACCCACGCTATGACCCTCTGAAAAAAAATAAATAAATAAAATAAATGAAATAAAAATCAACGCACCTTTCCAACAAATAAATAAGAAAATAAAAAGCAAATATAAAAGACACCCCAGTAAAACAAAACCAGGAGAACCAGAGTGCACTTGAATCTGTCCCTGGCGGTTCAACAAAAATTAATTCAGTCCACGCCTTTCGACACAAGTCCACAACAAGCATCAAAGGGAATGCCGGAGCAAAAATATACCAGCATTGATTTTTGCCCAGTGCTTGGTAAACAGGTCTGGCTGACGGCACACACTCCCACTGCCTTACCGCCGTTAGAGGAAACAGTGACAGAGACAAACAGGGACTCGGCACCTTTCTAACCCTTATATTGATAGGGGGATCAATAAATACGTGAGTAGATAGAAGAGTTGAGTGAAAAGATAAGCATCAGTATTTATCTTGGGAAGCAATGGCAGAGATAGAGGCAGAAAGGGACTCGCCACCTTTCTAACCCTTACATTGATGGGGATAAATAAATACGTTAATAAATAGAAAAATAAGCATCAATATGTATCTTCAATTTGTGACCGGTTGAACGAATTTTAGTATTTGGAAGTCTAGTAAGTGAATGAATTTAGTTGGGTTGGGTTAGGTTAACATAGAGTTAGGTTAAGTTAAGGATAGGTGTAGTTAGGTTAGGATAAGTTTGGTTAGGTTTAGTTAGGTTAGGTTAGGTTAAGGTAGGGTCGGGTAGGATAAGATAAGGTAAGGTAAGGTAGGGTAAGGTGAAGTGAGGTTAGGTTAGGTAAGGTAGGGTGGGATAGAGTATAGAGTAGGGTAAGGTAAGGTAAGGTAGGGTAGAAGAGGGGAGGTTATTAGGTAGGGTAATTTTTCGTTAAGGTCAGTGAAGTGTAGTGGCAGTGATGGCCGCCTTGCTGCAGTCCGGGAGTCAGTCATTGGGGCTGTTTAACTGTTCACCGTTGTGGGAAGGTCCTGAGGCTTCATATTTTTGTCGCGTGTGGCGGTGGAATGATTCACTCCTGGCTTTTGATGTGCTCTTTGAAGTGAAGGGGTCATCTGCCGCTTGGGACCACCCGCCGCCAGCCCGCCCATCCGCCAGCCCGCCTCCTGAATCACTCTGTTATGGTGGTGGTGGTGGTAGTAATTATTGTTGATGGTGGTGGTGGTAGTGGTAATTGTGGTAGCGTAGCAAGATGATGATAGTAATGACAAATATAGTAATAGTTATGAAGATAAAAGTAATAATAATAACATTAATAATAATAATAATAGCAACAATAATAATAATGATAATAATAATAAAATAATAATTATAATAATAATTCATACAAACAATGTTATCCTGCCAAGACTTAACAATAGGACAAGAAGACATTAGCGTACCAGCTCCTCCTCCTCCTCCTCCTCCTCCTCCTCCTCCTCCTCCTCCTCCTCCTCCTCCTCCTCCTCCTCCTCCAAAAACGGCGGTGCCACTTCTCCTTTAATGTTACTCGGAAAATCTCTTGTGGGCAGGAGGAAGAGGAAAAGGAGGGGGAAGAAAAAGAGGAGGAGGAGGAGGAGGATCGCCTAAGTAATGTATGGCGTTCGTCTTTACTGGTTAGGTCAGGTCAGATTAGGTCATTATTAGGGCTTAATGTGTGTGTACTACATGATATTAGTGGTGGTACACACACACACACACACACACACACACACACACACACACACACACACACACACACACACACACACACACACACACACACCAGATGACCGGTTGTTCCCGCTGGGTGGAGATATTTGGGTGTGTCTCCTCACGTGTAGCCCTGTTAACCTAGTAGTGAGTAGGTATGTAAATCTTGTGACCTTCTTCTTCTTCTTCTTCTTCTTCTTCTTCTTCTCAAACTTCTTCTTCACACACACACACACACTTCACACACACACACACACACACACACACACTGTTGTTATCGCAGTTGTTAGTGTTGTTAATGTAGATTATCTTCTTCTTCTTCTTCTTCTTCTTCTTCTTCTTCTTCTTCTTCTTCTTCTTCTTCTTCTTCTTCTTCTTCTTCTTCTTCTTCTTCTTCTTCTTCTTCTTCTTCTTCTTCTTCTTCTTCTTCTTCTTCTTCTTCTTCTTCTTCTTCTTCTTCTTCTTCTTCTTCTTCTTCTTCTTCTTCTTCTTCTTCTTCTTCTTCTTCTTCTTCTGTTCTTTCTATCATCCATTTACTTTCCTTTCTTGCATCATTAATTTCACTTTACTTTTTTTTTTATTAGTTTTATCTTTTATTTTCTTTTCATTTCTCTTCCCTTGCAAAATTTCCGCCGCGCCGTGGCCAGGAATGCAGCAGCAGCGCTTACTTGCTCCCTGCTGGTGGGCTGGCTGGTTTGTGGCCTCAACTTTGGCGCTTTTCATCACTCGCGCTTTGGAGAGGAATGCCTTTCAAGCTAAACATTTTTCCTTCATATTGCGCTTCAAGTAACACTTTCAACACCACCGACGGAGAAACATCAACATCAACAACAACAATAATAATAACAAGAGCAATATTAACACTATTGATCTTCAACTAAAACAAAACACAAGAACAGGAACAACAAAAGCAAAAATAATAAAAACAATAGCAAGATAGAACAGAACATTATGAACAACAACAACAACAACAAGAGCAAGGCAGTATGACCAACAAAAATAATAATAATAACAGTAACAAGATGAAACACAACAACACCACCACCACCACCACCACCACGAACAACAACAACAAGAAGACAACAGCAGCAGCAGCAAGACAGCCAGGGAGTCGTTAGAAGGAAGGGGTGAGCGTGGCGCGATGAACGAGTAAGGATGGATGAAGGCGTAGTGATGTCATTTGCTCATGGTCGTTACAATAATGAC
>NC_059304.1:16788485-16798485 GCF_017591435.1 Portunus trituberculatus
TTCTCTTACACACACACACACACACACACACACACACACACACACACACACACACACACACACACACACCCCAAGCACTACTAATCATACCTCCATACCAACACAACACATCCCATCCAACACCACACACGACACATCACCTCACTTGGACCATGATGGGAAAGTGGCCAGCATGCTATGGGGACGCACCTGGCCTCGTTTGTCCTGCATGTAACAGCGCAGACTCACGGTGTTTCTCGTCTCTAGGGAGCATCTACCGGCGAGGAGCGAGGCGATGGAGGAAGCTGTACAAGGTGAACGGCCACATCTTCCAGGCCAAACGCTTCAACAGGGTGAGTAGTAGGAGTAATGGTGTGAAGGGAGAGATTACAGATAAGATGGAGGGTTGAGATGGGAAAGGCAAGTGGGTGGAGGCTCGAGTTGAGGGAATGGTTAAGGAAATGAGAGTGACAGGGAAAGTAAGGTGAGGACAGAGGAATATATGTATTGGACTGAATGATTAGGGAATGATAGTGAATTAAATGGAAGAGGATGAAGGAATGGGAATAACAGAATGGTTTGTGGTTGGTGAGGCTTTAGAAAATTTAGAGATTTAATGAAGTGAAAATTTCTTCATTCCACCACCACCACCACCACCACCAACACTCCTAACTCTTTACTTTCCTCTGGTGATGCCAGCGTGCCTTCTGTGAATTCTGCAAGGACCGCATCTGGGGTCTGGGTCGGCAGGGCTTCAAGTGTACTCAGTGCAAGCTGCTCGTCCACAAGAAGTGCCACAAACTGCAGAAGGTGCCATGCAATGCTGATCTAGACACCTCAACAGACACCCTTGCTTCCCACGAATCCTCCACCCTCCCCCGCAGTGGCACCAATGGCAGGATGGCAGTGCAGGAGTTCACCGAGGAGATCTCAGGAAAAGGTAGTGATGGAGGATCATGTTTTGCTCATGGCCTTGTATGCCTGTTCCTCTGCAGTTGAGATTCCTTATGTAATTACAAGGGATGAGTAAACAGTTGTGTATTTGTTTCTGCTGTTCTTGTACTCACGTGGGCTTGATGAATTAAATTGTTCTACATGTATGATTACTTTATCAGAAGTATTTCAGTATCAATGCAAGTACTGTAGTTTGATTTCTTTGTCAGATTTTGTACATGAGTATCAATAGACAATGCTTTCCATAGGTTTAGCTTCGGAAAACAAAACCAAGTTTTGCATGTAGGTACTTCTTGATAGTATTTACTGTAAATGGTATTTTGCACAATGCTGACTTTTGTTATAAGCATTAAGGAGTCCTGTTGGTTACTAGCTGTTTGTTCCAGATCCAGGTATAACTGAAGAAACACCAGTGGAGATGCCAGCAGTTACAGGTAAACATACATACAACATCATTTTATATCGCCAAGCTATACAACATAATCCTTATAATTGTTTGTTCTTTGTAATTTCATTGAACACAAAAGACTTTCTAGAAACATTTTCTGTGAAGTTTCTTTTTGATGAAGTGTGTGATTTGTGTGGCTCTGCAGGCGGCAGCAGTGAGCCCATGTCCCCGTCAGGCCAGGCCGGACAGTACTGCCTCGATGACTTTGAGTTGATCCGTGTGATTGGCCGCGGCTCTTATGCCAAGGTTCTCATGGTGGAGCTCAAGAAGACCAAAAGGATCTATGCCATGAAAGTCATCAAGAAGACACTAGTCACAGATGATGAGGTAATCTTTCATTCATCTTAGCCCTACAGCATCAAGAAGAAATTTTGTTAACATGTATCAAATATCCATCCTTGGTTTTTGTAATAGTATATAATTTTTATTTCTGTTTCAGGACATTGACTGGGTTCAGACTGAGAAACACGTATTTGAGACTGCTTCCAATCACCCCTTCCTGGTGGGTCTGCACTCCTGCTTCCAGACTCCGTCCAGACTCTTCTTTGTGATAGAGTTTGTGCGTGGTGGTGACCTCATGTTCCACATGCAGCGGCAGCGACGCCTCCCAGAGGAACACGCTAGATTTTATGCTGCAGAAATCTGTCTGGCTCTCAACTTCCTCCATGAAAAGGGTAATTGATATTGTTTCCTAGTATTGATAATGTATATGCAAACGTTTCTGCTGCTATCTTTTCTTCAGATGCATCTAAGTAAAGAGGAACTGACTCAGTGTATGAGGAGTTTTGTTGTTGTAGTGTGGGAGAAGGATAGATGCATCATATTAACCTCTCTTTCTTCCTGTTGTGTTTAAAGGCATCATCTATCGAGACCTCAAGTTAGACAATGTACTGCTGGACCATGAGGGCCACATCAAGCTCACTGACTATGGCATGTGCAAGGAAGGCATCCGTCCGGGAGACACAACCTCCACCTTCTGTGGCACACCTAACTACATTGCCCCTGAAATTCTGCAAGGTGTTGAGTACAGCTTCAGGTGAGCATGTCTTGCCTTGGTGCTGTGGTGATAAGGATTTCTCTCATGGTGAACCATTGTAAAGAATCAGTGCCTTTTTTTATGTCCCTTCTTTCCTTTTCCATATTCACTAATTAGCATTCAGTGTGAATTTTTTTTTAAATGTCTGAGACAGGTCAACTGCTAGATTTAAGATAAGAGCTTACTGAAGCAATACATTGATTGTGTAGATTGGTTTTATAGAATGCAGTCCCTTTGTGTTGAGATACTGTGTCCCTTGTCCCCTGTCAGTGTTGATTGGTGGGCCCTGGGTGTGCTGCTGTACGAGATGCTGGCTGGCAAGAGTCCGTTTGACATTGTGGGTGCTTCAGACAACCCTGACTGCAACACAGAGGATTTCCTCTTCAAGGTGAATAAAAGCAGTTGAAATTTCATGTTGTAAGTTTGCTTCCTTTGTATATCTTCCACAGATCATATTTCTACTATTTATTTCCAGTCATCCTTGAGCGGCCAATCCGTATCCCTCGGTCGCTGTCAGTCAAGGCTGCCTCCATCCTGAAGGGCTTCCTCAATAAGAATCCAGTGGATCGCCTGGGTTGTCATCCCGAGACTGGCTTTACAGACATAATTTCTCATCCCTTCTTCAAGACCATCATCTGGGAAATGGTCAGTAGCCATGTCAGTTTGGAGAACTTTTTATTTTTGCTGCATCTCATAACTAGAAAGAATGTTTGTATGTCAATTATGTTCTGTTTCCATCAATAAGCTTGCCTCCATAATACATGTCTCATTATTTCTCCATGTAGCTTGACTCATATATACAAAGGATTTATCTTGCGAGAGTCAAGTTATAAAGTAGAATGAAAGTTGAACGTTAATTGTGGGAGACACTACAAATTAATGAGTGGCCTCCCCTCCCCCCATCCCCTTATGTGACAATGGAAGCTGAAAAAATCACCAAGGAATGAGATTATCAGAGAGCAGTAAGGCAAAGAAAAAGTTACATTATAAGATCTTTCAAACAAGGAGTATATTTTTCAAAGAAGCAGTGAAAGGTATTGCTTGCAGAGGTACTGATCATAACCTGTCATATTCTTGGGTTTCATATTGGTGTAAACACATAGACCATGAACATGGTAAGGAAAGGAAAGGAGTAAGAAAAAAATCTTAATGGAAATTGATTTTATTATCTTTTCAGCTTTTTCATATTATTTAATACACTTCTTATTTCAGCTGGTAGCCCCATGATGCAGTCTCTTTTTTAATTGCTGTATACTGTATTTCTTTTTGATATTCTTCCCTTCTCCCCTACCTACCTTTTGTATAAATCTTCTCTTATCTTCTTTGATTCATTGAAGGTTAGATATTCTCAGTATGCCCGTGCTAGCATTTAAATTTGAGCACTGCAGGAGTATTGATGTGTAAGCATGTATATACCATGTAACAGTACTGACTAGGAAGCACACAATGTGAAATATGCAGTAAAAGTTTGCAATGGTGTAATGGTGTACTATCAGTTCACTTTATTATGTGAAAGAAGTAAAAACAAGGGTTAGGAACACTGGAGTACAGGTGTGCATAAACATAGGTATGTGGAAGCATTATGGAAGGAAGGGAAAATATGTGAAGAGGTATTCAATATTCAATGGAAAAATAGTGTAAGAGAGAGAGAAGATGCTAGATATCGTGGTTCAGACATAGACAAGGACAAAACTGGTAAAGAGCTGAGACTTGTGGGGCATGCCTATGATGAAGGGTAGGACAGCAAGTGTGAAGATAAGGAGACTGTGTGATTGCATAATAGTGGTGCACATGGCTATGGAATACAGGGAAAGGATTTAAGATTCAGATAATGGAGTTCTGTAAGGGGTGCTAGTGTTGCCAGTAGATTAAAAGGTGGAGGCAATGAAAGTGTAAATGGAGTATTTTGTTTGTGTAGCATTGCGTAGTACTAGAGAGAGAGAGAGAGAGATCTGTTGTATCTTACTGTGAAGGCTCATATAATTTGCAGTATATTTGTATTAAAAAGTGATGTATTGTGCAGAGGTTAGTATGCTTGGCTCTTGCTGGAGAGGACCAGGTTCAAATGATTGGTGAGACCATCCTGTAAGTCTGTAAATGTGTCTGGTGACTGTCAGGAGTGAGTGGAAGACCAACAGTTCTACCCTTTGTGTGTGTGTGTGTGTGTGTGTGTGTGTATGTGTTTGTATGTTGGCTAGACAAGACAGTAAGTGATTTGTGCCATTCTTGAAAGGGCAAACTGGCAAAGGTATAAAAAGAAAAGAATCTTTCCTATTCATATTCATTGGAATGGCCATTTTCAGCTGGAACAAAAACAAATTCCTACCCCATTCAAGCCACGGGTGGATGGAGAAAGAGATCTTGAAAACTTTGATCCCCAGTTTACAGCAGAGCCTGTACAGTTTACTCCTGACGACCAGTAAGTCTAGCTCTCCTGTGGCCTCCTCCCTCACCACTCCCTTGGTTGTGCTGCTGGTCAGGCTGACAGGCTGGTGAGAGTGTTGTGAGCTTGTGAGGTTTATGAGGCAGTCCTGTAGAGTTATCAGTAGCTGGGAACATAAATCTGTTGTGCTGTGTGGGAGTCAAACCACTTGTGTAGCAGTGGTGTGTATCTGGTCTGTGCTGCACCTTCATCCCCTGGGCTCCATCCTTTGCCTGTTTTCTAAAATAATTCCATCCTGAAACAGCCCTGTTGATGACAAGCTAACCTGCCTGCCTGTCTCAGTTGTGCATCATTGCACTCATCCATGCCTTGCATATTAATGGGATGAATGAATCCTGACATGATTCTAAAACTGGTTCTAATCATAAGCTGGACTGAATCACTCAAGCACTTTCAGGATGAGCTTGGATGCCAGTGCAATTGACTCAGCAAAACAGTTCTCCCGGGTCCTAACCAATGACTTGCATTCCAGTGGTCCTCTCTCGTGATTGGTGCTGCTGCCCTGTGTACTGGTGTGCTCATGTGTAGTGGCAGTGTGTTTTAATAGTGCTGTTTTAATGTGGCTTATATTACAGACTTATTGGGCTGTGGTATTGGTAGCATAGTACTTTGCTGGTGCATATTTGTGACTATATTTTGTAAATGATACATAACTTTAAACTTATAGATTGCCTGTACAGTAATTTTTATATCTTAGTGCTGTTTACTTAATGTGCATTGGTCTGTAATGGAGGTATGTGGTTTTCTGTGCAAATATGTGGCATTTTAGAGGCAAACCTGTTGGTGGCTCCTAACTGGGTGTGATGTGGTGTCTCTTGGTAGCACACACAACATACACACGTAGTGTTGGGTGGGAGTCAGTAGCTGTGTACGTTGTGTTTACAGTTGGAGCAGCGACAGGTTCCCCCGCCTTACCGCCCCCGGCTAGACTCTGACCGTGACCTGGCTAACTTCCCCCCAGAATTTACAGATGAACCCATTCAGCTAACTCCTGATGATGCGTAAGTACATTCTCTGTCACTGACTACCTCTGCCTCACACCTGCTGCCTTCTGGTGACTTATTCATTCCATTGTAGAAATAGTGATGTCATTCTGAAACACATTTGTTCAGATATGTACATTGTAATTAGGTAAAAATTTGGTTTGCACATTGTGACACAGCATGATGCAAAGCACTAATCTGAAATAACATAAGGTCTGGCAGCTGTAATGTGACTCTTCCACATCTCTAAATGTATGCCAAGCATGCCTTGCTTAAGGAATGTTTATGATGTACTCTGATGGGAATGGGAGTAGCGACATGCACTATTGAAACAGCAGAGCTACTAAGGATTGATATTGATCACATTCATATTTGAGATCATTACTTGGTCTTTCCCATTTAGAACATTACGTAGCAAAGCACCAGACTATTCATATTTTATCTCAGCAGCAGCTGCTTGTTCCTCTTTGCACAGATCCATCAGGTAAGCCAGTTGTACATGTTAGGTTGTGGTGTGATGGTGTGGTGTGTCTCAGCAGTCAGTCTGGCCAGCAGTTACTGTATTATAATTTGTAGCAGGATTATCATGTTTCACTTTGATAAGTCAGTAACTCCTTCAGAGACTATTTGAATTCCAAACTTTTATAGATTGTTTCTGTAATAGGTTCAGTTGTACATAATAGCAGTTAGCTAGATCAGATTGAAGGTAAGTTTGAGTGAAGTTGCATTGACAGATTCACACTTACAAATTTATCATTAAGTTGAAATATGTTAAAAATTGAAAGAAATACTTAGTAATTAATATTACAAATAAAATCAATGATATTTACATTGGCTCTTGTGATATTTACATTTTGCTTATGTAGCTGTGTACTAAAAACATTATCATTATATCATTATTTAGTGAAATAAAGTTTGTGTGAATGATGACAACTACAACTTGAGTGTGTTGCAGGCGTGCCATTGAAAACATCGATCAGAGCGAGTTTGAGGGATTTGAGTACGTCAACCCGCTGCTGATGAGCATGGAGGACTGTGTGTAATGTGGTGGTGGGCCAGTCAGCCTGCCACTGCCCTGCCTCACCCGGATTGTGGCTCCAGCGTTCCATCGTCTTCATCAACACCCAACTCTGCAAAGGAGGTTGTGGAGCTTCTGCCATGTCCTCATATGTCATTTTATGTATATGTCACCTCTCACTTTGAAAAAGTTATTTGTGAAGTGAAGGCTGGCATTGTCATGGGTAGCGTGAGGAATGGTGTGGTGTGGTGTAATGAAGGTGAACTCAGCATGGAAGCCAAAGTGAAAGATGACTGAGCTAAATTGTATCCAAAAATTCCATCAAAGTTACCCAAAGTAGCACACCACACTGAGGAGCATTAAGTAATAGGAGAAGTTTGTGTGTGCCCTAGCGTCATTTCACATTTTCATCCATATATATATATATATATATATATATATATATATATATATATATATATATATATATATATATATATATATATATATATATATATATATGTATGTATGTATAGGTGATAGCAAACAACCAAAACACACTTGCAATGGAGAGCCAATGGATTCATGATGTGTAGTGCCTCAAGTTATCCCTTAAGATTCTCTCTGTGCCCTATGTAGTTTAATTTCAGCACTTTATTTTGTTCTAATTTTCATATACTTGTTGGCTTTTCAAGTCTTATGACTGAGTTGTGGAGAAGAAGTGATAGAAAGAACTTGTATGTAACCTTTCATACCAGCTCTAGGACAGGAAAACAATGTTGACACATTATGTGATGCTTCTGTAGGGACCAAATATAGAGTCTTGTTGAAAGTAATGGATCTGCCAGATATCTCACAGGCTGGTAATTGTTTCCATAGGGAGTACAACTTTAGATATTTATTTCATGGCTTATTTACACAAAGATTTTTTTAAGTTGTAATTGTAACCTGCTGTTGTGTTAGTTTGTAATGGTTGTGCAATATCCAGGCATAGAGAAATTTAAAAGCCTCTAGGAGTCTAGGCAGCTCTTTATGGCAGCAGCATATAAAACTTTTGGAAAAGTAAGTATTTGTTGAAAAAAGAGCAGCTAACTAGGCAGCTTTTATGTCACTGATCAGGAAGGTTCATTGGTGTCTCTTTTAGATAGATAAGAATTGGGTGCTATATTTTGAAGTGTTGTGAGTCATCATGGTCACACTGGAGAAGTGAGTGAAGTTCTGTGGCTTTCATAGGTCCACTTCCCAGCTGGTGACGACAAAACTTAAACAGCATCATCAGCGTGGTTTTTATTTCACATTTTGTTGCATTTCAGTGATTTTTTTCAATATTGTATGCATAAAAAAAGTATTCAGATGTTGAAAGATGATATGATATCTTCTACCATGTGATTATCAAGTTCTCACATGAAGGGGAATTCCTGGTGTCTTCCGCATTGAGGTAATTGTGTCAGGCACTGGAGCAGTTTGTTAACACGTTGATGCCCCCTGTGGCCGGTGATGCAGGGGGTAGATGCTGCTGTGGCCTGCAGAGCTGTGGTGATTCCAGATGGCTGTGAAGCCGGTTCCTGTTGGCTTAAATTGTAATTCATTCTTCATGATTTGATATTATTAAGAAAGATAATTTGACAGTTGAAGCCAGTCACCATTCATCTATTCATGATTTGCATAATGTTTTCATTATCATGAATTTTGTTGACTCCTGTGTCAGAGGTCACAGGTGCAAAGTGCCTGTTACAGAGCCACAAGATGTAATTTTGAAGCTCTAGGTTGATAATTATTTAGCTTCCAGTTGATGTAGACATGTGGGATGCTTCTGGCTCACCACTTACTGACTGACAGAGTTGGCTAAGTCACAGCTCTTTAGGGAGTCACGAGGATGTGCTGGGTTGCCAGAAGAATGGCAGCCGAGTCTCTGGAAGAGGTGTATGAAAATGCATTGTTTGTATCATAATAATAGTATACAAGGCTGTAATCCTAAGGTAGTATCCAGCTTCATCCTAGGAAAGAGAGGAGCTTCTGTGAAGTTTCCCAGATTGCCTGAACCATGATATTCCGGGTACTTATGTTGGCGCTCAGACATGCCTTGGATATTGAGTGGACTGATCAACACTAACCATTCCTAGGACATTCCATGCATAGAGGGAGAAGGAGAGGCTGCTGGCCTTCCTTACACCACTGGCCTCTTCACTCTTCTTTACTCATCAAAGCTTATTTTATTGTTGAAATTGTAATCTGCTCTAGCTTTTGAAATAGTGAAGTATTTCTATTATATTATTATTATTATTATTGTTATTATTATTATTATTATTATTATTATTATTATTATTATTATTATTATTATTATTATTATTATTATTATTATTATTATTATTATATTAATTGTTATTAATATTTTTTTGTCAAAAGCCTCAGTGACTACTTATGATGATTTCTCTCTCTCTCTCTCTCTCTCTCTCTCTCTCTCTCTCTCTCTCTCTCTCTCTCTCTCTCTCTCTCTCTCTCTCTCTCTCTCTCTCTCTCTCTCTCTCTCTCTCTCTCTCTCTCTCTCTCTCTCTCTCTCTCTCTCTCTCTCTCTCTCTCTCTCTCTCTCTCTCTCTCTCTCTCTCTCTCTCTCTCCATGATTTGATATATGCTTAAGCTTAATCTTATGAGGCATTCTCATTTATTATTTATGAATGCTACTGGTACATCACAAGTTGTTATCTTTAAACATCATTCCTTTTCTTCTTAACATTCAATGAAGGCTGTGTTCATTTGCATATAAAAACTGAATGCAAGGAAGTTCTGTGTAACATTTGTATATTCTTACAGTCCTAGGAAATAACAACTTACGTTTTCCTCTTCTCATTTTTTTTTATGACTGTGTGTGCTGGACAGAGTAAGGCTATTTATTGGCGGTGGCTTTCAGGGTCCATTGCTTCTTGTCATTGGCTGCCAAAAATTAGTGGATGCAGTCTGCCTTAACCTTCCCTGAACCTTCACTTTGTAGGCGGCCTGTAACCAATAGTTGATCAAACTGTAAAGTAGATACTTACTTCATGTCCAGTTGTGAGTGGCCATTTTGCCTCCGCTACTAAAGTTGCCTGTGAGGTTTCGTTACTAATTCAGGGCTAGTAGTGTAAATGCTGTTAATTCATCCCAATTGAATGTTATCCTACCC
>NC_059304.1:16803485-16868485 GCF_017591435.1 Portunus trituberculatus
TATACATTAAGAATATTGTTTTTACATTAATAACTTTCACGTTAGCACCAGAGGAGTGGCCTGCGTTCCACGCCACCTGTGTGCTGCCACCTTGACCTGCTGGGTGGACATGTCCTCCACCTGGGGTGTGGTTGTGGTGAATGCATTCCACATCCTTGAGGTCCGGGCACTGTATGTTCGTTGGTGCTGCCGTGTGTTGGAGAAGGGCACCTCCACAGTCTGCTCACTGGTGGCAGCAGCTCGCGTGGGCCTCTGGGCAGCGCGTGGTGGAAGTCCCAGGCGTCGGAGGTGCGGTACTCCTTGCACCTGAGTTTTGTGGCACACCACCAGCGCTGCCACATCACGCCGGTGCTCTAACGACGTGACGGGGGTGTGTGGCGGCAGGTCGTCCTGGTGTGCGTCGTATCCCGCCAGACGTAGAGCTCGTCGCTGCACCTTGTCAAGTCTCTGCATGTGGGTGGCAGCACTTGACATCCACGACAGGCAGCCGTACTCCAGGCACGGACGTATCTGTGCCTTGTATAGCGTGATGATGCCGTGTGGGTCAAGCGTTCCCGCCACCCTCCGCAGGGCAGAGACTCTTAGAGACGCCTGTCGGGTGACTGCACCTACATGGCCGTCGAAGCGCAGGCAGCGGTCCACCGTCACCCCTAAGACCTTGATGTGGTCCTGGAGACAGAGCCTTGCCTCCAAAGCACAGTTGCTCTGAGACCGCTCTGGAGGCTCCTGGCGACCGCGAGATGACCATCGCCTGCGTCTTCTCAGGTGCAAAGGAGACTTGCCACGTTTCTCCCCATTGCTCCACCAGCCGTAGCTGCTTGTTTAGCTGCCGGACAGCGCTCTGGCTATCAAGGCGGCAGTAGGACCGGGAGAGGGTGCAGTCGTCCGCATATGCTTCCACTGTCGGTAGTTTTCGGAGCAGGTCGTCGATATAGATGTTCCACAGGATTGGGCCCAGCACTGAACCCTGTGGAACGGAGGCTTGAACTGGCGAGGGCTCTGACGATTTCCATTGACGACCACATGAAGAGTCCTCCCACGTAGGTAGTCGTCAAGCAGTAGCAGTAGGTCTCCTGGATACCCTTGGCACGGAGCTTTTCAAGAAGTCCCGCGTGCCAGACCCTATCAAAGGCTCCAGCTATATCCAGGGCTACCACAAGCGTGTCCAGGCCCTCGTCCAGGGCGTTTTGCCAGTCTTTGGTGAGGAGCAGGAGTAGGTCGGAGGTGGACCGGCCTGGCCTGAAGCCAAACTGTCTCTCTGAGAGGAGATGGTTTTCACTCAGATGTTGACAGATGGCTCCAGCCACTATCTGCTCCAGCACCTTGCCCACCACAGAGAGCAGGGAGATCGGCCTGTAGTTGCTGGGTACAGACCGCGAGCTCTTCTTGTGGACCGGAACGACTCGTGCCTCTTTCCACATTGAGGGCCATTTTTTCCCTCAGGCAGGTCGTAAAGACGTTGGAGAGAGGACCTGACAGCTCCTTAGCACAGTTCTTAAGGAGGTGTGGGCTGACGTCGTCCGGGCCGGTGGCTTTACCCACTTCCACTGCTCTCAGGAGCCTCTCAACTTGTCCAGCTGTCACTGAGACCAGGGTGATGGTGCTTTGAGTCTCCAGTGGTAGGTGAGGCGCTTGTCTTCCCGGGTCTCCAACCCTCATCTTGTTGCTGAAGCTGAAGCTCTCTCTCTCTCTCTCTCTCTCTCTCTCTCTCTCTCTCTCTCTCTCTCTCTCTCTCTCATAATCCTAATTCAACATTCCTCTTAGCCCTTCACAACAGAAAGATGAGAAAGTTGGAGTAATGAGTGGAGAGATTTGGTAAAGCTTCCAGATAGTAAGTACGTGTGTGTGTGTGTGTGTGTGTGTGTGTGTGTGTGTGTGTGGTTACGTGGGCAACGCTCCCCAGTATAGTTTAGCTCTCCCGTCTCGTCTCTACCTCACTCATAGTTCACTGGGGTCTCCGTGTCTCCCTGGCTGGCTGGCGTGTTGCGTTCTTGCCTTGCCTCTCCTCCCTTGCTCCAAGTGCCAAGTGAAGGTAATGTAATATCCCAAACTGTCTTAATCCCTTCTGTACCATGACGCGTTTCCATATCCATTGTGCCTAACTATTTGATGACTTTATACAGCTTCAGAAACTCATGTGGGATATTAAAATAGTGAAAGCTGTGGCCATTAAAATTCTGGACGCCTTAGACCTTTCCTAATCTCTCTCTCTCTCTCTCTCTCTCTCTCTCTCTCTCTCTCTCTCACACACACACACACACACACACACACACACGGCCCGGTAGCTCAGTGGTTAGAGCGCTGGCTTCACAAGCTGGAGGACCGGGGTTCGATTCCCCGGCCGGGTGGAGATATTTGGGTGTGTCTCCTTTCACGTGTAGCCCCTGTTCACCTAGCAGTGAGTAGGTACGGGATGTAAATCGAGGAGTTGTGACCTTGTTGTCCCGGTGTGTGGTGTGTGCCTGGTCTCAGGCCTATCCCAAGATCGGAAATAATGAGCTCTGAGCTCGTTCCGTAGGGTAACGTCTGGCTGTCTCGTCACAGACTGCAGCAGATCAAACAGTGAAAGTGAAACACACACCCACACACACACACACCCACACAACAGTTAACTATTGGTGTGTAATAATCTCGTTCAGTTCTTGAGAAACGCTTAAAGACACTAATTAATCCCTTTGCCGTAGTTTCTGGGCTGAGAGCTTACAAACTGTTACTCCGGGATACAAGCTTTCCAAACTCACACAGCAATCCATGGCTGGAAAAATATTAGGTGGAATGGAGACAGACTAAAGAATAAAGAATAAATAGGCGAGTGTCTCAGCTGATAGGTACTGAGCGGAGCGACGCGAGAGATAGATAGATAGAGAGGGTGGGAAGGGGGTGGAGGCGGAGATATGAGGAACATGGGGAGGGACGGAGTGGGGGACAGACGGGAAGGTGGAGTGTGGATCGCAGGCAAGCTGATACGTCAGAGGCATGGTACAATAACTTTTTGATCGTTATTGTACCATGCGTCAGAGGCACCTGTAGCTAATGACAGCTAGGTACCACTTAAAAAAGGATGGCAGATGTCACTTTTGTTTGAAATACTGGTAGGAAAACTGCTTCGTGAAATGCATACATACATACATACATGCATACCGTACATACATACATAAATATATACACATATGAGTATATTTTTAACATTGTTGCCAAACGCTTCTGCTCATAGTGGTCGGAACCCATAGTGAAGTCCAGGTTTGCCATGTTTGTCCTTTTAAGGACAGTCTGTCCTTTTTTGAGCCTGTTTGTCCTTAAGTTTTCTTGTAAAAAAGGACAGTCAAAATCTGTCCTTTTCTGTCCTTTTTTCAGCAAAATTTATTTATTTATTTTTTTTTTTTTTTCATTGTGAACCACGGATCCGGTCAAACCTTCAAACACGCAGTCAATAAATTTGTTTCTGCAACTTCCTATCTTTTTATTGTTTTATCATATTTGTTCTTGTGTTATATAAAAATAAATCGAGCATATTATAAACTTATGATTTTTCTGTGGGATCGCAGACTGGTAACTATAATAAGCAACCGGCAACTCCCTTAAAAAAGCGCTCCCACTTCCAGCCTCCCAGCCTAGCCTAAATGTTGCTAAATTTCATATAACCCTGCAGGTTCTCTCTCTCTCTCTCTCTCTCTCTCTCTCTCTCTCTCTCTGCTGATATACACTTTTAAACACATACCTTAAACACACACACACACACACACGCACACACACACACACACACACACAGACTTCTCAGCACTGCAGTCCACTCTAAACCAACTACAGACGTGGACGGAGGACAACAAAATGACCATCAACCACACCAAGACCGTGGTGATGCACATTTGTACCTCCACAGCAGCAGTCCCCCCTCCCCAGCTTTCTGTGGGCCCTCACTCCCTCCAGGTGGTCCGCAGCACCAAGCTTCTAGGTGTCTTGGTGGATGATCAGTTAACATGGAAGCAGCATGTTTCCAACATCATCAGGTCAGCCTCATATAAAATCTATTTACTGCGCCGACTCAGGTCCCTGGGAGCACCGGCAGATGAGCTGAGGGGAGTGTACCTCATCTTTATACTCCCTAAGCTCATGTACGCCGCCCCAGCGTGGTCCTCCTCCTGAACCTCACACAACGACAACAGCTGGAGAGGGTTCAGAGGAGGGCGTTCAGGGTCATCCTTGGGCCTGCCTACAGGTCCTACGAGGACGCCCTGACCTGCCTGAGTCTGCCGAGGCTGGCCACAAGACACCAGGAAGCCTTGGAAAAATTTGGGGAAGGACTGCTGCGTCATCCACGTCTCCGCCACCTGCTACCACCCGACGTGCCTCCCCCTGCTCGCGCCACCCGACACCATAATCGCGTGGCGCCTTTGAGAGCACCGCGCACGGATCGGTACCGGCTCAGCGCGGTGCCCACTATTGTGCGAGCTTTAAATAAATAAGTGAATTTCTAGGTTAAGTTTATCCATAGTTAGGTTAAGCATTTTTAGTTCATTGTGGTAATGTCCCACCCCCTGTACATTTTCAGTGTATTTTTTACATTGCCTAATTAATAAACCGTTTATTATTATTATTATTATTATACACACACACACACACACACACACACACACACACACACACACACACACACACACACACACACACACACACACATATATATATATATATATATATATATATATATATATATATATATATATATATATATATATATATATATATATATATATATATATATATATATATATATATATATATATATATATATATATATATATATATATATATATATATATATATATATATATATAAATACACACTTTTTGTTGTGCTGTCCTTTTTTGGAGGCAAATGTCCTTTTTTTAAAGCAGGTCTGTCCTTTTTTCATGTGTAGTGTCTGGCAACCCTACCGTAGTCAGCCCGGCGGCCGGCCAGTTTACCGTGAGTCATGGTAAACTAGGCAGTTAGCCAGTTTCGCAGTTTCCGTTGGCAGCGTTAGCATCATATAAGCCAGCCGTCTCCCTGACACACACACACACACACACACACAGGTTATACTACGTCACAGCAGGCTGCGGCAAGGCGGGGGCAGCTGCCTTCACACCTTGTGATGCCTAATAAATAAAGACGTTACCCACTATAAAAAAAAAAAAAAAACACACACACACGAGAGAGAGAGAGAGAGATGGAGGGTGGGGGTGACGAACATAATCTCTCTCTCTCTCTCTCTCTCTCTCTCTCTCTCTCTCTCTCTCTCTCTCTCTCTCATGTGTGTGTTTTTTTTTTTTATTGTGGGTAACGTCTCTACCCGTCTTTATTTATTAGGCACCTACAGTACTCCCATGGCCTGTCTCCACTCACCGGAATCGGCGATGGGAAACCGCTCTTGCCCGACTTCGCCTGGGCCACACTGGTCTCACCCACGGTCACCTTGTGCGTCGTGACCCCCCACCTGCCTGCCCTCGCTGCCACTGTACACTTTCCGTCTCTCACATCTTCCTTGACTGCCCTGACACATACCCTCATCGTCGAGCTGCATTCCCTTTCCTAGCCACCCTACGACGCCCCCCACTACTTACTGATTTTCTGGGAGACTCCCCCACCTTCTCCATCACTAACATTTAATGACCTTTCTCACCACCCTCCAGCTCCTACAACACCTCTAAAACATAACACTAGTTCCTAGTGCCATATAGCCTTTCAGGCTTGGTGCTGGTACCAATTATAATTCAATTCAATTCTCTCTCTCTCTCTCTCTCTCTCTCTCTCTCTCTCTCTCTCTCTCTCTCTCTCTCTCTCTCTCTCTCTCTCTCTCTCTCTCATCAATGGGGAGATTGGAAGAAAAGTGAAGGAGCGAAAAGGAGGCAACTCTATTGGTCAAAGTGGAATAAAACATGGTCATGTAATATGACATGACTTTTAGGAAAAGGAGATGGAGGGAAGGGGGAGTGAGAGAGAGAGAGAGAGAGAGAGAGAGAGAGAGAGAGAGAGAGAGAGAGAGAGAGAGAGAGAGAGAGGAGAGGGAAGGAGAGAAAGGAATGAGAGGGAAGTGGATGGAGGAGGGGTAAGGAGTTGTAGGAAGAAGAGAGGAGGAGGAGTAAGGAGGTGGAGGCAAGGAGGGTGGAGACCCGTGACGCTGAGCCCCGCTATGATAAGCTTCTGGCATTCTATATCCATTATACTATTATTTTTCTCTATTTTAGTTATATCAAGAAAAAAATTATCTGCTAATGTCAACTATAAGTGCATGCACATAATTCACATTCTCATATTATAATAACATTGACAGTCAAGTGAAACATGGTCTCATGACATACGGCCTACCTTGTACAGAAGTTAAAAACCTCAGTCTAACTACACCAAGAGATTAGTCTTCTTACACGATTCTTTCCCTTACGTTAAGTTAGGTTAGTGAAAAGTAATCATTTCGTACTCGGTTTACTCGGTTTCACAGTGTAATCAATACCGAAATACTCGGTTTGCAGAAAGTACTCGGTTCGCCCATCACTAGTGAGCGTGGGATCGGGCAGACGTCCACGCGTACTATAGGTTCGAATCCCACCACGTACCGCCTTGAAATTTTGTCATTTGTCGAGTGGTTTAAAGCTACCTACATGTCACCATGATACCCAGGTTTTAGGTAGTTACACCATAGATGCGCTTGGGTGGTGATATGGGTCCAGATATGAGTACCACTGTAAATAAAATGGTCTGCGCTACAGGTGCTACAGGTCATAGCGTAAAAAAAAATAAATAAAAAGAAAAAAAAAAACTATCCTTCCATTGCTCAGTGACTCTCCACCAACCTGCTCATTCATTCGTACCCACTCATACAACAACCAACTCATCCATCTCCCCACCCACCCATTCCTCCTACACCAAGAAAAGAGAAAAAAGTAAAAAGACGGCGTCATAATTTCTGCGGAGGAAGGACATCGAAAGTTTAATATCCTGTATTGGTGTTTCTTGAGTCACAGGAAATCAACATTCCACTCACTCTGGTTGGTGAGGCAGCAGGATGAAGGAATGTTGTTCCTCTCCTTAGCCGCATGTCAAGTCCAAAGAAATCGACGTTATATCGTCGCCATGTCTTGACTCGCGAAAGTCGGAGGAACATCTGGCACTACCAGTCTGTCTTTCAGAAGAGAAGGAAGTAGAAGCACCGCGGCAGCGTGCTTTCCCGTTGCGGTGTAGTTGTAATTTTTCTACTCGAGATCTTTGAGCAGGTCATATCTTTAGTACAGTGACAACACAACTTAAAAATGACACAATACGCCTCTATAGTGTTGATTCCCTTGGTGGTTGTTGTGTGGCTCTTTCCTCCCCCAGTACTAGTGAAAAAGAGCGCGGCGCGAGCAGGAGGCCAAGGTCAAGAAACAGAGGCTTTTAAAATCTCGCTAACTAAAAACCCGAGGCAGCTTCATCAAGACCTGAACATGCTGTTTGCTTGGCCAGGGAACTCCTTAGACGTGAAGGAACAGCACTTTGATATTGACGGCCCATTTCGCTCATGGGTCGCGAAAACATTCACTGATAACTTCCTTCAGTACAGTGGTGTCTCGCTGCCCCTGCTCCTGATGATGACAGTGGTGGCTTGTACACGGCTGCTCAACTATTATATAGAACACGTGGAACTTATGAACCTGGACGCCGTTATGGGGACGAGGATCACTGAAGGTGTGTGTGTGTGTGTGTGTGTGTGTGTGTTTTAGAGTAATCCAGACCATGTCACTCATCACATAAACTTTGAATTACGATATGCAAATTTATCAGCTTATAAACTTTTCTACTTTTGCTTTCTCGTGGAAGTGACTTTGAAATGTGTTTCATATCTCGAACCAAAATAATTTATAGAGTTCTTTCATCATTTTTTTTTAAACATCACGGAAGAACACACACACACTCTCTCTCTCTCTCTCTCTCTCTCTCTCTCTCTCTCTCTCAGCTCAGTTTCGCCTCGCTTTTTTGGATGTGTGGGCAGGAGAGGGCAAGGTATCGAGCGATCCTAATTTGCGTGTGGTGGCGGCTGCGGTGAGGCGCTTACACGGTGGTGCAGCGCTGGTCAGTGAGTCTGGCGAGGCTCACGTTAAGAAGGACGATCCACAGCAGTATGAAAGTAAGTATTTCATAGTTGCACTTACTCTACACATCTTTAGTGTCAAGTATTTGAAGACCGGAAGGTATTAAGTCGATTTTTTGTATTTAAGAATTAAGTTGAACAAAGTTGTAATAGTTATATTAAAAGTGGGTGAAAATGTTTCATATCTGCTTACGGTGTAGGCACACTATGATCTTTTTTACTTAATGTGACAGGTCTTTGGGCGCTCCTGCAAGAGAACTTCTGGGAGGTGAGGTTGGCTGTCCCGTCCCTGCCGCACCCCGCCTCCCACACCCATGGCTCGGTCCTCCAGGGTGAGTGGCACTGAGAGCGCCGCTCTCAAACACTTACCTCGACATAGCTTTTCACATGCTCAGCCTCCACGTAAAATCCTTGGTCCCGTGATATAAGCATTCAATACCTGAGTCATTACACTTTTTATAATGATTTAAAGTTTTAGAAATAACATAAAAGTAATTTGAAACTCAGATGGAATTTGCGCCTTGACATATTTGACTGATTTGGGTTCAGGCCTCGAGCAGCTGAATGGCAGACAGACAGATGAGTGCCTGAAGCAAGTGGCAAGCGGACGCGGGTGTGCCGTCACGAGAGATTGTTTGCTGCTGATGGGAAGTCAGATCTATTCAGGCTACTCTCTCACTCACCAGGTTCTCTTCCTCATCGCTGGAGTGCAGGTGAGGACAATAAAGTGTCAACAAAGTCACGTGGATATCAATAACTCATTTGACTTTCCCACGTTGCTTTTTTCAGGCCGGGTGTAAGGTTC
This sequence comes from Portunus trituberculatus, assembly GCF_017591435.1. Classification (NCBI taxonomy): domain Eukaryota; kingdom Metazoa; phylum Arthropoda; class Malacostraca; order Decapoda; family Portunidae; genus Portunus; species Portunus trituberculatus. Next base: position 16,812,395 of record NC_059304.1, read on the forward strand.
ACCTGGACGCTCTGGGTGCGGAACTGGGTGTCCAAGGGGTGGGTGGCCTTCTCGCTCGCCTGTGTTCCGTCGTGCTGAGTGAAGCGAGGGAAATAGCGGAGGCAGGCTTCCCTCAACACCGCCGCGATCTCTTCATGGAGCAAGGTAACGCTGGAGAGAGAGAGAGAGAGAGAGAGAGAGAGAGAGAGAGAGAGAGAATATATTATTATGTTTCCATCCAGGGGCTGTGTGTGGGCTCTTGGGATACCATGAATTTTTTCACGAGGCCTGGGTAGCGCGGGTGCTGTCCTGGCAGCACGTAGCTGGATGTTACGGAGGTCATCACCACCAACACCTCTCCGCCACACAACACGCCGCTGCTCCGCTGCACTCGTACATTAGGTAAGCGTAAGTGGTGTTTATGACTTTATCTTCACTCAAAAGTTCCATACATTCTTATCTCAAACATCGCTGTGTCCCTGTGTGTCTATTGAGGATATTCAAAACACTTTCGTAAATCTATTGACTGTTTACAGTTTAGTGGACGTTAGTAAAACGTTACACGTCAATATAAGATGAAGCTGCGGCTTGGTAATGGTGATCGAGTACAACGATTCTTATGGAATGATAGGCATAGATGGGCTAAGCAACATATTAATACATTCGCAGGGGCCGCCGAGACGAGCTTGTTATGACCAGCGGCTGTCAGGCGCACCGCTCGGCAGTGGCGCTCGGCTACTTGGCTATCTTCACCCGTCATGCCTTCATCGACACATTAGCCGACTCTAAGTGATCGTCACTCATCCTCCTGACGCCTCACTGTCTCTTTTATTACGGTATATGAAATAGTAAAGAAACTGTGAATACTCTTAATCACGCTGACAAGTGTTTCATTAACATCCAAAGTAGTAACTGCTGTTGTGGGGAACGGTCTTTTCTGCTTGCCAACCAATCCCGTCACCATCACCTAGAGAGCAGAGGGACGTGTTATAGTCATTCATGAGATTCACACTATATTTGTGTGTCTTAGGAGCGAATGAGGCCAAGGGACGATCTATGAAGGGGGCGAGTGTTACGGAGTTGCGAGGCCACACGCACTGGAATCGATGGGAAAACAGAACGACCCTTGTGTGTGGATGTTGTGCACCGTGCCCACCCAGAATTCCTACAGTGGTAAGAGTAAAAAGGAATGTTCCAGTGAAGATGAGTAGAGATACAGCCATGAGTCACAGATACAGTAGCTATGTATGCTCTTAGTAGGTATACTATGGGGTCCTGCCAACCTTTCAAGCATCGTTCCATTACACTGCTGTTTTAAATAAATAGGAGCAGTATCATATATTTTTACCTGTATTACTTGCACATGTGCTAATGCAAAGATCTCAGTGTAGTTACCCTTCTCCAGCTCTCTGACTTTAACCTTTTCATTTCTATTGTTTTTTTTTTTTCTTTAACAGTAACACTCGTGTATAAAGAGGTAATTTGCATGTACACGTACATACAAAAAAGAAAAATGAAGGGATTATTTTTGCCTGTTCTATACTACAGAACAATGCATGATGATGTAACACACAAAAGGTGGTTAATTAAGTATGTAAATACTTGTTTGGGAAATGATTAGGTGTGTGTATTGAATAACACTGGTGGCAGGACCCAGGTGGCAAGTGGCAGGCTGCATCCCCGCCTCACTGAAACAAGCTGTTCAAACTATCATTTCCTTATTTCAGTATTATGAGCATTGGCAATACTATTTACGCGTCATGCCTGATGACCTACATGCTTGATAATTAGCGCAGGAAAATACAGATACGTTTGTTTGGTTGGTTAAAGGATCATGACGTGTCTTGACATTTCAGTAATGTGACAACTGGAAATATTATGTATCGTAAGTACGTGCCATGTCCTCACAATGACGATGATAATGATAATGATAACAATGATATCAATAATAACAATGATAATAATGTTAATAATGATAATAATGATGATAATAATAACAGTAACTACAACAATAATAATAATAATAATAATAATAATAATAATAGCAATGATAATAATGTTAATAATAATAATAATAATGACGATGATAATAATAATAGTAACTACAACAATAATGATAATGATAATTACAATAATAATAATAATAATAATAATAATAATAATAATAATAATAATAATAATAAGAAGAAGAAGAAGAAGAAGAAGAATGGTAATGATGATATATATATATATATATATATATATATATATATATATATATATATATATATATATATATATATATATATATATATATATATATATATATATATATATATATATATATATATATATATATATATATATATATATATATATATATATATATATATATATATGTATGTGTGTGTGTGTGTGTGTGTGTGTGTGTGTGTGTGTGTGTGTGTGTGTGTGTGTGTGTGTGTGTGTGTGTGTGTGTGTAATTCACCTCGGTCGTCTGCTGGCCAACCAGCCAGACCACAACACACTCCACACACCGGGAATGTGAGGCCACAACCCCTCGAGTTACATCCTGTATCTAATTACTGCTACTATACATTTCAGCGGTGGACAAACGGTGTTTTTTGCAGATATCTCCTAAACGAATCGTTGGATGAGTATGATATTTCAACACACTGCCCTGAACATCCGTTCGTAATTTATGGTTAACATACCACAGTGCTATATGTGTTATGTGAGGAGTTTACTCGTGAAAAATAACGCAAAGCCGACGAGTCATGTCGCATTCGAATGAAAGTGTGGTCCCCCCACACACCCACCCAAACCATTCCTAACCACTACTACGTCTCCCCCGTCTCGGAAGTTCTCGCCCTCTTTATCCCTCCCCTCCTCTCCCTAGCTCCTCGCCTCCCTCACTCCTGTGTCCCTCCCTACTTCTCCCACCACTGTATTTATACATTATAATGTTCTGTAAGTGTGTATGTATAGATAGGATTATTAACGAGTATGGTACAATTTCATGAAGGCAAGAAGTGGTTCACGTTGATAATTACTGTATAACAGCACGTTTACGTGTAGTATATAGAAGAGCCATGTTTGCAGTCGTTATGGTCAACCATGTGAACATGATGTGCTGGAATTACCTGTGACACCTTCTACTGTTAGGAAAAGTTGATACTCTTATTGCGTACTGTCTACCTATTGATCATAAAAAGTGGTCTAGTTTATATATAATATTATTTTGTTGTTAGATACGTTGTTTATTATCCAGCTATACGGCCATTAACAGCGGAATTAGCTATTGCTTTCACGGTCGTTTGACCCACTCTGGTTTTCATGTCCACATATACCACCAATTGTATTGAATAATATTATTAATGCATATGTATGTACATACTGACGTATGTAACTATTATACCTATACGTATGTAATTACAATAGGGAAAAAATCAAAGGTGGAAGGCTGATGGTGTGAATAGAGGATGAAGAGGGAATCGGGGAAGAGGGTCATGCGATACTGGGGTAGAGGAGTGGTCTGGGGGTTCTTCAGGGTGGTGGTGGTGGTGGAGGGGTTAGACGAGTACCCCACACTCGTCCGATACTGTATAACACCTTTGATATGATGACTGGATTAGGCGTAATATCACTCAGTAAACTCCTCACCTAACACATATAGCACTGTGGTATGTTAACCATAAATTACGAACGGATGTTCAGGATAGTGTGTTGAAATATCATACTCATCCAACGATTCGTTTAGGAGATATCTGCAAAAAACACCGTTTGTCCACCGCTGAAATGTATAGTAGGTGAACAGGGGCCACACATTAAGAGGCTTGCCCATTTGCCTCGCCGCGCCGGGATTCGAACCCGGGCCTCTCGATTGTGAGTCGAGCATGCTAACCACTACAGTACGCGGTGTGTGTGTGTGTGTGTGTGTGTGTGTGTAGGTAGATAGATACATAGATAGATGAATAGATAGATAGACATATATAAATGGATAGACATAAAGCTATGTAAAGGGGTGTCACGTGAGTGAGAAGGTTTGAGATCTACGTGGGCTACCACCAGCTTAGACTAAAGGTAACAATGTTTACATAGAACGATGCTCACCGAGAGTGGTTAGTAGTTGTTGTCTTTAATGCAAACAAGGGAGGGAGGACGGGGGGGAGTAGGAAGAGAAGGTGAAGCACAAAGCAGTGAGGCACAAGGGAACGATTTGTTCTTTAGGCCTTGTGCAGGCGAGACGTGTGTGTGCCAGTAAGTGGGTTTGGTCGCTGCCACAACACCTTAAGAGTTTGATTAACTTGGAAGGTGTTGTGTGTTGGTCAGGTGTTATCCCTCTCGTGTTTGTTGTAGATGTGGAAGGTATGTTAAACGGTGTGCAGTGGTGCTAATGTTGGAGTATGTTCGTGTGTAGTGAAGGACTTTTGCTCGTTTCTCATGAACAAGAGTATTTTAGAGGACAGGAAAAATTGCCTGACGTTTCGTGGAACTTTTTAAAGTGTATTTCTTGATACCAGTTTCCTATTTGGTACCGGTAAGTCCGTATTGGAAGATGCTATTCCGTAATGAAAACGTGTTAGTGTTCTACATTGTGGGTTATTGCGTTGTGTGCGAGAGTTGTAGGGTGCCGTGACGTTTCGGCCCCAGTTTCGTATGTGCTATGAACCAGTGTACCATTAAATGTAAAGCATTAATCAAGTATTTGTACTGAAACGTCACGGCACCCAGCATCTGGTGTGTGTTTAATACGTAAAGTTTCTGAATGCGAGTAAGGCTTCTAAATAAAAGCTTCAAAATGGTTGTGTACAATAATGTTTTGTGGGCTGTCCAATTATCCATGATTGTTACTATCTGGTGCAGTAAGTGTAAGAACAATCTACTATTAAACTAAGGCGTGTTGTGGTGTACATGCTAGGTACAGCACCACACGCTAGTGAAGTCCTTAAGTAATGTACGCAGTTTCATTAAATTTGGGTAAATTTGAGGCTAGTCACACTGATAATTATAATATAGTGAAGTTTGTCCCTGTATCATAGAGAAGGTCTTACACTTGGCATAAACTTAACAAATCAGGCGGAGGATGTTTCTTGATTGATGATTAATAACTTTGTTGCAGCAGAGTATACAAGGGAGAAGGTCGGGTCATGCCGGCCACCCCCTAAACGTGGAGGAAAAGTCTCGGGCGTCAGTCAGGATCAAGCGAATCCCACCACAAGTCTGGCTCATGCAAGGGCGAAATAGACTAAGAGATGTAGTGACAGACTGGGTGAAGAGTAAGAGGAGTTAGGCAGGGTTGCATAGTCACCAACCCCTTTTTAGCTTATACACAGAGGAACTAGCTGCCACAATAAGAATGAATGCAGGAGTGAATGTGGGGAATGGTAAGATGTGCGTACTCTTGTATGCAGCTGACATTGTAATTGAGTGAATCAGTTGTTTCAAACTTTGTTGAATGCTGTAAATGGGTATGGGGAGAGACTTTGGGGTAAGATTTAGAAGAGCAAGGTGATGATTGTGAATAGGTCAGAGGATGAAAGAGGTTCAGTATGGAGACTGGGAGAGAATGAGGTGCAACAGACTGATGAATACAAGTATCTGGGGATATGGGTGAGTTCAAATGGCTGTGCGAAGGCAAAGAATGAAAAGATAAGCAGGCAAACCAGTGGGACGGTCGACTAGGAAGCGCAGTAATGAGCTAATAAATATGATTTGCTGCGAGAAGTCTGGAAGAGCGTAGCTGGGAAAATCTTAAGGACAGCGCCTCTAAGATTATTTTCAAGGTGTGCATTCAAGAAGTGTAAATAGTATAGCTACATGGCTGTAAAGGTTTTACTGATCGCTCATTGATATTAAGGTTACAATACAATGTTAGTTTCTCCAGTATCCCCGAGATCCGTCCTGCTTATCCTGTCCGTGGTGAAGTTACACTGCGTGCGTTGGTTTACGCGCAGGGTTCTTTTGCGCATGCTCCTAAGTCTGACGTTTAATGACGCTTTTGACGTCATAGTGTTTTCCGCCAGTAATTAATCACCTCTATATTTCCAGAAGCAGTAAAATACTCATTTAGTGATAAAGTACTTAATGCACAATACGTTTCATGTGGTTTTACTTGGGGGACGGCCTTTGTGTGTCGTACACAAGACTTCAAATGTGCGGTGTTCGGCGAGCCACGGAGCTCCATCACACTCGGAAATGAGCAGTGCACTGACTTGCATTTGTTTCTAGCTGGGGTTTGTGGGTAACTGGTGAATAGGATTCTTATTGTGTCTATAGTTTTTTTGTCCAATGACGTGCCACCACCTCTTAACAGCACGAGCTGCGCCAATGGGAATTTGCTATATGTATTCGTAGGCGGGGCACAGCTGGGCAGACAGGTGCACAGAGACATCTGTGTGCGCAGTTGAGCCTTGGCCACCAGGGACATTAGTTGTAAAGGTTGCGAATTTGATTACTGGGGAATCATCGCTCCTGCGATGCAAGTCAGTGTACAATCGAGAAGAGGACCAGCCAGGACCTTCATCCTTTCGTTAAGGTATTTTGAGGGCATATTTTGTAAAGCTATAAGAGAACCGGTTAGTGTTGTGGGGGGTCCGGGAGGCGCAGCCCCCCGGCTAGGTTAGGTTACGTTAGGTTAGGTTTAGGTTAGGGTTAGGTTAGTGTTGTAGGGGGGGGGGTTGTTAGGTTAGGTTAGGTTTGTTAGGGTTAGGTTATTGTTGCGGGGAGAGGGTTATGTAAAACTTCCCTATATATAGGGATATTTTCGAAAATTTGGAGAAATTTCCCTAGATTTGTCAGTCCATATATCTCAAATTGTTCGTTTAGTGCCAAAGCATGGTTATTAGAAATGTTTGAAATGGGGAAAGCAGAGAGTGGGATGTAAGAAAGTGGGAGTGTGAGATTAACAGAGTAGTGAAATATGTAGGATTGAATGAATGGAAGAAGATGGAACAAAGGAGTACTTTGGAGTGGAAGAGAAATTGACAGTAGTGAAACATGTTTGATTGAGGCCCCAAAAGATGTATGAAAAATGAAATGGTACGAAGGAAGCCTGACTGGTGATTTAAGGTATGTAATAAGAAATTCTTAGAATGAGGAATACCGGTTAATTTTTGGAGTGAGGTTTGGAGATAACGATGGCAAATTAGTGTCCCGTAGTGGTGGGTGAGTGGTATCATGGTATGCACTAACATTTAACAGGGCGCACCCACAGTACACCACACACCGCACCACACCACACCACACCCCAGCTAACCTACATTTGAAGGCAAGGTTGTTTATGATGAAAGTGTAAAGTTAAAATTATTTGTTACAGGTTCTGCTACTACTGGAGGGAGAACCAAACCAGCGTGTCCGAACAACCCCCGACTTGATGCAGGATACTGGCTCTTCTTGCTCTGGAACACGGTCTCGCTGCACCTTCACCGGAGGAACTGAACCCTACCTCGAACTATCTCCTCCAGGGAAGGGGGACACACCGGCTCGCTCCACCTTCCACGTAGGAATTGGACCCTGCCTCGCACCAGCTCTGTCGCAGCTGGTAAAACGGTGGTGCCATCCAGGGAGGGAAAAGACACTTCCTCTCTGCACCATTTGCGGGGGATTTGACCCTGCCTCGCACCAGCTTTGTCCTGGTAACGTGGTGCCACCCATGGAGGAAGGACAGACTAGTTTGCTTCATGTAACCTAACTAATAATAAATGTTGTCATCACTCTTGTAATGTTCATCATTCCTTCCATCTAATGTGAATGTACCCACAGTGTAATGTTGTTTATTAATCCTTCCATGTTCTGTGATGTACCCACATGACTGATGTTAGTAGTACTTAGTGAATAAATCATGGCTGAATTAATATTGATGCATTCCATAATTCCTTTTTTTTTTTTTAATACTTGTGAAACTCCTAACTCACACTAAGCGAAGCAACCTAACCCTATTAGCCCCACAAAAATACACATGGTTACAGTATTTCACCACTATATAAAAAAATTGAATAATTCTGTAAAGATAAGCAAGCCCTGAAGATGCTCAGTTAGCCTGAACTCGGCTAAAATGGCATGGAAAATGCCTAGGAAGCTGGGAAAATAGCAAAACACGGAAAAAAAATACTGAAAAATCCCTGGAAAATTGCAAAAAAATGCTGGAAAATGCCTAAAAAACTGCCCAAAAAACTGTGCTAAGTCATAAATACTCCGAAGAGTCTCCGGAGAAAGAGCAGGTGTATATTTGGGTTAAAAATACAATGAAGAGTCTCCCTTCCTTTCCTTTTATTTCACATTTTTTGCACAAGTTTGAAAACTCTACCAAAATTTTCAACTTAGAAATTTTTTTACAGCTTACTTAATCAACAAAAAAGATTCAACTACAAACATTTTTACAGCTAAAAAAAAAAAAAAAAAAAATTACAGCTTACTTAATCAACAAAAAAGATTTAACTAGAAAATTCTTTACAGCTTACTTAATCAAAAAATAAATTTAGCTTATTCAATCCACATTTTTACAGATAATTTTTTACAACAACATTAAAAAGAAAACTTTTACAGCTTACTTAATCAACAAACTAAGATTTAACTTACTCAATCAGCACATTTTTACACTAGTCTGAAAACTCTACCAATATTTTCAACTTCAAAATTTGTACAATTTGACAATTTTCACTGAAAATCTTTACAATTTTCCAATGGAATAGCAAAATTTGATAATTTTGATATTTTCAACTTAGAATAATTCATGCAATTTTCAATTTCAGACAAATAATTCAAGTATTACATTACTCTGGGAATATTTTCCACTTACAATATTATTTCAAAAGTATTAGAGAAACAAAAATGAAGAAAAGTTGCAAGAGACCATGAGACCTATACATACATGACAGCACTCACTGTATGAACAAGTCTACCTCATTCCACCTATCATTGCCATTTGTCTAATAAAAATAAATAAATAAATAAAAAAAAAAAATATATATATGAACATGAGACTAGTATTTTGAAAGCATTTACATTGTACAAGTCTAGTTAGTAACTACAAATTCTAAAAGTATTTTGAGACCATTTTCATTGCAAAAGTCTTGGAGAAACTATAACTCTGTAAAATGATTTTTTAAGCATTTCACAATGGCAATGCTCTCAAAAAACATGTCCCTTGCAATACTATACTGTCACCATAAATATAAAAAACACAGACCATCATTCAAGGGCCACATTCTACACAGTTAGCCTCAGGTCTCACTCAATGCCTCACTGTCACTCCACTGTTGGTCTTTAGGCTCATTATTTGCCAACTTTATATATGTATAGAAAAAAATAGCTACTTGACATAATTTTCAACAAATTTAATTATTCTGACATCGTATTACTACTTTGGGAATAGTCACTGTGTATACAAACAAATGACACATGGCAAACAGAAGATTATGCCTGATAGCCTGACACATGACACATGCAGGCCACACGGGGCAAGGTTTGTTTGAGTTTGATCGTAACCCTCTCGGCAGTTATCTACAATGGTAAATTACTGCATCAAAGAAGGACATTACATATTTAGTCACCATTATGGATATTTATCATTAATTAATAACAAAAACTGTTGGGATCATACTATGGTACATACAGCCAAGTTTCCACCGTATTGACGAGTTTTAAGACGACAGTTGGCGGCACTACAACAGGGTGAACCCTGTCTTGGAATTCATGATGAGTCACTAGGTTAGAGCCTGAGTTTGAAGAATACAGCCCCTGAAATCTTACATGGAACAGTAACAGCAAAGCTTACTAGGGAGTTGAGAAACATACTATTTAATCAGTCAAAATAGTCTCACTCAAAAATGTATATAAACGTAATTACACACAACATTTTTTCCCTAAACGAAAGATTGATATCAAGGAATGACTGGCACACTTGCCCACAAAGCTGCACGTATGCACACACACACACACACCGCGTAGTGTAGTGGTTAGCACCCTCGACTCACAATCGAGAGGGCCGGGTTTGAGTCCTGGTAAGCGGCGAGGCAAATGGGCAAGCCTCTTAGTGTGTGGCCCCTGTTCACCTAGCAGTAAATAGGTACGGGATGTAACTTGAGGGGTTGTGGCCTCGCTTTCCTGGTGTGTTGTGTGTTGATGTGGTCTCAGTCCTACCCAAAGATCGGTCTATGAGCTCTGAGCTCGCTCCGTAATGGGGAAGACTGGCTGGGTGACCAGCAGGTGACCGAGGTGAATTACACACACACACACACACACACACACACACACACACACACACACACACACACACACACACACACATTGCAGTGTTGACTGAAATTCCATTTCCAGGAAGTGCAGTGGCCAATAGTTCATGTCTGTACAATCTGGACTGTAAAGACTGACACAACTAGATCATGCTAACAAAGACCTTTAAACAAATCTTCATAATGCAAGACCTCTTATAAGTCACTTTTTATACATTACAAATTTCATGACCTGTTACTCCTTGCAGCTAAATACATGCTTACATGTAATGAAGTGATTTGATGCACAACAGTCAACACAATGTTAAGTCATGAAATCTATTAATGTAAATGATGACAATCTTTCAGATAAAACTGTGTTCACTACCTTCCACACACACACACACACACACACACACATGAACCACTGATGCTGTGAATGTTGAAGCATCCTCCATCCTTGCCACTCTCTGTATTGCACTCTACACACAAATTTATGAAAGCAGTGTGCTGCTGGACCTCCAAAAGCCTGCAACAAAAAGAAAGGAGTCATTTAGCAATCATTTACCTTCATGTCATGTTATCAATCTGAAATTGTCAAAACTGCTCACTTGTAATCACATTTGTAGTACAGGAAGGTATATCAAAAACCCAGCCAAGCAAAGCCACACTGTTTGCTTCATTGTCAAAATAACGGTAAACCTACAGAGCTTGCCCTTTCTGGACGAAACTATTTTTTTCTGGTAGATTTCGGCTTGCTTTTAATTAAAATACCACTTGTTTTTGGCGCAAATCAACCAATTTTTTTTTACAGCCCCAAAACATATTATGATTTGCATAAAAAAAACAACTGGTAAATTAATTAAAAACAAGCCGAAATCTACCAGAAAAAATTAGTTTCGTCCAGAAAAGAACCTAACCTAACCTAACCCAACCTAACCTAACTTAACCTAACCTAACTAAACTTAACCTAACTAAACCTAATCTAACCTAACCTAACCTCAGGGGCCATCGTGATTGGTGGAAATAATTATACTTTTTTTTTTTTCATTGGCTGCCGCTTCAGCAGTTTCAAAGAACAGAAGCATGCTCAGACAATGGTATGTCACGGAGCCCGCCAAGCCGCCGCGAGCGCATGACACCATCAGTGTGCGGCAGGGCTTGATGCAGGAGGCTACTGCCATGGCTGATCACCAAAACATGCTTAAATTTAAAAAAAAATCTGTGTTGCCATTCAAAAAGGTTGCACCTAGTATATATGAGGTTCAAATTACTCAATCAGGAGCTCTATCTCTTGAGGTGGGTAAAAAACACAAAGCTGATTCTGGTGAAACTCTGCAGTAATACCAAAATAACTACTATGTAAAACTTGTTTCCCTTACTTGGAGTGCAGCAGTGTGTGTACCACTCCCTTCTTGGAACTTGGAGCACCTTCATGTGTTCCATAAAGAGCTGGGCAAGGATACAGAGAGGCGCTTCCCTCAAAGCCACGTCACTGGAGCAGCACATCCTGTTGGGGAAAAACAAACCTTTACTTCACTCACCAACACCCAGGAAACATGTGCAGCTCAGCCACTCATCCCTCCTTACACATACAAACACCACCACTTGCAAACTGCACTCACCATTGCCCAACAAATAAATACAAGTCAGCCACTCATCTCTCCTTCCTCTTCAGACAGAGATGCCTCCAAAAAGAAGTCAACAACACACAGATTGATCCAGGCGCGGATCCAGAATATATATTTGGGGGGGGCCCGCCGCCCTCAAGATAGTGAAGACCAATGGATAGTGATTAGTGATGGCGGTTTTTTGCTTAAAATTCTCAGCTCTGAGCTCTCGAACAGTCAACGTATGTATGTGACAAATTATGTTTCTCCTATCTACATATGATATGTAATCAATATTTAAGGTGGCAAGCAATTACAAAAAAACAATTGAAATTGCACATTCGACCAGTGATAAGGCAAATCTGAACAGGTAGAAATTGTCACCATATGAATATTCGAAGAAAATTAAATGTTGATTTCATATGTAAGCAGCAATTGGATGATCACATAATACATGTTATATAAAAGGAATTCTTATATGACTTCTTTATACATAATGAAGGTTATATATAAGGAATTCTTATATGGTTTCTTTATACATAATGAAGGTTATATATAAGGAATTCTTATATGGTTTCTTTATCATGGGTTTGGGTTTGCAAAGATTTGTTGATCTAATGAAATACAGTATATTTACAAATTTACAAATTTACAAGTGTTCACCCAACAAGTGCCACTGCCTGCTTAAGCAAGGAGTAGTCGGCGGTTTTTTTCGCAGAATTTGCTGATCACTCTCTCAACGGGATAGGGATATAATTGTGAACACCGAGGAGTGCAAGTCCGTTCAGGCGCTCTTGGCCGACGGTACTCCTCAGGTAGGTTTTCAGTCTTTTCAGTGCTGAGAACGACCTCTCGGCTTCCGCGTTGGAGACTGGGAGCGTCAACAATGTTTTAAAAGAACTGCAAAATTGGGGAACATATTGGTTTCGGCGTGTGCCTGGGCTTCTTTACAGTTTGGAAGACCGGAGCAGATAGTACCCAGCGCTCTGCTTCCGCCTTCACGAGTGTCAGTGATTCGACGTCTAGCTCGTGAGCTTCGCCGCTTCAAGCACAGCCGCAACATCCATTTCGGGGCCTTTGAAGAGTTGCTTGAGCTGAAGTGCGACAGGTACTGTGTCGTCGAACCGACTCTTCAACTCAGCCAAGACGTGATCCACAAATGGAATGTACACCGCCCGGCGGTAGTACTCCTCAGCACTCTCGCATGGAACATTTGATCGCTGGGTCTGTCGTCCACAGAGTCGTGGCACAGGGATGGTGTTATGTGATGACCCCACCTCCACCAAAAGCTCTTCCGCTTTCATAAATACATCGTGGAAATGATTCTCTGCATCAGCTCTAAACTTGGAAAAAATGGTCTCAATGCTGCGAATCGTGACATAAGCTGACACCAGGTCGCCATCTTTTCTTTGAAGAGCTCGGCTCGGCTCGAGTATGTGCCAATATACACTCAGCTACAACCAGTCCAACAAGAAAGCGGGATCACGTATGGCGATGAGAAGGAGTCCAGCGGTGGCGTCATGTTCTTCCTCGAGAAAAACTGCGATGACAGGCAGAAATTCAATGAAAACCAGCACTGCGTCATGCCTCTCAATCCATCTGGTGGGGCACAGGGGAACAAGCTTTTCTCGCTTGGCCGAGGTAAGTTTGACAACCTCTGTGAAGCGGAGAGACCGCATATTTGAAGAATGTACAAAGTTATACACCTCTGTCAGTGTTTGAAGGGCGATCTTCACTATAAACAAGTGTCGGTGGAGAGACGATTCCCGGCATCATCGCCATCCTCATCCACGGTCTCACGCCGCCATGCCAGTAAACACATTCCATTTATGAGTGGTATAACACATGAAGATCTGACCAAAGCTGAACTTTCAATCTGTATGCAATAACCTATTTACATGCTTCTGACATCTTCAACAACAATACACTATCAGTTAGAGGGAAGAAATACAAGAAAATGCGGAAATTCATGAGAGGAAGCTCACCTCTGGATACAGCGTGCTACATTCCTCCTCGGTCTTCTTGTCCCCCGATCAGCTGTGCAACGTCATTTTCTATTATTTATAATAAAAGAGCATTTATTATTTTTAGGGTTAACTATTTTTTTATTCATCCATCCACTAAATTTAACTTATTGCTTGCATGTGAGGAATGAGGTCACATATTTTCCTAGGCCTTTAAATTTAGTTCTATAATAAACAATATACGTTTTCGACTTCCGTAACTTAAATACTGAAAGTAAATAAAGAAAATTCTAAGTTCTCCAGAAATGCAAACGAAAGGTACAAGTTATTGTTTTGACTATCACAGAAAGTGGACATTTTAGCAGATTTTAGCAGACATTTCGTCCGATACCCTCGGCCCCTCTCCATCGTCCCTGGGTTGCTGGGAACGGCCCCATATGAGTATATACGCGTAGATTCTTAGATGAGTGCGGGGACCTGGCCTTTGGGCACGTGCCTGCTGTGCCCTGGCCCTGAAGGAGAGTGAAAAGTTGCATCAGATACAGAAAAAATAGTATCCGTCCACCTCCACATAGCGGCCCGAGCCGAGCCATCTCCCCCCCCTTCTCCTGCATCAGCGCCTGCATTATGCATATATATACCTATACGGCCGACGACACATTCCGCTGCTTTCCGCATTATAGTTGCAGCAGATTACAATAATTATTTTAAGCGATTTTGTTCTGTACCCACTATCAGCATATGGCATACAGTCGAGATTTTTAAAGGGGAGCGGAGATTTTTTGGGGGGCCCGGGCCCCCTGGGCCCCCCCCTGTATCCGCGCCTGGATTGATCACATTCATCTTTGACAGACACAAAATTCAGAGAAAAACTGATAATCTGTATATCTTACAATTCAATCATTTCATTTTTTTCCTCATTCCAAAATTTCAAGAACTGTTTCACTGCATACACACACACACACACACACACACACACACACACACACACACACACACAGGTGGATAAGTTAACGGAACAGTTTCGTAGTCAAGTAACGGAACGGCTTGAGGTAGTGAAGCAGAGTAGTGGTGAGGAAGGGTCACTGCTCAACCAGATGGATAAGGTACTTCCTCCCTTATCGCCAGTCCTCCTGAGTCTTTTGTCATAGACGTGCTAAGCCTCCTCCTCTGCATGACACACACACACGGCCTTACTTGCATGAGATGAGGTGCACTGCCTCCCTTGGTGGAAATAAGGAAGAGTGGAGTGGTGTGGATACTATCAGGATGGCTGCAAAGACCACCCAGCCTGCCTGGCTGTCCTCAATCCTTACTCACATGCTCCACCACGAACTTCATGACTGAAACCTGATGTCTCTAAGAAAGGGAGAGAGAGAGAGAGAGAATTATGGAAAGAATTGTCACAGCTTATATTTTACCTTGAACCTTCTACTTTTGCTCATCTATGTATTGTTTTGGTGTCAAATGGTCATAAAAGGAGAAAATAATAAAATAAATCTAGGAAAAAAAACAGCTGAAATTTAGAGGCAGTGGTAGCGAGAATAGGTATGGTTATGACTGGTACCTTGTGTGACTTCTCTTTTATTGTACCATTAGTTTGTTGACAATTTCATTATGGGAAGTTTGGTTTGGTTAAAATAGGGGAGACTCGGGTAAGTTGATCACTTCTTATATTCAAGATTACTACATCAAAGCAATTTGCCGGTTATCAATATATGTGCATATATTTCTGGATGTTTTGCATGCCTACAAACAATCTGTTAGAAAAAACGAACTTGAATACAAAATAACCAAAAACAATAAATAAAATGAAGCAGCCTTTGTTAACAAAAACTTGAACAGGTGGCTCAACTTTCAAGTTGACCTTGAAAGAGGATTAGTTGACCTCACTTAGGGCTCCCAACACTGCGGTTCCTTCACCCCGCCGTCACCAAGTATTTTTATTTGTTTGTTTGTGAGTTAACAGATTGTAAATTAGTATGGCGGTAGCTACTGAGGTATATAAGAGTGTGATTGAGTGCATGAAAGAGAGTGTTGAGGTGGGATTGGGTGAGTTTGTTGTGTGTGAGATGTGTGGGCATGACAGGAAGGTCGTTGACTTTTCTGAGTGTATGGTGTGTAGGCTCAAGAGCGAGAATTTAGTTCTTACTCTTGAGCACCGAGAATTGCGAGAGGAAATAAGAAAGCTAAGTGAGGGGAAAAGTGCGAACGAAGTTCTCATCTTTGAGTTGAAGGAGGAGGTTAAGAGGCTTGGGGAGGCAGGTGTGTGTGGTGGGTGACTCTCAGGTCAGGTACTTAGATAGCACCTTTTGTGGGAAAGACAGGGATAGGAGGACAAACGTGTATGCCTGGTGCAGGTGTGAAGGCAGTGAGTGAGGAGGTGCAGAAGAGGGTTGGGGGGATGGAGAGGGAGGGTGTAGTAGTTTTGCATGTAGGTGGGAACGATGTCAGAGCAGGTGGGTCGGAGGAGTTAGTGGCAAGATTTCGGGAAATGTTAGGCAAGATAAGGGAGAGTGGTAGGAGGTGTGTAGTGTCAGGAATCTTGCCTCGTGTGTATGTTAGCAGGAATGGTTGTCTAGAGCCATTGGTGTGAATGATCGGGTAAAAGGGATGTGTAAGGATGTGGGTGTCAGCTTTGTGGATGTATGGGATAGGTTCTATGGGCGAAGGGATTTGTATGCTAGGGATGGTGTGCATCTGAGTAGGAAGGGTGTGGATGTGCTGAGTGGATGTCTGGAGGGGAGTTGGGATGGAGTGTAGGGGTGAGGTAGCAAATGCATTCCAGAAGAAAGATGTTAAACATAAATTAGATATAATGGATAAATAGAGATAGTGAAAAGATTAGGAAAGATTTCCAGGTGCAAATAGGAGAGAATAAGATTAGGATTCCAAATAAGGAGACAGCATCTAGGAGGGTAGTAGGACCTAAATGTTTTTATGTAAATGCCAGGAGTCTTAGGAACAAGAAGGATGAGTTATCTAGTTATATAGTTGAGGAGGACTTATATGTTGTATGTGTCACAGAGACATGGGTAAATGAGGAAAAGTTTAGGGAAAATAGGAAAGAATATGAAGTAGATGGATACATTATATATTTACACCAGAGAATTGGTAGGTGGAGTAGTTATTTATGTAAAAAAAAATCCTTCATTTCCAGTCAGGTTAATGGTATTAAGGTAGATAACAGAGTAGAGTCCTTATGGCTGGATGTTAGAGTAAACAAAAGTAAGGTCATTAGAGTAGGAGCTTTTTATAGACCACCTAACCAATCAGCAGATGTAGACAACCTTATGGTAGATAATATAAATAGGGGGTGTACTAGTCAGACAATTATCTTAGGGGATTTTAATCTTAAGTCAGTAAACTGGGAGAGGATGGTAGGAGATGCTAGTGAAAATAAGTTTATGGAAAGTTTTCAGGATAACTATTTAGTGCAGATGGTAGATAAACCTACTAGGGCGAGGAAGGTTTTAGACATAGTACTAACAAATATTGAGCACTGTTTAAAGGAAGTTGAGGTAGGAGAGACTTTAGCAAACAGTGACCATCATATAATTAGATTTATCATTAATTCCAGTAGGGATAATATAGTGAATAAGACTAGAGTCCCAAACTATCAGAAAGGCAATTATGGTAGGTTACGTCAGTTATTAGGAGAGGTAAACTGGGAAGATAGTTTTGGAAATAAAACTGCACAGGAGATGTGGGATATTTTTAAGGTTGTAGTAAAGGGTATAGTGATGCAGTGTATCCCTTACAAAGATATAAGGCAGAGAAACAGGAAGCCATTATGGTGGACTCACGAGATAGGTAAACAGATCAGAGAGAAGAAGAGGGCACATAGAGAGTTGCAGAAAAGTGGGGAAGATGTAGATTTGATTAAGTACAGACAGGTCAGGGATGATTTGAATAAGGTTATAAAAAATAGTAAAAGGCAGGCAGAGATAAAACTAGCTAGAGCTGGGAGTAAAGATCCCAAAAATTATATAGTTATTACAAGGATAGGATTGGACCACTCAGAAAAGATGGTGTAGTAGTGGATCAAAATGAAGACATAGTAGAATTATTGAATGAACAATTTTCTTCAGTATTTACTAGGGAAAGAATAGGAAATCCTGTTACAAACAGTGCGACGAGTAGTTTAAGAGCTTTAGAAAATATTGATATAAAACCGGGAATTATTAGGAAATTTATTCTTGAACTAGACGATAGGAAAGCTAGTGGTCCTGATGAGCTACATGCCAGAGTACTTAGGGAGGGTGTAGACAGTATTTCTGAAGCACTTAAGTTAATCTTTGAAAGATCACTTAGGTTTGCTGAGATACCTCAGGACTGGAAGTTAGCTAATGTTACACCAATATTTAAAAAAGGTAGGAAGGATGATGCGAATAATTATAGACCGATCAGTTTAACTAGTATAGTATGTAAGATACTAGAGAAAATCATTAAGGGTAGTATTTGGGAGCATTTAAATGAGAATAGATTAATTAGAGATACCCAACATGGCTTTAGATCAGGGAGGTCCTGTCTTACAAATTTGCTCGATATCTTAGAATATATTACCAAGGAGTTAGATGATGGAAATAGCATAGATGTTATATATCTAGATTTTAGCAAGGCGTTTGATAAGGTACCGCATAGGAGGCTAGTGTACAAATTGAGACTACATGGGATAGGGGTAGGTTAGTTGATTGGATTAGTGAATGGCTTTCTGATAGGAAACAGAGAGTAGTATTAAATGGGGCAATGTCTGAGTGGAAGGAAGTGGTTAGTGGGGTACCCCAAGGATCAGTGCTAGGACCTCTTCTTTTCTTGGTGTACATTAACGATTTAGATATAGGAATTAGTAGCAAAGTATCAAAGTTTGCAGATGATACTAAGATAGCATGTGCAGTACAGGGTGAAAAGGACAATTACAGAATACAACGAGACCTGGACAGGCTGATAGCATGGGCAGACAGGTGGCAGATGGAGTTTAATTCTAAAAGTGTCAGGTTATGCATTTAGGTAAAGACAACACAAACTTTAGCTATGAGATGGAGGGATGTTGGCTAGAGGCAGTAGAGGAGGAAAGGATTTAGGAGTAGTGATAGACAGGACTATGAAATTTTCAAAGCAATGTTTAGAAGCAAGAAATAGGGCAAATAGGATCCTGGGTTTTATAAATAGAAATGTTAGTTATAAAAGTAAGGAAGTGGTGCGTAGCTTATATAATTCCTATGTTAGGCCCCATTTAGAGTATTGCATACAGGCCTGGTCACCCCATTATAGGCAGGATATCAACATGTTAGAAGCAGTTCAGAGAAGAGCAACTAGGATGATACCAGCATTAAAGCGCCTGGAGTATAGAGATAGATTAAAGGAATTAAACATGTTTTCATTTGAGAGGAGATGTATAAGAGGGATATGATAGAGTTATTTAAAATGTTCTCAGATACAAACTACATAGATGTGAGATCTTTCTTTACCTTAGAGGAGGGAAGTAGGACTAGAAATCATGGCAGGAAGATTAGAAAGCAAGGCTGCAGGTTAGATATACGAAAATATTTCTTTAGTCATAGGGTGGTAGACTTTTGGAATGCATTGCCAGAGAGGGTTGTAAATAGCACTAGTTTGACAATGTTTAAAACAGATTAGATAAGCACTTAAATTTATTAGATTTATAATTATGTATAGCGCTGCATGATAGTTTTTATAAGAAATTTACTATAGTTAAACAAGACATGATCTCCATGTATGGGGATCACAGATTGTAGAGGAATTTGCTGCAGGACTTAGCCCTGTTAATGGGCCAAATATTTAGAATTAGTATATAATGTATTGTGTACTTGTAAGTGTATCTTTAAGTACTGATGACGAGGTCACTGTGCAACTGATACAGGATAACCTAGATGGGCCCTGGTGGCCCTTTGTTATCCTATTATTTATGTTATGTTACCCCTAGCCATATTGGTCAACTTACCCCACAGCTGCCATATTGACCTTATTAGCCCCCACAGCTAAAATTGTGTACATGTATGCTAGGTTAGCTAGCTTGTTTTGTTGCTCATAGACACCAACATTGATGTATAAAATCAAAATCAAAATATCTAGTTTAAATGATCTAAACACAATCCTCATGAAACTTAATACTACAATAAATTCACTTCCTCGAGTTAAAAATGTTCTTTTAGACATGAATGTCTAACCACTTTACCCATGTGGTTCTCACCTTCACAGACTCCAGGAAATTATGCCTTCCTAATAAATTTTTAGTCACATGCTCTTCTATTTTAATGGTTTCCCAGCAACAAGGGGTGGATCAACTTACCCCAGGCTCCCCTACAAGATATCAGGCTGGCTTATATTTTGGAGGAGATGAATGATAGTTTATCATTCATGGTTGATCTGTCCTTTACTTGTAATCTAAACTGGAAGCTTCACATCTCATCTCTTGCTAAAACAACTTCTATGAAGTTAAGCGTTCTGAGGCGTGTTCACCAGTTTTTCTTACACTCCCGGCTGCTAACTCTGTACAAAGCTCTTATTTGTCTTATCCGCCCATGTATGGAGTATCCTTCACATGTGTGGGGTGGTTCATCTCACACAATTTTATTAGATAGGGTGGAATGAAAAGGTTTTTGTCTTATCAACTCCTCTCCTCTGACTGATTGTCTTCAGCCTCTTTCTCACTGCTGGAATGTTGCAACTCTTGGTATCTTGTGGTAAATATTGACAAAAAGTTCTTTGTTTGCCAAATATGGCCATTTGTCTCCTTAGACCTGAACAAATGTAAAATATGGTCTATTTTGATTCCCCTGACCAACTCAACCAAGACAACTGCATCCAAGTTAACTTAACCCTAACACTAAACTAATCTAACCTAAACTCAATATTATAACTTTTTGGCGCGATGTGCTCACTTCAGTAACAGCACACCGTGCGATAAAAAGAAACAAACTTGCTAACTAGTCTACCTACTAGACGTGAAGTAGAGTGAGTGTACTGTACATACTAGGTAGTTTGTGTACCACCACAACATGCAGTGAGTCATGCGCTGCTGACTAGGACAGATATCAAACATCTAGCCACTTGACCTCATTTAGGAGGAAGGTTTCAAGACATTTATCCTTTCTTTTTTTGGTGAGGCGAGAGGTGGCAAGAGGGAGGGGGGGAGTCTAAAACTCTAAGACCTGTAAGGGGAATGGCCTAACTCTCTTGGACCTGTTAAAGGATTGTATGACAAATAAGTGGACCTTTTTATTCATCTTATGTTGCCCTTGGTAAGCTTTGCCTTCACATAAAGGGTTCAGTTCCGTGTACAAAAACAGGCTAAACAAAGTAACGAGATGTAAAAATACAAACACAATTAGCGGGAACCCAACCTTTACCTTTTTCTAAGTTCCTGTCTTGTACCCGTCATGACACCTGTTACTTGTGGAGCCTGATAATTAATTAGTCTCTCATTTACCTGTGTGGCGAGTCAGGAGGCTGCATGACAGCTGAGACGGCGAGAAAGGCAGGGATACACAGGTCATCTCTACGGGGACTGGCTAAATGGCTACCGCCTGCCTGTCTGCTCGGTCTGGGATCAGCTGATAGCTCAGCTGATACTGATAGCACAGTCGCTGCTCGCTCTCCCATCTTTCTCTCCCTCCTCGGTCCTCCATGATGCCAACTGCCGACTGTAACGACCGCCGAGCTGTCTAGATGGGGGAAAAATATTCATCGACTAATAAAATTTAATGTCACAATGATGAAATATTTCATTATCGTTAGGATCACTATTTACCACGACTTGTCAGCACACTACATCGTCACCTGCCTGCCTCTCCCTTCTCTCTCTCTCTCTGCTGAGCACTTAATCTACCTATTTGTTATTATTATTAATCTTTTTTGACAGTTGCTCACGGCTGTAGTCCAATAAAGTCGGATGTAAACGCCAGTGGGTCCCAGACTACACAATATGGCATATATGTGATAGGACATAATTTCCGTGGCTGCAGGAACGGACTTGTCCTGCTGTCTGCTTTCTCTATGGCATCAGGCATGCATGGAGAGAAGCTTCATGACAACGCTTTTTGTTCCAGCAGCCACGGGGACAATGACAGATCATGTATGCCATTTTGTGCAGCCAGGAAGCCACCGGCGTGTACGTCTGACTACAGCCTCACTTAAACCCCATAATAAAAAAAATCGATGAGTCTCCTCAAATGGCTCATCACCAAACTAATTGATAGAGCTGGACAGGAACCGGTTGGTCCGGTTCCGCTTTAACGGTTCCACATGAATACAGATGGTAGGTGCGCACGTTTATAAATCACAAATGGTATATTATATAGTGTATTTATAAGAATGTTATCATTAATATCATTTAGGAATCTTTGCAAATGTCAGTATCTATAGGTGAACGAAGTAGAGTATAATACAATGATGTGTACTGCAGGCAGGTTTGTACCCATTATTCAAAGAAATTGCACGAATAATATATAAAAAGTTCGTTCATACTGGTCATTGGCCAACAGCAGGCACCAATTTATTGCTAGCTTATCACCATAATTTCTTTGTGCTCTGACTGGTAGATATCCTATGACGTCACAACATAGGGTATCTATCTATTTATCTATCTATCTATCTATCTATCTATCTATCTATCTATCTATCTATCTATCTATATATATATATATATATATATATATATATATATATATATATATATATATATATATATATATATATATTGGTGCACACCCAAATCACTTAAAACACTCAAAAACTAATCCAAAACACACTCAAAACGTCACG
Source organism: Portunus trituberculatus (assembly GCF_017591435.1). Classification (NCBI taxonomy): domain Eukaryota; kingdom Metazoa; phylum Arthropoda; class Malacostraca; order Decapoda; family Portunidae; genus Portunus; species Portunus trituberculatus. Next base: position 16,834,928 of record NC_059304.1, read on the forward strand.
CAACACCTCAACATGTTCCCAAATACACCTAAAAATCGCTAAAAACCCAATACACGCCAAAATCACCCCGAACCACCCAAACACACACATAAACCACTTACAACACTCAAAATAACCTCAAACACACTCATAAAACCAAGCAACACTTCAAAAGGCACCAAAACACACACAACACTCTCTAGAAACCCCAATATAGCCCAAAACCACCCCCACCCATACTTAAAACTAACATCAAACACATTCAAAACACCATGCAACAGCTTAAAATGCAAAACACACCTAAAACTCACTACAAACACCCAGTATAAACCAAAATCACCCTGACACCCAAACCACTTACAACACTCAATATCATCCCCTACCACTCAAAATGCCATGGAACCCCTTAAAATGCGCCCAAACACACCTAAAGTTCACTAAAACGACCCAATATATATATCCAAATCACCCTCACACACATCTAAAAGACCTCTAACACAACTTAAAACACTCAAAATTATCCCAAAAACACGCTCAAAACACCACACAACCCCTGAAAATGTTCCTAAAACAGAGTCAAAACATGCATATATTGAAACACCTCAATCCACATACTCAAGGTACATAAAATATACTTAAAACACACTGAAAACATACAAAATACACCAAAAACATACTCATAACACTCTGCAACACTACTTACTACACTTGTAACACCCCAAATATCTAACTGTGCAGACATTGTGACGATCACGGAGGCGTGGCAGATAACTCCTGAGGTGTGTATGTTTCAAGATTACCAGATGTTCCACCACCTCAGGAATCAGCGCAGGGGGGGAGGAGTGGCCCTGTTTTGCCGCTCTGACCTCAGCCCCTCACACCTACACGTAGACATCCCCGCCGGATTGGAGGCCCTGTGGGTGAGGGTTATCCCCCTGCCACCCCCGCAACACAGCCTCCATCATTGTGTGTGTTGTCTACCACCCTCCACGGGCCGCCACTGCACGGTTGCTCACTGATCACATCATCGAGACTGCTGATGCTCTACGGGTGAGATTTCCTGCCGCCAAGCTGGTAATCTGTGGTGACTTCAACCGCTTGGATGTCAGTGAAATCCTGCACCAGCTACACCTCACCCAGGTCGTGGACTTCCCCATCCACCACCAGTCCACACTCGACCTTATCATGACAGACCTGAGCCAGCAGTACTCGCCTCCTAAGCCACTTTAAAATTAGATCTAAGATTAAAATTAGATCTAAGACCGTGATTGTTGCAGAAGTTAATGAAGAAAAAGTGGAGGGAGATGTCAAGACATTTTAGGTCGCCACCGAGAAAGCAGTCCGACCTGGTGACATTTCTGGTCCCCTCCCCAAAGGGGACTCTGAGGCTTGATTTGGAATCGCCATTTTTAATTTTGAGTGTTGATTTAAGGGTGTGTGTGTGGTAAGTGCGTGTAGTTTTGTGTGAAGGAGAGTTGTCTTTAGACGGCAGGCTGTGACTGTCCCCTTGAGTTGTAAGACACAATGGGAAACGTTCAGTGAGATCACAACTAGCTTTAATGGAAGGTTAAAGCTAGTTATGATCTCGCTGAACGTTTCCCTTTGTCTCTCACAACTCTAGGGAGCAGTCACAGCCTGTCTGTCTAAAATAATTTCCCTAAATCACAGAAGAATTTTTAGTATTGATTTAATGCCCGTATCACACGGTCACGTATACCCGCGACAGCGTGTCGCGCGTCTGGAATATCGACGACCACGTCGCAGAAAACGCCGATTTTCAGAGGACAGCGGGTCATCGGGAATGATCCAAGACCGTTTTCCATTTCCCGCGACTGGAAGACCGTCGTGGAAAGACTATAATGAACATACTCCACAAAAATACTGAATTATTTTTTATAATGCTTTATTTGGCATATATCATCAATCTAATGCTGTAATTTTTCATGATTTGCATACCCATCACTTATACGATATTTATTAATTACCTACATATAGTATCGGATTTTGTTTTGATTTGTTTACCACCACAAGTGCTGGACTAGCCACCTTCGCGTCCAAATCCTTGCCTTCCTTTTTCGTTTGTTCTGTCCTTGCAGTGCAATTGCATAAAGTCCAACAACTAAGATAGCGTGGTCAACTGGGTCCATTGTGTTCAGTGGCGCTCCGCCCGGGTTTGTTGTTGTTGTGGTGGTGAAAGTCTCGGATGGAAGATCAACGCCGTGTGCTATGTTTCCTGCGATCTGATCGTCGAACATACTGGTCGCGCGACACGCTGTCGCGGGTATACGTGACCGTGTGATACGGGCATTAACGTTCATATGAAAATTGGTTAAGGTGTTACCAATGAAAATATATTCTGCTTTTGGAACAGTTAAAGGCCTATTACGCAAGTTGTGAGGATATGTAGGAGCTAGTGTAGGAAAAGCATGTCAAAGCCACTCTGCAGAATTCTAGGCAATAGGTAGCAAAGATATGATGGAAACATAGGACACCTAGGTAAGTGTCACCGAAAAATATGATAGTCACAGACTCGAGACATCCCAGTAATGCTCTCCCACCTGAGGTAGGCCTTGCCATCCCTGCGTTAGGCCAGGTGCGGGCGTAGAAGGCTGTGGCCGCTGTTTTGAGCATGTGGAAGCGAGCCTTATGACCACTGTGACGATCCAGTTTGACTTCCTTTACAACAAAGTACGTTAATTGTACTACAGTAAACTACACCCTTACACTCATGGTACAATAACTTTTTGATAGGTAGACACTCACGGTCCATTCATATTACATGCATTTCAATAGCTTACGGTCCCCACTGAAATGCATTTAGTATGTGGCAGCACCGTAAACAGAGCGTGACCGTCCCTGTATCGTGTGGATCGCCCTTAGACTCATACGTGCATTAGCCTTTAGCCTCTTGTAGTTTTACATGTAGAGAGAACAGTGAGGTGCTGAGGAAGACGACGAAGGTACATTAAGGCGAAGAGGATCAGAGGAAATCAATGTGTATTATTCAATTATGCATAATGTATATGGCTTGAAAAATCCACTAACAATGTTTTTGAGCCACATCTACTAGGCTATCTGACATGTCTTTATCCGTACACTATCTTGTCTATCGCTATGAAATATTTTCAACATTCGATCACTAATGTGTATCATATTTAATTTTCGACTGCATAACTAATGGATCATGAAGAGAAAAAAAGTTTTATATTAATTATTCATGATTTATTGAGTAGCAGACTATCGCGATCAGGGCTGGCTAGGCGAGTGGATGACGTCACAGAAACAGCGTTTCAGTACAGGGTTGCCAGGTTTGGCCTTTAAAGGCCAAATGGGCCTTTTTGAGAGAAGGTTGGCCTCGGTTTTATTTCCTGTTGAGGCCAACCTCAGTCTGGCCTTTTCGGGGCCTTTTTTGAGATGCACGTAATTTGTTTCAAGAAAAGAAGGGATATATATATATATATATATATATATATATATATATATATATATATATATATATATATATATATATATATATATATATATGTGTGTGTGTGTGTGTGTGTGTGTGTGTGTGTGTGTGAGAGAGAGAGAGAGAGAGGGGGAGGGGGCAGAGGGCCACGGTACGTGATTCTTGTGCGGGACGTGTATTTGGTAACCCCGTTACTGTAAATTCCTTTGATTTTTATCAAAGTATTGGGCTTCGATTCGTCACGAAAAATCTGTAATGAATTACATTTGTACTTGTTTATATTTTTCACCAAAGTAGCACTGGAATTAGCAACGTAGACTATGTGGTAATGCTTTATAGTAAGGGAAAACTTCGTCGCAGACACGTCGGGACTTTGTTAGGAACACATCACGTCGGTCAAAAAACCTTAGTCTTCGCTTAGCTGCCCTACGGTCTGCACCTCACACCGTGTACTACACTGTAACTACAGTGTGAAGTTGCCTACAAAGCCTACACCGACACAGCTACAATGGGAAAATGGAAGACTGAATACAATTATGGAAGGAATTATAAGGAGTGGGAGAAAGAATTTAGTTGGCTGACGAATAGAAGTGGATCTTGCTACTGCAAAGTGTGCAAGTGTGCAATTACCACCAAGAAGAAGAGCAACTTGAGCTTGCATGAAAAGACAGAAAAACACAAGAAAGCCTCTGAGGCTGTAGTGAAGTCTGATACCCAGTTCATGAAAAACTTTTTCACACCTTCAGATAAACGTGATCCAGTGAAAATTTTTGAAATAAAATATGCTGTAGGAGTTGCTTGCCACAGCAGCATCAGTTCAGTTGACCACTTAACTGAAATAATTAGTAAATCTAGTAAAGGACACGATTTGGGAAAAGTAAAGTTGCATAGAACAAAGTGCACTGCTATTCTGAAAAACATTGTAAGTGTTTCTCTCCTGGAAGAGCTGATCAGTGAACTGAAAACTACTAAGTATTCTTTGCTAATTGATGAATCAACTGATGTTGCTGGCACTAAGCACCTCTGCTTGTGTGTTCGGTATTTTAGTGAAAGACAATCATGTATCAGAACAGTGTTTCTGGCACTGATTCCTGTAACTGTAACAACAGGAGAGGCATTATATGAGGCTATAATAAACTACCTGGAAGGTATTAACATTGACATCTGCAACTGCATTGGTTTTTCTAGTGATGGTGCCAATAATGTCTGTGGGGTAAATAATTCAGTGCTGTCTAGACTTCGTGAGAAAGTTCCCAAGATCATATTTGTGAAATGCACATGCCACAGCCTTGCATTATGCTGTGAGCATGCCTTCAAGAAGCTGCCTGCAAATTTAGATTACTTGCTTTCAGAGACTGCACGTTGGTTCAAGCTTAGCTCTTTGAGGAAGGAACAATTTAAAGACATTTTTAATGTAATGAACAATGACTACATCCAACCTTCTAGATTCATCACACCAAGCAATACACGGTGGCTAGTCAAAGGGAAGTGCATTTATAATGTCCTCACACAGTGGTATGAACTGAAAGCTTACTTCTCAGTACTTGCAGAAAAAGAAAAGAATTATCATGCTCGCATAATTCATGAAATGATATGTGATGAAAGGAATTTCTTGTATTTGACATTTGCTCTACCTGTCATTCAAGATTTTGAATCAGTTAATGCTGCTTTTCAGGCTACTGATCCACAGCCTTCAAAAGTGTTTGGTGAGCTGATGCAACTACATCGCTCACTTGCTCAAAGACTGTATGAAGATGAGTCAATGAAGACTCCAGTCTCCATGAATAGAGTAAAGTATGGAGATAAATTTCATTATGAGCTTTCAAAGTCAAGGTTATCTGAAAAAGAGAAACACAGCATCAAACAAAGGTGTTATGATTTTCTGCATGAAGCCAAAAATCAGTTAGATAAAAGAATAAGTAAGGATGTTGACACCATTGGAAACTTAAAGGAATTTCACCCAAAGAAGTGCCTGAGTCAGCTGCGCAAGTCTTTCCCAAGTATTTCAAGAACATTTGCTCACCTTACTTATGAGACTGCTGATGCAAGTAGGAAAACTACCTTGTTACAACTTCAGTATGATAAACTTCCCTCTGTGGACTGGAAGCAAGAGTTTGCAGGTGATGCAATACCAACTGATTCAGTCACATTTTGGGCTTCTGTGCAAAAATATGAAAATGCTGCAGGGGTAAAGTGTTTTGCAGAACTTTCCCAAATGCTGCTGAATGCTCATGCACTGCCATTAAGCAATGCTTATGTGGAAAGAATATTTTCATATATAACAAGTATCAAGTCAAAAGTAAGAAATAGGCTCTGTTTGGGAACAATGGAAGCTGTGTTGCGCATAAGAAGTCATCTTGCTGGTGTGGAAAATTGCTGCAAGGACTTCCAAGTAACAGACAGAATGCTCAGTTTGTTTAATAACTCAATGTATACACGCCAATCTGATGGGCGACCCACAGAACCATCAACATCAGTTGGAAGTACAGGTGAAAATGATCTTGAGGAAGAATGCCAAGATATGGAGGAAGCAATGAAAGTCGCATTTTAACTGTAGAACTGCTGCTGTTCATCAAAAAATCTTCGAAGAGAACAAGTTGGTGAGTACAGATACGTAACTATTATTATAAAGATATTCCTATTATGGTGTGTGACCTATGTTCTACCACTTCTTTCTATTTACGTTGTGTCTGAACGCTGCTTGCATAATATATAATTTATCTTTAAATTGGTTCATCATATTGTATTGATTAATTGCATTAAAATTGGCAAAATATGGGTTTGGCCTTAAAGTCGGCCTTTTTAGGCAAATGCATGGCCTGTTTAAGAGAGAGAGACCTGGCAACCCTGGTTTCAGAAGACTTACCAGTAGGGCTGTGAGTTCAAGACTCGTGCGTCTACCTGTCTCGTTATTGTACCATGCTTACACTCCTGTCATTGATACTAATCTACGCACAATCTCTCTCTCTCTCTCTCTCTGATCGTGACACATACTATCGTTATTGCTACTGGTGCGACATTCAGTGCAAACAAACAATACCAGCGCCACCATAGCCTACCCTTGCATCGCCTGCTGCCGCTGGTGATCACCTGACTTTTAGACACACAGCAGACGGGTGGTACCAGTTGGTTATCTGTTACGACCTATAACATCAGCACATGTACTGCAAAGATCACATGAACTATTGTTATAAGCTAAACTAGAGCGGCAAAGCCAGGTGTAGGCTGGGTTCACGGTCCGGGGCGGCCATATTGCCAGCAGGTTGAGAACTTCTCATTTGATTTTCTTCCTTGCCGCTGCCTCAACCACTTCTACAATGAACCATGATTGTGTAAGTGAAATAAGGGAGTCACCCACCTGGCTTAGTACGGTGTATTGCAGGAGAAAGACCAGGAAAAACTCAGCACAAGTCTCAACCTGGAGCCTCAACCTTGACCACCTCACGAACACAGGCCACACGGTTTGCTCTGCGTCTACGCTGTTGTATTTGTACCCGAGGGAATGCACAAATACTGGTGCATCCCAATGTGCAGGTTATTTACCACGTTGAACGTGCGGAAATACTGGGTCTGGTATTATTATCATTGTAATATATATATATATATATATATATATATATATATATATATATATATATATATATATATATATATATATATATATATATATATATATATATATATATATATATATATATATATATATATATATATATATATATATATATATATATATCGCCACGGTGTACTACTCCCTCCCGTGCTTGCGGTTTCGATCCTTTTCATGTTTCAACTACACTGAATATTTTTAAAACTGTACCATATTGCTTACTACCTAAACACATATGTGCCTGTAATGAATATTTTTCATTGTGTGATAATTACTGAAAATGCAAACACAAGAAAATCAGTGAAAAGGATCGTGTGTGTGTGTGTGTGTGTGTATGTGTGTGTTATACCTTCCTTGTCATGAGCTAAATCCCTGCAGAATGTGTTAATATCTGACAATGTAGCATCGTAACTGCACAAATGAGTCCATTCTCGGAATCCTTCATATTCTCATACTTGGGTCTGCCAGGGAAGCTTATTGAGTTACTGTTCTCTAGTTCTACATAAATAGGAGTAGGGTGAGTTAGGGAGAGATCGTACATGAGGACGTAACGTACAAACGCTTCCGTGAGCTTATTTATGAAAATAGCGAAGTTACTGACTAATCAGCCGAGAAAGAAAACGGAGGCACACAGCTGACACCCGCCATTAATGCTACACGCCGTGCGCTGTCATGACCAGGTTCATTTTCTTGTTTTGTGCATGTCTGATGTAATATTTTGCCACTAATTTATAGCTTATAGTGCTCATGAATATCCCAGGAGTGCGATGGTAAAGTATTCGATACCAAGATATGCCTGTATGTGATGATATGACAAAGATTAAATGGAAGTGCTCCCGTAAGGAATGGCGTGGTGTTCGTTTACATTTTAATGGCATGTTGTGGTCTTATCGTACAGCTTGGATCTTAAATGTACGGAACATCCTCACGTAAACTGAGTGACTCTTTTATCTTCCCTAACATTGAAGATGAAGGAGATATTGAGCTTAAGCAGGTGAAGGAGATTTTGTTTGCTCCATTGCCAGCACCCACCTCTAGATTGAAGCGATTCATCAGATTCCAGCAGTCTGGCATCCTACAATGTTAAGGAGGCCTGCCTTCATGGCTTTGTAGGGTAGACCAGCCCTATATGGTACTTTTGTACTGCAGAAAAACATGTCAGTGGAATGAAATAGTTTAATTTTATTTTGATGATCCTCAGTGATTGAAAAAAAAATCTTCAATTTACTGAATATCAACATTTATTACTTTGTCATCCTATAAGAATTAGAATGATGATTTCTTTTATTATGTTTAAGCGGTGTGATGTGTAGGATGACCTGCTGTGATTCAAACAATTTGATACGGAATATTTTTGTACATTTTTTGTACAATATAGTTTGATGAATAACCTTTCACTTTGTGTTTCAACATGCAGTGTGTTGTAGGTACATATCTATGTTGCCAATCACTTGAAATCATCAGTAGAGCTCATGCAAGGGAATGGGAGGGCAAACTGGTAATATATTTAATTGTTTATATATATAAAAAAAAAATTCTGAGGGACCTACATGCCTGTACAGATCGTCCACAGGTGTGGACGATCTGTACACTTTTTTTTTTCTTGCCTTATTTTCACCCATTAATGTTGTGATACCAAAACTGTGCCATACACACAACATAGCCAAAATGATTATATTTTATATTAGTAACTTCAACTTTATGTAATTCACTGAAGTTTTTTTTTTGATTATTTAAAAAAAAATTGTATGATCCGTCCCCAACTCACCCTACATTAAAAAATGTTCCATCGTAATCAATATTAACAAATATAGGATATTCTTACAGAAATAATGTATCAGCACTTTATTAATTACAATAATATAAAGACTAACAGAATATATACAGCTGGATATACCCTTACACTCCTGTACAAGCAAATTTAGACACAAAAATAAAGGGCACAAACTTTTGAGGAAATCACAAAGTATTGTACAGCTTGAAAATTACACACCTACAAGTATATTAATAAATAACATCTTGAGTGAGCTCAGAAAAAGAAGGCAGTAACTTCATGGACAGAAAACAATAAAAAAAGATAAAAATTAAGTATTTCTTTGGTACCTGTATTAATGTTATTTCCTATACTGAACAAAAATATATACTATATATATCTATATGTATATACTCCATGATTAAATAACTCACATGCAGATCAAGATTTTGAAGTAAACAACACTTTTCAAAATATACAAATAAATAGTTCAAATTTGTTATTTTTTCTCATTATGAAACTGTTCAGCCAGACGACTGACAGCCCAGCAATGGGAGGCACCGAGGCACCCTGCGGCAGTGGCGGGCGGCACACCCGACCCTCTGCAGCGGCTAAAACACCACACTCATCAAGTGTCAACCTTCCATACAGGGAAATGTTCCTGGAGTGCTGCTGAACAAACATGGAAAATGCACATGTAGAAGGTACAAACTATAAGGTACAAAATAAATATAAAAATAGGAGATCGAAGCATTTTCCACAGCTTATCTCTATTTGAGTTGAAACTATTGAGTTTTGGAAATACTGGAGCATCTGTGAAGAGGACCTCTCCTCCTGCACTAGCCCGTCACACCAATGGTTCTGATGGGGCAAGCTTCCCTTTTTATCATCTTACTATTTCCTGGCAGAAAGCATAGCAGTGTTTAGGGAATTACAAAATTAATTGCACTACTAATAGTTTTGCACTAATAATTTCTCCATATTTTTTTTCTTTTATTTCATGTAATAAATTAATAATCGTCAGAAAGTAATGATATTAGAATCTTGGTTACTGTGTAAGTAGATTGAGTATTTAGTTATTCAGTTGTCTATATGATGTTTTGGTAATATTTCATGTTATCTGAAAATACTGATCACAGGGATACACATTCTTGGGAGTGAATTACTTAAAGTTCTAAATTTTGCAAGCTAAAAACCTGTACGAGTGCTGTAGATGTGACTGATGCACACTACACGACAAAGCTAGTCCAGTGCTAGTGTTCTGATATTCAACAGCAAGGAATTGTCAACCTGTTTGTTGGTGTACCACAAGAAGATGTAAAGAAACAAAACTGTTTACAAATATCTCTTTGAACTTGAACATGCCTTGTTGGTGTCAGCATAAAATACCCACTCATGCATTCTTGCATTACAATACAATACTGGTAAGTCTTAGATAAACAGTTTGGTTCACCGTGACAGTAAACATTTTCCACTCACTCTTAACAATGCATAAGTCGCAGCTATCCACAGCAATTTATACAATTACTGAAATAGGATCTTATACACATATGCTTTAACAAGCCAAATACATACAAGTATATACACAGATAAACAGGAGTTTGTAAGTTGGTGGCATAAATATTCTTAAATATTAAAATGTCTAAATATCATATGCCAAAAGTTCTCCACTTTCTCCTTATTCACATGAATATATACATAGAATAATTATATTCATTGAGTGCCAAGCCCCTCAGCACAAGGCTTGTACAAGTGTGAACACTCATTGTCTGGGGTGCATCTAAAGGACACACTAACATGGAATATGTCTTTTTTTGCTATTTCTTTACACTATTAAGTATTCCACACACACATCTGTTTTTCTTTATCAATTAGTAACAGAGTTTCTGTCAACAGTAAAGTGCAGATCTCTTTGTGGATCTGAATTCACAGGTTACATGTCACATGTTCAAGGTCACTGGTGTACTGCTGACAATTATGTGGCCTCCTCAGGCCACCTGATGAGCACAGTTCTGTGTGTGGACACTTGAGCAATCCATACATGCAGTGTGTCCCTTCACCCTCAATTATCGATTGCTGTTCTTCTGGATGTTCTTCTTTCTCTTTGCCAACATGTCATAGAAAGGATTGTGACTTATGCTTTGTCTGCAAGGAATAAAACATATCAATTAGTATCTTCATATTCATTTACAACATTTGTTTCTAAAATTTTCTTATAAAAATCCTTACATGGAAATAAATGTAATACAATAGTTACAATTTAAATCTTCGACATATTCTTACTACCTTGCATCCTCTGACTCATGATCCATTGACACTTACAATCTGTCAGTAAAATTTTAGGGCCCCTCACCTTATACACTTAATCCACTCCTCCTTCTCGTCAGGCGTGGCGGCAGACATGCGATACACGGTGTGCTTGCCCTCCACCACCTTGCCCTCGCTGTCAGTCTTGCATGCCTTGATGAAGTCAGTCGACGTAGCATACAACTCAAAGCAGTTTGGCTTGTTGCGATCCTGGACCTCACGAACCTGTAGGAGGAAAGATGTGTTAGGATATTACTCCTAAAAGTACAAAATTTAAATGTATGTACATTAAATTTGTTTTAATCACATATCTGCTACTCAGAATGTAGTCAAAGTACCATAATTTTTATCATATGAATCATATAAAGTTTAGAATCCAAATAGAATTTTTACAAGAAAAACAAATATGAACATACCTCGATATTCTCCAGGGGAATGATTCCTCTGGGTTCTTTGTCTGTCGTATACTCAAAGTAATAGAGGCAATTATCGTTGAGAATGAACCACCTCCTCTTCCAGGACTTGTAGCGGCCGCCCTGTTTCATGAGCCAACCCTCACGGTCTGGGTTGAAGAAGGTGTGCATGAGATCATTGCCATCGTCCTCTGGGATCTTGAAGGGCTCTGTCTTGATGCTCTCGTAGAGGCTCTGTGGAGGAAGCACCATTGAAGTAAAGTCTCACACTTTTCCACTGCTTACACTAATGTGCTGTTACCATATGTCATTGTAAAGTCTACAATCCCAGTATGTCCTGCAAAAACATGATGACATTTAAAAGACAGGTAGTACAGAGATTAAGATTTGAGGGAATGTTTGTGGTGTGTGTGTGTGTGTGTGGGGGGTGATATAAGTTGTGAGTTTCAGTGAACTGCTTATTTCAAGCCCTGGTATCATGCAAAAAAAAGTGTACATAATCACTTCAATATATATGGAAATACTATTTGTATATCTATTTTGTAAGAATTCAGCAGAGGTAGCAACATGGTCTCACCTCAAGGAGCTCTCTGGGCAGGTCATCTCCGTTATCAATACCCCGGTTCATGGTGATAAACTGCTCGATGGTCTGCTTGTCCTTAACTGCCGGGTTGTGGAGCGAGGTGTTCAGCATAATGATGGCAAATGACAGCACGAAGCAGGTGTCTGGGTGCTGGAAGATCGATGGATTAAGTTCACAGTAGCGGTGGGCAAAGCGCTCCATCATCCTGTCAATCTTCTGTGCCTCTCCTGGCAAGCGAAAGCTCCACAGGAACTGTCTGTTGGGTTAGAATATAAAAAGGTTTAATGAGGTTTTGAGCATATATAATTAGTTCAGGTAAATGAATGGTTAAGCTCATAAAAAGACACACAGTTATTGGTGTCATACACATCCATTGTAAATATATTATTAAACTATAATTCTGAACTGTGGTGAGTTTTTTTTTGAGGCTAAAACTGACTCAAATGATTCAAGATGCTGCATAAACTTTAAGAATTATTTCCAGAAGAATGAGTTAAAATGTAAAGTCACAGTTATTTGAATACAATATTTCAAAACTAATACATATTGCTGTAGAGATTCCTAAGGCACAAGTAATATATATTCAATATATCCATATTATAATCATATTTCAGGAAGTATTGATAGGAAATAGTGAAATTTAGATATAAATACTAAATTACGATTATATAACTACTCTACTGCACACTTAAATTTAAAACTTCAGACACCAAATCTCAGACACACACACACACACACACACACACACACACACACACACACACACACACACACACACACACTACAGCACCAAGGCAGTACGTGACGCACCTCAGAGCCTGCACCAGTATCAGGTCAGTGAAGTCGTGGAGGCAGACAAATGCATCGAGGACTGACTGGTTGAAGTCGTTACGCTCCCCGAGGTAGTCCCCGATAGCTGTCTTGTTGAGTCCTTCTCCCTTGTACAGGAACTGAGCAATGTCTGGAATGAAACAATAGTACATTAGACATAAGCAATGGATGAATCTTTTGTTCTATTCACACTGGTGATGAGAAATGACACACCTTCAGCAGCTATCAAGTGAAATTCAATAAAGTTTTTAAGTATGCACAATGTATCATATATAATATTTACCACACACTTCCTTTGATAAAGTATTCTGTTCATCTATTACTACATTTGTAAAACTATTTACGTACATTCTTATCTCCTCCTATCTTATTAGTTAAATTCCTTGCTGTTCAGTTTCATTCATAAATGCGTCATAGTTTGACGTCACATAAACAAACAAGATATCTCGAGTTTATGTAGAGGTACTCACGCTAAACATTTAATTCGCATTCGCTCGGCACAATACGAAATACACTCACTTCAGAATGGAGTCAAACGCTCCTCAAAGTAAGCGGAGACAAGACCTGACGGATCACCACCACCAGTCTATCCATGTCGACTATCAAAATACATAAAATCATCTCATTAACCTGGCGCCGTCAATGTAGTACTTAGCGAAAAAGTTGAACAACTATAAATCTGGGTCATCGTGTCCTCTTCCCCGAACACTCTCACAGATCGTCCTCGCCGCCGCCCGCCAAGGCCTGTTCCCTCCCCTTGCCGCGACCAGATAGCCAAGCCAGGGTGTCGCCTGATCGACGGCTCTTCATCACGTCGGGGCGCACAATCTCGCACTGCTACCACCACCTTGGAAATCGCATTATTCAAACCGACCTTTCATCAGCATTTTCAAAGTACACAGAGGATGGATTCTCGTGGATTTCACATTAATAAAGCAAAATCGTCCTTTAACCCCTTCAGTACCATGACGCATTTCTATATTCATTTTGCTTACTATTTGGTGACTTTATACTGCTTCAAAAACTCATGTGGGGGATTAAAATAGTGAAGACTGTGGCCATAAATCTTCTGACCTCCATAGACCCTTTCTAATGTCAATAAAATGGTCTAATCGTACACAAATCTCAAAGCAAAAATGTGTCCACATATTGTGAAGGGATTAAGACCACAACCATGAAAATAACCTTGAAGACACCAAAAACGTTCATTAGAATGTTGAACGTACCTGATTGAGAGACTATCGCCAGAACAATGAAAATAATTAGAAAAAAAAAAAATTCCTGGCGCTTCTGGATGTTTGAATGTTAAAATATATATGCAAATATCGAATCCACCAACACTGAAGTAGTTATAAAAAAAAAAAAGTGCTAAAACTTTACAAATACCACCAAAGAAACGAGCCGGAAAGCGACCCAAGGCCAGTATTATTAACAAAGCGACAACTTGAAGGCTTAGCGTAGAAAAAAAATATATATCGTGGAGCTCACAAACTCATAGGAAGAGTGCGCTTACTCGATTATCTTTTCTTCGGACGTGATGTTGACAGACTGCCGGACAGGATATTAGCAGCAGTACGAGCATTGCGACACGGGCGGGCCAGTGGTGGTGGACAGCAAGATGACGACATGCTTACCAGAATTCCCGTAAAAGCAACTATCATGTACAAGTCAGAGCAAGGCATGTCCGCTGCTCCATGTGTTCAGAGCATCACGCGACGGACGAGACAGTAATGGGGAGATATGAGGATAAAGAGATACATAGTTATGATGTTTATCTCTATTCACTGCCCCCACAAACGTATCTTGTTTTTTTTTTTTTCATTCACTATGTTTTGTTTTTACTATTGTGCTTTGGTTGTTGAGAAGATTCAGTTCATATCATCTATCAGTTCATTGTATTATTTTTCCTCCTGACAAAGGAATATCTTACGCTTACTCACTTCAAAGAGCGACAAAGCAAAGGTTGATGTCAGTGAGATGGAGACAGTTGAGGTTTTTCGGCCATGTCATGAGAGAGAGAGAGAGAGAGAGAGAGAGAGAGAGAGAGAGAGAGAGAGAGAGAGAGAGAGAGAGAGAGAGAGAGAGAGAGAGAGACTGATTAATTGGTAAAGGTGAAGTTCATGAGAGCTAAGAGGAAGAAAAGAACCTGGAGAAGATAGTAAGGTAAGGTTGGTTGGTTTCCTCCCCATCCTCCTCCTCCTCCTCCTCTTGTTACTCTATGGACTCACCATCTGGAGTGTTCCTCAGGAGGCTGTGGTCAATGAGGTACTCGATCCCCTTCTTAGGATCCATGTTGAACTTTTTCCTCCCGATGCTCATCTGTTTACTCTTCGGGTTGTTCTTACTGCAAGGACACAAGGAAACACCACGTGAATATAGGAACAGTAGAGAGAGAAATGTTAAGATTACACTAATACATTAAAACTACAACCACCATTGTCATTACTGCTACGACTACTGCTACTATTGCTACTGCTACTACTATTACTACTACTACTGCTACTACTACTATTACTACTACTACTACTACTACTACTACTACCGAGAAAAAATAAGTAAAATAAAATCCGGAAAACTCGATGAGAGAGAGAGAGAGAGAGAGAGAGAGAGAGAGAGAGAGAGAGAGAGAGAGAGAGAGAGAGAGAGAGAGAGAGAGAGAGAGAGACTGACTTCCTCGAATATAAACAAAGATTGAGAATGAGTAAAACTAAAACAACCGGACATAATCGTTGTGTGTGTGTGTGTGTGTGTGTGTGTGTGTGTGTGTGTGTGTGTGTGTGTGTGTGTGTGTGTGTGTGTGTGTGTGTGTGTGACATCAAATACTTGTATACATCGCGTTCCAGCACACGTTCCATACATGATTGACTGCCTGGTGGTGGTGGTGGTGGTGGTGGTAATGGAAGTGAAGGTAAGGCATTGCGGTAACAGTGGTGGTAGTGGTGGTGGTGGTGGTGGTATCCTAGTGACAGCAATAACAAGTCTCCACAGCCAGAAGACAAACGTGACTTTTCCGGTATCAGGCCGTGCGCGCACACACACACACACACACACACACACACACACACACACACACACACACACACACACACACACGATAATTTATATGACTGATAGTTTAGCTTTCGTTCTCTCTCTCTCTCTCTCTCTCTCTCTCTCTCTCTCTCTCTCTCTCTCTCTCCGTCAGTAACGCCCCCTAATAGATTAAGGACAAAACTATTAAACAATCCCTTCCCTCAGGACCCTTATGGCACAGAAAATAACAGCACTTATTCATACACACGCAGGAGTGGCTGTTGTGGTTTGTGGACCGCAAGTGGGAAGATAAATATTCACTACACAACTTAACCTCCACTAAGCCACTACTACACTGGTGAGAAGGAAAAAGGTCTAATAATCTAACCTTTACTTCATTCATCGCATCAGTCAAAAAGATTTAAAGATCACAAATTTCTTTTTATTTATTACTAAAGACGAAAAGGCTGATTTATACCCTTACTATACTCACTACTACAATTGCCATACTTTAGAGAACTGTCTAATGTTAACCGAAACACATTAATCCTGAGACACAATTTTACCTTAAGATTTGTGTACGATTAGACCATTTTATTGACATTAGTAAGGGTCTATGGAGATCAGATGATTAATGACAACAGTCTTCACTATTTCAATCCCCCCACATAAGTTTCTGAAGCTGTATAAAATCACCAAATGGTAAGCAAAATGAATATGGAAACGCGTCATGGCACTGAAGAGGTTAAGTAGTTGAGCGGTCACGTGACATCTACTGACTAGCTGATTACAAAGATGGCCATAATAGTAACTCACAATAAACAGAAACTGACGCTGTGGTGTTGAAAGGCTTAACTCCTTCAGTACCGTGACGCGTTTACATATTCATTCAGGTTACTATTTTGTGATTTGATACAGCTTCAGAAACTTTTTGTGGGGGTTTGTAATAGTGAAGACTCGGCCATCAATCTTCTGACCTCCATAGACTCTTCCTAATGCCAATAAAATCGTCAAATCATCCCCAAAACCGAAGGTAGAAATGCGTTCCAGTACTGAAGAGGTTAAAGGCTTCACATAACCTCGAGAAAAGTTGCTAAGAAGAGTCGATACTAAGCTTTTCTTTCAGCTTTCAGAATTACATCCCACTTTCGGCTTTACACCTTCCTCCTTCTTCTCTTTTCCCTCGAGCGCCTTGTGACCTCAGTGTTGTAGCGCAGAAAAAGTTCAACCCTTCTCTCTTAAGTTCAATGTGAATACTGAACTTCATTTGTCATCATCCTAAGGTAAAGATTATAGAAGTGCGTGTTCCCGTTTTCTTTGCCATTAGAAGCCGCTAGCGAACTGTATTTTTTTTTTCTTTATTTTTTATTTCTTATCGTACAGTTTCCTTCAGAGCGGCTTGGATTTTACTGCACCATTTCCTCTCCAATGAGTATGATATCCCGTTTTCTTCCGCGTTTAGCGAGTCCCGTGGTTTGTGATTCAGTCTTCTTCCTCCACTTCTTTTTCTTCGTGTTCTTCTACTTCTGCATTATTATCAGAAAGCGGGTTGATCATTACTGCACCACCACCATCATCATCACCACCACCACCTCCTTCTCCTCCTCCCTACTTCTTTCTCTTATTGACCTCTGTCGCTTGCTACGTCATACCCTACATAATTATTTCTCCTTCCTTTACTCAGGGCAACGATGGAGTGGGCAGTGAGTCTCGGGCAGTGAGGGTGAAGTGAGGCAAGGGAACATGTGAACGGGGTGAACGGCAGACCGCCACGCCAATGCTGACTCACTTCATGGAACGTCTGGCTGTACATTCACTTCACTTCGCCACAGATAGTCTCCCTTAGAGCCGCTCTTCGTTAACTCAAACCCCTCCATTCAAGTAAATAAGGCAAGGCAAGGCAAGGCAAGGCAAGGCATGGCAAGGCAAGGCAAGGCGAGTAAAGTCAGCGCATGTCACTCTTTTCTGAGGGTTTTTAAGAAGGCAGGATGTGGTGGTGGTGGTGGTGGTGCTGACGTGTGTCTTGTCATCATTTCTTTTTAAATACGGTGACTTAACTAACTTTTCTTATCTATCTATTTTATTTTATTTTTTTGTAATTCCATTGTACAGATCATTAACTTTTCTCTCTTACTCTCCCTTTTCTTGTCAAAACACTATATATACCTATTTTAATTTTTCATTTTTTTTTTTAAATCCAAATAATAAAGATTTTATTTATTTATTTTTGTCTTCTTTTTACATCCATTCATACCAAATCTTTTCCTACTTTCAATTCCCAATACATCTTTATTCCTATTTTTCCTTGATTTTCTAACATCAAAAAATCATATCCTTGTTTGTCATGTCCTAATTTTTGGCCTTGTTTCGCTTTTGTTTCCTTTCGTCTTTCCATTCTCTTATTTTCTCGACACTTACAAGTAATTTAGCTCTTGTTTCCTTTAGTCTTTCCAATCTATTGTTTTTTTTTTTTTTTTGGACACTTACAAGTAACTCCGCTTTCCTGATTTTCTTTTCCTTTTTAAATAATGACACACTTACAAGAAACGTCAGTAAAAAACAAGAGGCCATTCTTTTCCTAATATTTCCTAATGCTTCTCTGAATAAAAGTAATACGTCACTTTTTCTAATATTTCCTAATGCTTCTCTAAGTAAAAACACCGTCAATTTTTTTCCTAATATTTCCTAGTGCTTCTCTAAGTAAAAACAATGTCAATTCTTTTCCTAATATTTCCTAAAGCTTCCCTTTTCCTATTGCTTTCAGTCCATAATGAAAGAGAACGGATTTTTTTTATGTGAAGAAATCAAGAAAAAAAAAAACTACAAAGGCAAAAGAAAAGATAAAAGAAAAAGCGTGCAATGGGTGTGCTGAGAGGCGGAGGCAAAGATGCGGTGAGGGGAGCCCGCATCCCGAAGACCCTCCATCTCATCTCCTCTATCATCACCATCACCGCCATCACCACCATCACCATCACCATCACCATCACCATCACCATGTCAACGTCACCCGATTCCTGCAGCTCATCCTGAACGATTTGTACAAAACACAGATAAACACACACACACACACACACACACACAAGCGATTCTATCTACTCCAATATCCAAATCACCACCTATCCAACACCGCCGACACTCACAAACCAACCAACCAACAAACAAACACACACACGACAGTATTACACCGGGATGAGGAAGTCACAGAAAATGGCTTATATCTGAAGGATTCTTTTTAAGACGTCTAGTGTAAGGCGAGGCTGGTGTGACGGATGGCCTCGTCTCCCTGCCTGCCTCCCTGCCTGCCTGCCTGTCTGTCTGTTTGCCTCCCTCCTTCCATCCCGCGGCCGCGTCACCGTCAGGTATCAGAAGTAACGGGAAAGACGCGCAGGCAAGAACTGTGACTAGCGGAGTGACCCCCAGGTGATCCATGTCATTCTTCTCATTCCTTCATCTCAGTCTCATCCTCTTCTCTTCTTCCTTTACTTCTCTTCCTCTCCCTATTCCCTGTACCTTTTCCTTCATATACACATCCCCCATCCTCTTCATTTGCTTGTCTTACTGTCTTCCCTTCTTTTCCTTTTCTTCCTATGCTAGTTTTCTAACCTTACCATTCCCTATCTTCTCACATCACCCTGTTCCTTCCTACACCTTATTCTTCTCCTGTTCTCTGCTTTCCGTCTCGAGTCAAGGGAGACGAGCGAAGTGTGTCAGGTAAGGAGCACAAGGACACCACAGGAGTTAAGTGTTGGACTGTATGGTAAAAAGTCTGCTATCTGGTTTTTTATATTTAAGTGTATGTTATTAATTAGTGGGATTATGATGTCTCGTGTGTGTGTGTGTGTGTGTGTGTGTGTGTGTGTGTGTGTGTGTGTGTGTGTGTGTGTGTGTGTGTGTGTGTGTGTGTGTGTGTGTCGCGAGGGTCAGTTTCTATGTCGGTCAATGAATGGCTCTCAGAGGAGTAAAGTGCTGGTGCCTGGTAACGAGGACGCTGCAGGTTTGTATTACTGTATTACTGTTATAATATTGCAGAGTTTCAAGGCAAAATCACGGTTCAGGTCCACTTGTCTCATAACAGACGAGCAGCGGACTCCCACCCTTCCTCCCTTCCTCTCCCTGCCTGCCACCTCTCTCACTCTAATAGTTTCCCACACTCCCAGCTCGGCCACTCAACGCCCCGCCAGTACCCAGCCCACCCCGACACCGCCAACCAGCGTCACACAACAACCAAATACCACTTCAGCTTAACAGCAATGCCCGTCACGCCCCGCACACCGCCACCACCGCCCACTCCCCGCTCGGCAACACAAGGCAGGCAGCGGTGGTTGGCACTGGCACTCCGCGTCGCCAGGGCGTCGCGTTGCCCCCTGGCACTCATCCCAGGCTGGCTGACACTCGCCTTGACTGACTGACTAATTGTCTGATATTCTTTAATGGCAACGTGGCGCTGACGGTGACTGGATGTGGTATTTATATAACGGCTTACTCAAGGATCAGGTAGAAGATACGCTATTTGTCGCGATGGAGAATTCTTTAAAGACAGTAACAGTGATTGAAGCGGCAATGAGGTGCT
Source organism: Portunus trituberculatus (assembly GCF_017591435.1). NCBI lineage: Eukaryota > Metazoa > Arthropoda > Malacostraca > Decapoda > Portunidae > Portunus > Portunus trituberculatus. The sequence goes on from NC_059304.1 coordinate 16,855,437, forward strand.
GAAGGGCGTGAGTCGTATTCACTTAACCTCTTAGTCAAGGATCTGTTGTAAAACGCGTAAATTGCCAGGAAGGTGAGTTTAAATGCAGTTTTCACTCTTTCCGGCGAAGGTTACGATGTGAGGCAAGGAAGGAAGAAAGGAAGGAAGGAAGGAAGGAAGGAAGGAAGGAAGGAAGGAGGCGGAGGGCTGGAGAACAAGAGATCATTTACGTGCAGCTTGGGAGATACAATGAAGGGAAAGAGGGTGTGTTTGCACCGGCCCCTGCCTGGCCTGATCAGTGCGCGCCTGTTCTGTTATACCTCGCTGCAGCACGGAGGGGAAGAGCATCCGGTGTGTGTTTCACTGTTTGATCTGCTGCAGTCTCTGACGAGACAGTCAGACGTTACCCTACGGAACGAGCTCAGAGCTCATTATTTCCGATCTTCGGATAGGCCTGAGACCAGGCACACACCACACACCGGGACAACAAGGTCACAACTCCTCGATTTACATCCCGTACCTACTCACTGCTAGGTGAACAGGGGCTACACGTGAAAGGAGACACACCCAAATATCTCCACCCGGCCGGAGAATCGAACCCCGGTCCTCCGGCTTGTGAAGCCAGCGCTCTAACCACTGAGCTACCGGGTGTGTGTGTGTGTGTGTGTGTGTGTGTGTGTGTGTGTGTGTGTGTGTGTGTGTGTGTGTGTGTGTGTGTGTGTGTGTGTGTGTGTGTCCTCTGTCGAATGACCCAGCTGTCGTCCTACACTGGCCACTATTCCTCAGCACGAAACAAAATAACAAGGTCGGAGGAGACGGAGGCGGAGGCGAAGGCGGAAGAGGAAGAGGAGGAGGAGGTGTGGGATGGCCAACCTTGTATTTTTCTCTTACACTTGGCTAACCTAATACTTTCCTCCTACACTTGTTCTCTCCATATAGTACCCAGGGCAGCAGGAACGGGGACACTCGAGAGGCACTCACCCCTCACCCCTCTCCCCTCACCTATTACCTCCTGCCACTTCAACGAGGCACGACCTAACATGGGACGAGGCGGTGATTGTGTGGGGGCGGGGGGTGGTGAGAGGAGATGGCGGTGTTAGTGTAGGGATTGGGGACATGGTAAGCTGGCGGCAACTATACACAGCCCTTCCCTAGCCGTCCTTCTCCTTCCCTCTCACACCTCCGCTATCATTCCCGGCCCTCCCGTCTTCCCCCTAATCTTTCTAATCACATCCCCTCCCTCCTCTATCATTCCACCTGTACACTCCACACCTCCCTCCCATACCTTTCATTTTCTCCCTTCCTCCCTTACCCTCAAATATCGCAGAGCTTTTCAATGACTCGTGAAAGACAAGGCAAATAACTGTGAATACCAATGACAGTAGTAGTAGTAGTAGTAGTGGTAGATGTAGAAGTAGAAGTAGAAAAGAAGTAGTAGTAATAGTATTGGTAATAATAGTAGTAATAGAACTAAAGTACAAAGAGAAAGAAAGAGAAGGATAAAAAGAAAGAGAAAGAGAAGGGGAAGGAGAAAAAGAAGGAGGTTAAGGCTGTGGCTTAGGATAGGCCTACTGTTATCGAGCAAAAAAGTGAACGGGAAAACTACTAAGTTCTACTCCCCCTCCTCTCCCTCTTCTCCTCCTCCTCCTCCTCTTCCCTTCCTCCCTTGGCGTTGGGTGCACGGGAACTCACTCACAAGAGGACAAGAAGGGAAGAGCGATAAAAAAAAAAGAGAAGAGAGGAGAGGTGGAGAAGGAAAGAGTGAAAAAGAAGAGACGACAAAGGAAGAGTATACAGGAAAGCGGTGTAACAAATGATAATTAATAGAGGACGAAGAAGAGATGAAACAGTAGATAAGGATAAATAGAGCAACGGACAATGGCGCGAAGGAAGAGGAATGAGGTAAAAGAAGACAGTATAACCAAATATCATGTAAAGAGAATAAGAGAATACGAGATAAGGATGAGGCAAGAATGTGGAGATAATAAGGTGGTGATGAAAACACGGAAAAAAAAAACAACTAAACAAATGAAGACGACGAGGAGGAGGAGGAGGAGGAGGAGGAAGGCATGTTGGAATGTTCCTCCCTCTAGTTCTGACTACTGTAAGGAGGGGCAGGGAGAGGAAGAGGGGGGAAGAGGAGGAGGAGGTACAGTGGAGGGGGAGAGGAAGAGAGACATGAGGGGAAGGAGGAAGAGTGGGAGGGAGGGGGGAATTTCCCGGTATGTCGTAAGGTTCAGGTTTATGAGGGCAGACTAAGGTGGATAAGCTTTATAAGACACTGACACCACCACCACCACCACCGCCACAACTACTACTACTACTACTACTACTACTACTACTACCACCACCACCACCACCGTCATGAAAGTAAGCAACGAGACACTAAATTCTCAACTAAATAACTAAATAACTCTCTCTCTCTCTCTCTCTCTCTCTCTCTCTCTCTCTCTCTCTCATCTGATACTTTCGACAGATTAAGTTAATGGCTCCTCTAATACATGTCACCTCTCATCTCCTCTCCACCTCGTCTATCTCTCCTCTTAACACGCTCGTCAGTTACTCCATAACAACATAATTTGCTTTTAGTGGCAGTGGGATCAAACAGTCTCTTAACCACGTAAGAATCTAATACGGCTTCTAATCCTTTATAAAACCATCTCCTCTTCCTATTTCTACAGTGTAAGGGGGAGATATAAGTCTACAAGTGTCTCTGGATAGTGTGACATAGACGCAGAGGACAAAGAAACAGAAGCTTAATTCTCGTATTTTAAAACACTTCGCTATCTCACCACTACGATTTTCAAAGAGAATGAAGTGAAGAGCCAGGTTAACACGAGTGCTTCTCCAGTTGAAAGCAATGTAGAAATCTCGTTAATCTGTCGCTAGAATTAGTGAAACACCCTTAACTCCCTTCAATACACAGACACATTTTTACCCTGAGCTTTGAGTACGATTAAACCATTTTTATTTACATTACGAGGAGTCTAGAGAGATCAGAAGATTAATGGCCACAGTCTTCACTATTTTAATACCCGACATGAGTTTTTGAAGCTGTATAAAATCACCAAATAACAAGCAGAATGAATATGAAAACGCGTCATAGTACGGAAGGGGTCTCATAATGCTGTCCAAAGTGGCAGTGTGTATCATTTGCGTGCCGAGTGTCGCCCCACCACCAGTGTTTCTGTTTTGTGTTGGTGTCAGCGGTGCGCGAGTGTTGTGGCTTTCGTCATGGTGGTGGTGGTGGTGGTGGTCTGTGGAGGTATGTGAGTGCTGGAGGGAGAGGGAGGGAGAGAGAGGGAGAGTTAGAGGAAGAGATGGAGGGAGAGGGCAAGTATACTAGTATGCTATGGACGTTATGTTGAGGAAGAAATGATGAGAGAGAGAGAGAGAGAGAGAGAGAGAGAGAGAGAGAGAGAGAGAGAGAGAGAGAGAGAGAGAGAGAGAGAGAGAGAGAGACGAGAGAGAGACGAGAGGTAGAGGGAGTGGAAGAAGTGAAGTGAAGTGAAGTGAATGTAGGAAAAGAGAGGATGGAGTGGAGTGAAGGTGGAATGAGTGAGGGTGGAGTGAAGTGGAGGTAAGGAGGGACTCACCTGTCTTCCCCCGTGTCCAGCGCCTCCATCTCCGCGGTGACCTCCGCCATCTCATCTTTGAGCGTCTGAAAGCAAGAAAAAAAAACAAGGTTAATCATCACACATCACAATAAACATCAATACAACACTATAACACATTCCTCTTCCCCCTCTCCCTCTCCCTCTCCCCCTCTCTCTCTCTCTCTATCTCTCTCTCACACACACATACAAATAAAGTCAGAAGGAGGGGGAGGAGCAGAATTCAGGAGTCGCCGGAGGAAAGGGGATGGGAAGAGAGGGCGGGGTGAATATTGAGCACTGACGCACCTCTGCAGCCTCCCCCAGCTGTGACGGCAGGTGTGAGTGAGGTGGACGGGATGGAGGAACAGCAGCAGGAGCAGGAGAGAGATGGAGGAAAGAGAAAGGTGTTAAGAGGCGGCTGGGAAGGAGGAGGAGGAGGAGGAGGAGGAGGAGGAGGAGAGAAACAAGAAGGAAGGGGGAAAGGAGGAGAGGCGACGGAGCTAATGAGGTAAGTAAAGCAAATACTGAAGCTGTTTACTTGACAAATCACAACCTTAGCCACCACCACCACCACCACCACCACCACCACCACCACCCTCTACAGTAAGCACGCAGCCACAGTGTTTATTTACCACCACAGCGCTGGACCGACGGGAAATTCTCTTAAGAGGGGGAAGAAATGTCAATGACGGCGCGCCCTCACTTTAAGGGGGAGGCGGGAAAGGGAAATGGAGGCCACAGAAAGGGGAATGGAGGTGGGAATTTTGATGGGAAGAGACGGGGAGAAAGGGGAAGAGGTATTAGGAAGGAAAGGTATGAGGTTGAAAGAGAAACAGGTGTAAGAGGGAAAGAGGATAAAATTAGCACAAGGAAAGGGATGTGGAGGTGAGAATGTTGATGGGAAGCGAGGGAGTTATGAAGGAAAGATGGGGAGAGGAGATAGGAGAGAGAGAGAGAGAGAGAGAGAGAGAGAGAGAGAGAGAGAGAGAGAGAGAGAGAGAGAGAGAGAGAGAGAGAGAGAGAGAGAGAGAGAGAGAGAGAGAGAGAGAGAGAGAGAGAGAGAGAGTAAAGACGTGTTAATGCAAGGAAAGGAGAAGGATGAATGTTGATGAGGAAAAAAAAGAGGAAAAGAGGGACTGCAGAGGAATAGATTTAGATGTATAGGAGAAACAGGTGAACGAGGGAGGAAAGATGTGTGTGTGGGAGGGGGAGGAGAAGAAGATAGGTGGAGAAAAGAGGAAATTAAGTATAGGAAAGGAGTGTTATTGGAAGGAAATGTTGATGGGGGAAGATGTGGGAGGAGGGTGGAGGAAGTTAGGTGAACGAGGGATGGCGAAGTAGCGGGTTGGGAGGTGGTACGAGGGTAAAGGTGTGCTACTAAACCCTCATTGACAGACCGGGAAGCCACGTAGCACTGCCGTGAGAGGAAGACAGCACTTTGCGAAACACTCCAAAGGTCAAACGTGGCCGATTAGTACTAGACACAGCAGAGGGTCGCTATTCTTTAATCCCCTTCTTTCCTGCCCTCCCGTTCCCCTCCTGCCGTCACGATCCAACCCGCGGCGAGGAACACAACCACTCACGCCTCCACCAGTAGCACAAGTAGTAGTAGTAGTAGTAGTAGTAATAGTTGTCAGTAATATTGGTGGTACTGACTTCGATGGTATGTTTTCTTTTTTTTCTTTCCTTGTCTTATTTTTCATGGCGTGTGAACCTTTACCTGGCGCTACCTGGCTCACCCAAACACTCCTCACCACCTGATCCAGTCCTTACCTGCACATACCACCACCACCACCACCACTACTCATCACATCACATAGAAACACCCGCACCATCACTACCACCCGCAACACCCCCACCACCACCACCACCACCACCACCACTACCACCAACACTATACCCCACCACGTAGAAAACCGCTGTCATTCTGGACGTGGTCTTCATGCTGACTGGAGGCATGGAGGTGTTGGGAGGTGTGTGGGGGGTGAGCCTGTTATCACGCCGATGTTATCACTCCGCCTACACCTGCTGCTTTATCGCCTGTACACTCATCCCTTCATCTATCTCCCCATATCAGCCATCCCGAGTCTTCATAAACAAACAAGGCTCTCTCTCCAGCCCTACATGACGCCTCGTAGGGAACCATGCCTCCTCATGTTACCTGAGCGCGGGGCCTCGGTGCAAGATTTACCTGTTTCACCGCTGTACTGGGGATTTCCTCCGCTTCGTTTTGTTTTTTATTATCCTCAAGAGAACTAACACTTAAGATTCCCCGGACACTTCTATACTCTCGTGTGTGTGTGTGTGTGTGTGTGTGTGTGTGTGTGTGTGTGTGTGTGTGTGTGTGTGTGTGTGTGTGTGTGTGTGTGTGTGTGTGTGTGTTCAGTGACGTGTGGTGTCCGGGAGGGTGTAATGGTGAGAGCGGTGTGCTGTAGAGTGTTGTGTGTTATCAGGACCGCCGGATTAGTTACGTCAGTGGCGTGAGGCGGGAACACAGCGAGCAGCGAACACAAAACAGGAATGGCATTCAAGTTTACGATCATCAGCGTGACGTCAACAGGAAAGCCATGTTTACTACTGAGGAAAGCCAATACACACACACACACACACACACACACACACACACACACACACACACACACACACTAGCCAAAGGTACCCCTCCATCTTTCGGGCAACAGTTAGGGTCAATCTTCCTTGTTATTAAAAGGACACAATAGAAGAAACATCAGATTACATAAGTGGGCGTGTGAGTCGCCGTGGCCACATATCGCCCGCCGCGCCCTCAGCCTGCGGCGCCCGGCAGGACATTTCCACCGCACGTTCAGCCGCACTTCCGGGGGACGCTGGCAGCCTTCAATGGACGTGGGGCAGCGCAACCCTCAAACACAGAGACTTTCCTGCCACTGCCTCCCCCTCCCCCGCCACCGCACATTGCCGCCCAGCGCTCCGGCACGTATCTTATCGGCGTGGCGGTGCGGGATGGCCATGGTGACGTCACGGTGACGTGCTGGTGAAGGGTACTCGTCCCCGCCTCACTCCAACATGATTTAGAGGATGTGTGTGTGTGTGTGTGTGTGTGTGTGTGTGTGTGTGTGTGTGTGTGTGTGTGTGTGTGTGTGTGTAATTCAGCACCATAGTCATCACGTGCTTGAACTCCTGAAGGGCAGCGTATCTTCCCATGACAGCGCAGCACCTCGTACACGGTCAGCTGTATGGACCGTCACATGCAATACCCCATCGTCCTCTTCCTCAAGGCGGACACTAACTGCTTGCTAATCAACGGAACCTTTTTACACTCGGGCAAGCGCGAACCTCAACCTGCTATGTGACAGACGAGGTGTGTGTGTGTGTGTGTGTGTGTGGAGAATGGAAAGCCCCAACCAAAGCAGTACTTCACGAGCCACCATCATCCCTGCGACGTGAAAGTAACATTAGAAGAGAGGATCTACTTCAAGAAGCTGCAGGGAGTCTGTGGCTCCGCTAGACTCAGGAGAAAAGAGAAGAGGGAGCAATGACGGAGAGTGCAGAGGAGGAGAGGAGAAAGATAGAGAGAGATTGAGAGGGAAGGGGAGAAGAAAGGAGCGGAGGGGGAGGGAGGGGGTATGCAAAAGTGGGATCGAAAGGTCAGCTCCTCGAAGCACGCGCCGAAGCCTCACTTGAAAGTTCCGGAAGCACAATCTCTGCAGGGCTTTTCTTGCGAGCTGAGCGGCGGGTGTCAGCGGCAGCAGCTCTGGGTCGCCTCCCCCTCACCCCAACGCCCCCAACCTGCCGTCTGCTTCATGGGGGTAGTAGGCAAGGGTAGGAGGGAAGAAGGTTAGAAAGAGGAGTGGGGGAAAGAGAGAGAAGCGTCGTGTTGCATGCCGATGTAAGCAGAAAGGGAGAGGCAGGCAGTAAGGGAAATACCTGCCAATGTCTCTCTCTCTCTCTCTCTCTCTCTCTCTCTCTCTCTCTCTCTGACCAGTCCTGTCCCTGGTACATACACACAGTAACATGACTCGTGGCCTGGCATCGCATTACAGTCCTCAAACAGGCGTGCTGTGTACTATTGGACTATTGCACACGAGGGTAACCAGATCACACAAACACACACAGGTAACGCTACAAATACAGGTACAAGGGCAGGGATAACTCGTCCTGCCTCCCCCATCACCGCCCACCCTCCACTACCACACCCAAATATCCACTTCTACACCCCGTTCTCCCCCACCACTTACTCCACAACACCCGACCACACTCCACCCCGTCCCTCCAATACAACAATGCCGACAGAAACACACAGGTAAGGACAGGTGGGCGCGGAAACAGTCTTCCTAACTAACATATTTCATCTTCCGTCAGTTGTGGGGACAAACTTTCACTGACGAATCCATTAGAAGTCTCAAGGTATTCCAGTTCTTCGTTGTTTTTTTATTTTATTTTTGTTCCTCCTAATAAAGTTGCTATGAGAGAGAGAGAGAGAGAGAGAGAGAGAGAGAGAGAGAGAGAGAGAGAGAGAGAGAGAGAGAGAGAGAGAGAGAGAGAGAGAGAGAGAGAGAGAGAGAGAGAGAGAGAGAGAGAGAGAGAGAGAGAGAGAGAGAGAGAGTAAAAGAGGAAGGCATCAGGTGAGGTATTATGGGGGATAGGTATAGAGACGTGACCTTGGGAGCCGCGAGAAAACAAACAATCACACACACACACAGAGAGAGAGAGAGAGAGAGAGAGAGAGAGAGAGAGAGAGAGAGAGAGAGAGAGAGAGAGAGAGAGAGAGAGAGAGAGAGAGAGAGAGCCTACATCATTCCGTCTCTCTTCTCCCTCTCAGCCGTGCATAATGGCATACAATCATACACTCAGCGTGCGGCGTGGCGGAGGCTGCGGCAGCTCTCCCTGCACTTCCACGGCCGGTAATTACACGCACTAATCACCCACCGTCGCCGCGCCGAGACTCGGTAAACATGCTCGTTACCCACAGACGAATGCCGCTAAGTGTGCCGGCACGTCCAACCAAACAGTCCCAACAGAGATTGAGCACAACGGTCGGTACGCCGGCGAGGTTGTGACCCCAACCCACTCCATTGCTCCCCTACCTACGCATCCCAAACCCCATCCATCAAACCGTGACGCCAAAGAGCATCAAAGAAAATGCTCGCTGGTTTGATTTTCCGCCTCTTCCTCACCCTTCCCTTAAAGCGGTGCTGACTTTTTTCCCTTTTGGTTCCAGTACCTGCAGGCTGCTGGAGCTGGTGCTGCTGCAGGTGACGTGGTGCAGGGGCAGGGAAGGCTGCAGGCCCAGGTGCTCCCCTTTGTACAGGTGGTCGGGGGAATGGTCGAAGGCGAGGCCATGGTGGTCGTCAGGGATGTGCTCGTGTATGCCCAGCTGCAAGCGGCTCTCATGGTGCCATGAGTGGGACAAAGGGCGCGACCGTCTGGCTTCCAGGCACGTCCATGCGCGCCACCATCCACACTCACACCAGTTGAGGGCGTCCTCCTCGCCCTTCTCGTCCTCTGCTGCCCACGTGCATGTGACACACTGCACCGCCCGCCACGCCCATGCGCGGTACATGGTGGCTCCTCTGCCTGCCCACCATGCCCCCTCGCTGGCGGGGCTCTACGACACCACTAGATCTGCGAGTGACGAACCCTCGCCTCCTGAGTCTGACACTGGCCAAGGAGCACTGTTAGTCTCCGCGTCACGACCCTCTCAGGTGCCACGCTCCCTCCCCGCCTCAAGACTAGACTCCAGGCGAAGGAGACACCACAGCACGTTCAAAGTTATAAAACGGCTTCCAGATATTCTTTTCTCACACTCGCCGGGAACAACACGAGGTCACTTTATATCTATATTTCTTTTTTGTTTTGTTTTTCCTTTGCCAGCTTTTCGTAAGGCCTGCAAAAAAGAAAGTTTTTGTAAAGCCTACAAAAAAGAAACTTTTTTCCACGTATCCTATCCGTCAGTGTTTTCCGCCTCAAAACACACAAACACATACACTCACTTTCCTCGCACTTCCTCCGCAACACAAACACAAAGTCTTCGGCGTTGCGGAGTCTGTCTTCCCGAGCGAACCACAACAAAACACTGCGGTTCAGAGAGCACAGTGTTAAAACTCCTGACGCAGCGCTGAGGAAACCATTACTGCGGTCCGACACAGCTCCACCACACTCGTCTACACTCCAAACCCTCGTCACGTCACTCCAACAACACCTTTTACAACCCGACACATGAACTAGCTACCCTGTACACCCTGATCTTCCCTCCTCACCCCACTGCTACACCCCGGTGCACTGACACACTCTGACACCACCACCACCACCACCAGGCACACTTCATCTACGTAGCAAGCACCTCTTTATAAGTCGCTATTCAAGCATCCTTCCCTGCATTAGCATCACGCCACCACTGACACCACGCCGACAACCACTCCAGACACCACTTACAAACAAGCCACCTCCTCGACACCACTTTTCACTCCAGCAACACCCCGAGCGACTGCTACACCGGTATATACACAAGGCTTTCTCACCACACACTGCCCAGGGACACCATAACGTTTCCTTAGCCCTTGTCACTCTGCTTACGTCAACAGGATGCTAGGCGGAGTGTGTATGTGTGTGTTATTCGTGGAGGTGATAACTAAGAGTCCTACTAAACTCCCTTCGCCTCCTTCCTTCCTTCCGTCCTACTCTGACAGCGAGAAAAAGGACCGAAGAAGAAGAAGAAGAAGAAGAAGAAGAAGAAGAAGAAGAAGAAGAAGAAGAAGAAGAACAAGAAGAACGAGTACAAGAACAACAATAACAAGAACAAGAGGAGAAAGAAGAAAAGGAAAAGAAGAAGAAGAAGAAGAAGAAGAAGAAGAAGAAGAAGAAGAAGAAGAAGAACAAAAACAAGAACAAGAACAAGAACAAGAAGAACGAGAACAAGAACAACAATAACAAGAACAAGAGGAGCAAGAAGAAGAAGAAGAAGAAGAAGAAGAAGAAGAAGAAGAAGAAGAAGAAGAAGAAGCAGCAGCCTACGACAAAGACCAGGAGAAGCACAACCAGAAAGGAGAAAGCAAGTAGGATAAGATTACGGAGTGACAATAGTGACACATTACAAGTTACAAAGTTATCATCGGTTAAGGCGTAGCACGTCCATCCACTGTGGGAAGCGCTGGGGCCACCTTCTGCACGGCCAGCCAAGTGTCGTAATTCAGGAAACTATGCCGCCCTTCCTACATGCCTCGCAACAAGCTGGTCCTGCCCTAATCGTGTTGAAATCCTGCACTCCAAATTTCTCTCTCTCTCTCTCTCTCTGATCGTCTTGCTCTAGGAATCTTTCAGCGACGCATTCAAATCCTTTTCTCTTTAATTTAATTCTGAACTTTTCTTTCTCCTATTCACAAATGTCGAATGCAATGCTACTACTTCATTACTACGATAAGGTCTGTTTCTAGTTTAGTTTTCTTCCTTCTTTTCTCATACCCAAGTATTTCACCACTATTCCCATGCCGTTTCTTGAATATCATTCTTTCCATTCCTTGCTTCCTTTCTCAAACGTTCAGAGCCTCAGACCATTTCACCATGATCAGATATTATCACTCATTCCTTCCTTCCTTTCCTTCCCTCCTCTAACTTCTCCCAAAACACAGGAAACATATCTTTTTAATACTTTACTTCCTTCCTTTAACCCCAAACACTGGAAACCCTTCGCTTGCTAACTTCCTTTCCTTCCATCCTCTAAATCACAAATACTGGAAATCTTTCGTCACCACCACCACCACCACTAGTTAGCTTCCGCCTTCACATCCTTGCTCGACAAACATCCGCGTATAATTTCTCCTTTTGTAACAACACCATGAATTCTCCACGTCATGCTTGTTTTGTGGGGCTTGGGCAGAATCAAAAGCAGCAGGAGCAAGGTCATGGAGAGGCTAATGCTGTGAGTGCAGGTCCCGGTCACCCCACGGAAAAGGACGCGTCTTTCACAGGGTGTTCACAGGCAGTGTCGTACGTGCTGGGAGTCGAGGGGCATCCGGGGTAACGTTTCATTTCCTTGGATTAGTTGGTGACATTCAAGACTTGTAGTGGTGCTGTGCTAGGCTTGTGTGTGTGTGTGTGTGTGTGTGTGTGTGTGTGTGTGTGTGTGTGTGTGTGTGTGTGTGTGGACTGTCTAAGAGGTCTTTCTATTAGTCTATGCTCTCTTGGCTTAATGGGGCAATGTTAAAATGTGTGTGTGTGTGTGTTGCACCATAATAGAGCCATCACCACGTCTGACTGTCTCGTGTTCACGCTCAGCATGGCCACACAGCGACAGAGCGCCTTCCACTAATCCGCCATGACTCATTCACGTCCACTTCCATTATCAAGCCTCGGGCCGCTGCGAGCCACTTCCGGTGCGAGAGGGCAAATTATCCTCAATCCAGTGGCAAGAACCTAGCGGGGCGGCGGTGGCAGTAAACGGGGCGAAGTTAGCGGCACCCTGGCGGCCTGACCTGAGACACTGCACGGGGCACTCACTGACTCACTCACTGACTCATTTACATCGTGGCTTCATATTTGTTCAAGGGGCGGTCTTGTTCGCGACCCCGCCTTGTCACTTAAAAGGAGTGGACAGTTACAGTGCAAACAAAGGGCATGAATGTGAAGATTAGTTCATAACAGGAAAGAATAGTCTCTTCGAGTGCATCGCTTCACTTCCTCTGCACCACAGTTGTACCTCACATATCACTCATCACCGAACCATGCTTCGATACACACAGCAGGATATTCTGCTATGGTGCTTGTGCTTCGTCGTGACACCACACACGCAGACTGCCACAGTGCCTCAGTGCTGCACCACCGCCACAAAACGCACATCTGCCGCCAGGTGCCCCCGAGGCTCCGTTAAGACGCACACTATCATGACCTCTCGCCTCGCCTTATCTCGGATCCACTGACAGACGGGACTTTAGTAGAGGCGTTTCGCTCACCAAGTGTGTATTGCACCTCCTACTGCGGCCACGGATCAGCTGATACTGACGACTGGCAGCGCAGACAGGCCGCAACACACACACACACACACACACACACACACACACACACACACACACACACACACACACATCGCAACACCATCAGTATTTACGAATATAAACAAACGCAAACCAATATTTCAAGGGCATAATAATAAAACAGACAAGCGAAAAAGAAGAGAAAACATCACTTAAATATTTAGAAAAGAATGAAAGCCGCAGAAAATTTGAAGGTGGCTACCCGCGCCGCGCCGCCAAGACCTTGCTGCGTCACACATGACACACATCCGGCGCAGCCAATCCCGAGGCGGCACCAGCATGCCATCTCGCCGCTCACCAATCACTGGAAAACGCATGACGTCACCGAACCGTCACAACAACTTGCTTTAACCAGATTCACGACTACTGATGTGTGTGTGTGTGAGAGAGAGAGAGAGAGAGAGAGAGAGAGAGAGAGAGAGAGAGAGACTAGCGACACGTGATAAGACCTGCACAGTGACAGGAG
>NC_059304.1:16873485-16888485 GCF_017591435.1 Portunus trituberculatus
TAGAGCAAATATACATAGGAAGTTGTAAAGGTCAGGGTGGTGGTGGTGGTAGTAGTAGTAGTAGTAGTAGTAGTAGTAGTAGTAGTAGTAGTAGTAGTAGTAGTAGTAGTAGTAGTAGTAGTAGTATTCGATCATAACATCATGAAACCGAGAGGAAAAAAAAAAACACCAATTATATAACACACACACACACACACACACACACACACACACACACACACACACACACACACACACACACACACACACACACAGGGTAAGATCGACCAAACTCAAACAGGACAGGGCTTGGTGAGTGAGGGTCGGGGCCAAACACTAGAGAAAGGCACAGAGAGAGAGAGAAAGGAAGGGAGGGAGAGAGGGAAAGTTTGAGGAGGCGACAACAAAACATAAACACAGAGAGAGAGAGAGAGAGAGAGAGAGAGAGAGAGAGAGAGAGAGAGAGAGAGAGAGAGAGAGAGAGAGAGAGAGAGAGAGAGAGAGAGAGAGAGAGAGAGAGAGAGAGAGAGAGAGAAAAGAGAGGAAGGAGGAAGAGAAAGAGAGAGTCATTAAAACAATATTATAAAGAATGAGTAATCAAGAATTATATTAAATGAAGAAGGAGTAAGAAAAGGAGAGGAGAGAGGGAGAAAGTGATTAAGAGGAAGAGAGAGAGAAAAAAAAAGGGTGAAAGGGATGTGTGTGTGAAAGGAAAAGTGGGAGGGTGAGAACAGAAGAAGAGAAATGAAGAATGAAGGAGTGAGAAAGTGAAGGAATGAAAGAAAAGAAAACAGAAAAAAACACGATTGGAAAGTGAAGGAATGAATAAGTACAGTAGTGAAGGGAAGGAGAGAACAATGGGAAAAAAAAAGAGAAAGAGGGAAGGAGAGCAATAAAAAATGATGGACAGTGAAGAAAATGCTAGTGGAAGGAAACAAACTGAAGAAATAAAACAGCGAATGATAGGCAGAAGAAAGTGAGGATCGTGAGAAAAAAAAACAAAAACAGAAGCAAAGAAAGAGAAAATGTGATGAGAAAGTGGACTAAAGAAAAAGAAAAGGAAAGGAATAAAAATAAAAAAAAGAAGAAAAAGGGAAAAGATAAACATGAGGAAAGGAAAGTATGGAGGACTGAAAGAAATTGACTGAAGGAGTAAAAGGAGGATATAAGAACAAAATATGGTCAGAAGACGAAAGAATGAAAAAAAAAAACGAGAAAAGTATAAATGAAAGTGTAGCAAGGAATCAAAGCAAATAAGTAAAAGAAAAAAGGGGAAAAAATACAGGAAAAATGGAGTTACGGAATAAGAAAGAGCGATGAAGCATTAAGAAAAGAAAAAAAAAGGAAGATGAAGGAAAAAAGGCGAAGGAAAATGGACGAAGATGAAGGAATTTAAGGAAAGAGCTAAAAGAAAAAAGAGAAAAGGAAGAAGAATTATGAAAAAATGGTACACGAAAACAGAAAAAAAAAGAAAAAGAAAAAAGAAATGAAGAATTAAGGGTAAAAAAAAAGAAAATGAAGGAATAAAGAGGTGAAGGGTGAAGGACTCCAGACAAACAAACAAGACAGCGAGTGAAGGGGTTGAGTGAGGACAGGTGGACAGGTGGAGGGCGGAACAGGTCAGTCTCAGGTGTCACTCGAGGCCGTGGGAACTATTAAGACTGTGACAAGACCCAGACTGAAAGGTGACCCAACCCACCACACCCACACACCCACCACACACCCAGTCAGCCATGAACCACCTCGTCCTACACCCAGCCACAGCCACACCCACAGCCAGCCACAGCCACAGCCACAAACACAGCCCAGCCCAACTCCACACAATCCCTCCACAGCTTTGAAAGTGAAGGATTAGGTTGGGGAGATGTTGTGAGGTGACAAAAGTAGTAGTAGTAGTAGTAGTAGTAGTAGTAGTAGTAGTAGTAGTAGTAGTAGTAGTAGTTGTTGTTGTTGTTGTTGTTGATGTTGCTGTTGTTGTTGGGAGGAGGAGGAGGAGGAGGAGGAGGAGGAGGAGGAGGAGGAGGAGGAGGAGGAGGAGGAGGAGGAGGAGGAGGAGGAGGAGGAGGAGGAGGAGGAGGAGGAGGAGGGGAGAGTGTTGTTGTTGTTGTCGTTGTTGGTGTTATAACGTATCATTCTTGTACTCTACAGATTTTTTTCGTGTGTGTGTGTGTGTGTGTGTGTGTGTGTGTGTGTGTGTGTGTGTGTGTGTGTGTGTGTGTGTGTGTGTGTGTGTGTGTGTGTGTGTGTGTGTGTGTGTGAGCCTCCCAAACAGTCAACAAACACATCTCCCTGAGCCACATCAGCCAGCTGCTACACAACAGCAGCAGCACAAACACTGGAAAGCCTTCAAGGAAACCCTAAGCTGCTTTCTTATTGAGTTGGGGCTGGAGGGAGCGCACCCATTTTCTTTGTCTCGCTGGCCTTCTCACACAAGGGGATTCTGAGCTATTCTGGGCCACCCTACCTGTCCTCCCCGCACAATGCCTCAAAGGGACGAGCAGCAAAGTATTCTGGGGAGGGCGTGGGAGAGAGCGGGGCATGGTCTCTCGCTGCTCTCCTGTTTCATGTGTCTCAAGGATGATCTGTAAGCTAGCAAGGAAATAATGGCAGAGCGGCCCCGTATCCACACCCTATCCCCGCCTACTCAGGGCTCAGCGCCGCACGCCGCCCCACGGGAAATGACAAAATGTGTTCTCAAAGTGTATCTACCTACTTTTTCATTACCTAGCAGGAGCCAACCAATAATGCCTGTGTGAGAGTTGTGCAATCCCTCTGTTTGTGTAAGAGTTGAGCCTGTTCCTGGATTTGTAGTGGTGGAAAACACAATAAAGAGAAGCAAGTTTGCGGTGCTTAGCTCCTGGTCACCTTCCTGGAAAAAATAACAACAATGAGCTACACAGCGCCTGCTGGCCTGTCCACCTGAGTGGTGGCGGGCATGGCGTTACCTTGAGGGACTGTTGGGGCGGCGGGTGTCCTCTGCAGGGGCAGTCCCGATGGTGGAGGCCACAGAAAGCATCTTCGTCATCTTCCAAGCTGAGTGGTGCGGGACGGGCAAGAGGCGCGGGCGTGACCGCTTCCAGAGGGCCACAGCGTAGCCCAGGAGCGCGTCGGTCAGCCCGCGCTGCACCGCCCCCCAGGCCAGGCGGTACATGGCCCGCAGTGGTGCCGCCGCCCCCGGGTCTCGCCACTTCTGGCTACATCCTCCCGGGGGGCGGTCAACCCGGCCCACACCAATCGTGTTGCCGCTGGTACACACGGCACCTTTGCCCTTCGCCACTCCCGCCAAGGGCTCTGCTCGCGCCGCACATCCACCTGCACGCTGTCAGTCTCTAGTCCTGGTGACTGCCAAAGCACGCGCGTTGCTCATTGCTTCTCCCGCCACCTTGGAGCCGCCGCTGACTAACACATTCGCCACACTAATGTCTATTGATTCACCTGCACCGTTCCAACTGCCTGCTGACCAAAGGTGGGCGGTGGCGGTGAGTGAGTGAGTGAGTAGGTGGTGGAGGACACACTGTCATAAGCGTCATGTGACAACAAGACCCTACCTACGTCAAGGCTGTCCTCACATCGAGTGGCGGACTGGCGCAGCGTCCCCCGTGTCTCGTCATCGCCCACGGTATCAGCAACTGTCACTCGGACCACTCTCGTCTCTTAGGAAAGCCTTCACGACAGACCACTTCAGTACCCCACTAACATCTTGTACACACTCCCTCCCAGCACCTACTTCAGCCGCGGAGGCGACGCAGCACTCACCTCGCCACGCCTCGCCGTCACACTCACCCGACAACAAAACACTAAAAATCGCACCCGCAGTACCGTGCTCATTTTCCTCCTCCACCTTCCCTCCCTACCGCTTCCCAGGAGTGTTTACGACAGTGTAACTCTCGCCTCGCCACTAGTAAAACAGTCAGTGGCCGCTCCCTCCCTCTCCAACCCTTCCCGCCTACACACCCTGTTACCATTGCCCCCTCCGCCCTCTCCATACTCAGGGAAAGACAGAAATACTCAGACACAACATACATATGAAGAAACTCCACGCACGACCTGTAGTGGACGACAGGATAAATAAGAGAGGCACCGACTGACGCGGCAGCAGACGGAGAGGCTGAAGGAGGAAGAAGAGAAAGAAGAGGAATGGGGTGTATTTAGTGGGCAGTGAAGGGATTGGGACTTGAATCTGGCCCCAAATCTCTTCCCCATCCTCCTATTCCTCCTCCTCCATTATTCTTCCCTCATCTCCATACCAAAGCGACCTGGGTTCACTCGTGCTGCACATTAAAATTATCCACTCTCTCTCTCTCTCTCTCTCTCTCTCTCTCTCTCTATGTTGTGGCGTGGAGACGTGTATGGCGCCAAGGGAGGAGGAGGAGGAGGAGGAGGAGCAGAGTGGCGCCGAAGCCAACCACCACCACCACCACCACCACCAGCGGCCAACAACAACATGCCTGCCCTATCGCCGCCGCCGCCACCACCATCGCCACCACCATCACCACCACCACCACCACCACCACCACCACCACCACTGCTTCTTACGTGAAAAGTCAACAAGCTTCATTCTCGGTGGGGCGTCACGTTTCGGTGGGGTCAAGTGTAAGTCTACGGGCGTGGCACTGTATACTAGCAGCTCTCTCTCTCTCTCTCTCTCTCTTCCCTTCATCATTCCATTGTTATTTTTTCTATCATTATCTTCGAGAGAGAGAGAGAGAGAGAGAGAGAGAGAGAGAGAGAGAGAGAGAGAGAGAGAGAGAGAGAGAGAGAGAGAGAGAGAGAGAGAGAGAGAGAGAGAGAGAGAGAGAGAGAGAAAGAAACCATTTACGGCACGAGCAAAAAGAAAAGAAAAAAATCCGATGAAAAAAAAAAAAAAAAAAAAAGAAAGGAAAAGAAAAAAAGAAAGGAACTCAGCAAAGAACCAGCAACACCGATCACAAGACTAAAAATAGAAAGAAAAAGAAAAAAAATGAAAGAAAAATAAGAAAAAAAGATGAGTCAACAAGGATGAGATAAGAGAGAGAGGGGAGGGAAGTAGCGAGAACGAGAACGAGAACGAGAGCGAGAGAGAGAGAGAGAGAGAGAGAGAGAGAGTCAGTGTGTTGGTCGGTCGGTCCCTCTCAGTAAAGCTAAAAGTAACAGTCTAAGGAAGTGATTAAGGGAGCCAGTTATTCTTATCAGATAGCGCGGGTACGTGAGGCGCGGCACGGCAGGACAGACAGTGTGCGTGAATGTGGCTCTCGGGCGATGAGGGAACACTATCACACGACGGTAAGGAGGTAGTAGTAGTAGTAGTAGTAGTAGTAGTAGTAGTAGTAGTAGTAGTAGTAGTAGTAGTAGTAGTAGTAGTTTAAAAGAAGAATAATAAGAATTGATAGCCGTATCAGTAGCAAACAACAACAACAACAACAACAACAACAACAACAACAACAACAACAACAGGGAGTCTAATAAAGAAGCAAAGGTTAACAAATAAATCTAACTTGAACGGTGAATCAATAAAATTAACAATTCGGAACAAGGACAACCAGATTTGTTTTTTGTTTTTTTTTTCCTTTTTCCAGCTCCACGTTGTAATTCCAGTGGATGAAGACTGGCGAGGAATTTTCCCAGTATTCAAGATAAAAACCTGGGAAGATTTCTGACTAAAGTGAGCAGAAACCATTAGTCTTTGTCTGCCTGTCTGCCTCCCTCCCTGTCTGTCTGCCTGAATGTCTGGCTGGGCTGGTTCACTGTCTAGCTATCTATTTGTTGATCTGTCTCCCTGCTTGTCTGTCTGTTTGTCTGGTTGGTTGGCTGGCTGTATGTCTGCCTGTCTGGCCTGCTGGTTTGGTGTCTGGCTGAAACCGTGAGCTATCAGTTTGTTAATTTGTCTGTCTGTTTGTCTGACTGTCTCGCAGAATCCAATAATTTTGTCTGGCTGTCAGTCTGTTTGTATGCAAGTTGTCTGCGTGTCTGTTAATCCGTCTATATGTATGTTTGCCAGTATAACTTTGTCTATAACACACGCACACGCACACACACACACACACACACACACACACACACGAAACAAACCTTACTTTCCCTCACCAAATCTTTTCCCACACCCTCATTCCCACCTCCTTTACCTGACACCTCACTCACTATATTGAAGGACACGAACAATCTCCTGTACAGTTAAGCCTTCCCTTTAAACTCCCTCTAAGCGCCCCCTCGCATCCCTCCCTCACCTGAACACGTGGCGGTAATTGGCAGGTGAGCTACAGGTAGGGCACTGAGCACACCTGTTTCAGACGACACGTGAGGCTAATTAAGAGACTCACACCTGTTCTAAGTTTACGACAGGTGGGATCCGCGCCTTAGGGAGGTGGAAGAGGAGAAGGAAAGGGAGGGAGGGAGGTGGAATATGAGAGAGGAAGTGGAAGAGGAAATAAAAAGAGAGAGAGAGAGAGAGAGAGAGAGAGAGAGAGAGAGAGAGAGAGAGAGAGAGAGAGAGAGAGAGAGAGAGAGAGAGAGAGAGAGAGAGAGAGAGAGAGAGAGAGAGAGAGAGAGAGAGAGAGAGAGAGAGAGAGAGAGAGAGAGAGAGAGAGAGAGAGAGAGAGAGGAGTTCCTCGTATTCATGTCCTCAAGGTCTCGCTGCCCTCCAATTATCGACGTGAACCTGTTCCTCTTTCTGCCTCTGTGTGTGTGTGTGTGTGTGTGTGTGTGTGTGTGTGTGTGTGTGTGTGTTTCCAATTACTGGTTTGTGTTTATATTGACTTCACTTCTTGCATATTTCTATCTGTCTGTTAGTCTGTCTGCACATCTATCTATCTTTCTGTCTGTCTGTCTGTTTGCTTCTCTCACCACGTCTATATCTTACTCATTGTGTGGATGTGCATTTGTAACGTTTGTCTGCTTGGCGTCTGTCTATCTGTCTGTCTGTCTTAAGCCGGATACCCTCTTGACCCCAGGACGTTGTGGAAGGACAGCATACCGGAAACTTACCACATGCACCACCACATCCACCACCATCATCACCAACACCACCACCACCACCACCACTACCAACAACAACAACCAAAATTTCCGCTATCCTCTTCCATTCACCCCCTACACTCCCTCCCACTCCCACTCAGAGGTACCCATTCTATACACCTCCCTTCCTTTACCCTCCTTCCACCCCATCTCCACCCACCACCATCCATACCACCCTTGAACCTGGCCCCCTCCCCCATCCTCACATACACCCCATCACTTAGAAGTACATATACGTTCTCATTCCATACCCTTCCCTTCTCTTCCCTTCCTTGCACCCCATCACCACCACAATCACTACTCAGTACACTCGCCTCTTCCCACCCCCACCACCACCACCACCACCACCTCCTCACCCCCCCCCACTAGACATCATTACCAAGGCCACGTCCAGCTTCCACGAACACCAGGTGAGTCTTAATGAAGCAAGACTCACCTATTCCGCGGAGTGTGACGTCATGGCTTACCTGGTGACGTCAGCGCATAGGTGTTCCGTAAAGGTGGCCTCTCTAACTCTCTCTCTCTCTCTCTCTCTCTCTCTCTCTCTCTCTCTCTCTCTCTCTCTCTCTCTCTCTCTCTCTCTCTCTCTGCCTCCCATTCCTTGAAATTCTTCTTCCTTAGATTCTTACTTTTTTTCTCTCTTCTCACTCGTTCATCTCTTTATTTCGTTTTCTTTTTGTCTTTTTTTCTTCGTCTTCTTGATATGGTGTTTCATTCTAATTGTCTCTCTCTGTATCTCTCTGTCTGTCTGTCTGTCTGTTTGTCTGTGTCTCTGTCTCCTCATTGTCATTTTATTGTATTACTATTGTGGTTTTTTTTCTTTTTCATGTATGTTATTTGATTCTCTCTCTCTCTCTCTCTCTCTCTCTCTCTCTCTCTCTCTCTCTCTCTCTCTCTCTCTCTCTCTCTCTCTCTCTCTCGACTCAACATGAATAGAGTCTAAGGTCAACGTTCCTTCCCTTCAATTTCCCATCATCATCTCCCCTTCATTCATTTCCTTTACCTTACCTCCCCCTCTCCCTCCTTACCTCCCCTTCCCTCCTTCCCTGCTTCTATTTAGCCTCCCTTTCTCTCCTTCTCTCCCTTCTTCGTACTCTTGTCTCCCCATCGTCCCCTCCCCTCCCTTCCCTTCCCTTCCCTTCTCTTCTCTTCCCATCCCTCTCCTAGCCATGTAGAGTACGCCTGGAAAAGGAGCGAAAGGATGGTATTTGAAGGATTCCCCCCTTCTTTCCTTCCTTCCTTCCTTCCCCCTCTCTCTCTCTCTCTCTCTTTCTCATGACCCCTCCTTTACAACCCCACCTCCTTCCTCCTTCACAATATTACTTTAATTGTTCCTTTACTTCCTTCATTTGTTCCTTGTCCTTAATTCCTTCCTTCATTTTCTTTTTTTCTTCCTTTCATCAATCCAATATCTTCTTTTTTTCAGCTTTATTTCCTTTATTTATTCCTTGTCCTTCTTTCCTTCCTTCCTTCATTTTCATTTTTTTTCTTTCATTCATTCATATCTTCTTATTCTCACATTTCTATCCTTTTTGTCTCTTCCTTTCCTTCATTCTTCCTTATTCCCTCTCCTCTAACATCCTTAACATACACTCTTTCCTCTCCCTCTCCAATCTACACCCCTCCCACGTTTCTTCCTCCCCCTCCCTCCTCTCACAATCTCTTTCTTTCTCTCTCTCTCTTTCATTCCCTTTCGTCTCCCTCTCCTTCACTCCCTCCCTCCTTCCCTCCTTCCTTCCTTCCTTTTATCCTTCTGCACTGACTTCCTTGGACCCTTTGTTCCCACCTCCCTTTCCTCCCACTCTCCCTCCCTCTCCCTCTCTCCCCTTTCCAAGCAGAGCCATGCACCACAAACGCTACATTGATTCGAGCTACCGAAGACTCCACTTGGTTATCAGAGAGAGAGAGAGAGAGAGAGAGAGAGAGAGAGAGAGAGAGAGAGAGAGAGAGAGAGAGAGAGAGAGAGAGAGAGAGAGAGAGAGAGAGAGAGAGAGAGAGAGAGAGAGAGAGAGAGAGAATATATTAGAGTCCAGTGACATGCAAGAGGGTTGATAAAAATGAAAAAAAAAAAGAAAAAAAAAGAGGCAGTGAGAGAAATTATGAAAGAGTGACACGGGGGAAAAAAAAAATTGGAAAGTGACAGATGAATGAGACGATGAAAATGAAAATGGAAAAAAAAGGACAGGAGAGAAAAAAGGAAATAAAAACGAAAGTAAAACAATAAAACTACGAAGAAAAAAAGAAAACGAAAGAAAAAGAAAGGAAGGAAGAAGGGAAGGAAAGGAGGAAGGCTGAAGGAGAAGTGACAAAAAATAAATAAGTAAAGAGGAAGAAGGAAACGCTAGGACTACAGACGGAGGAGGAGGAGGAGGAGGAGGAGGAGGAGGAGGAGGAGGAGGAGGAGGAGGAGGAGGAGGAGGAGGAAGAAGAGGAGGATAGCCGCGGAAATCAATCTTCGTGGTTTGGGACGTAATATCACCCACACAACGAACTGGGAAACGTAAAACTGAAATGAAAAAGGAGGGGAAGGAAAAGAAGAAGGGAAAGGACAGGAAAGAAAGAGGACACAGAGGGGAAACAGGGAGGCAATGAAAGAGATGAGGAAAAGAAGCGATGCGTGAGGAAAGGAAGGAAGGGAAGAGAATGGAAGGGATGGAAAAATACGGAGAGAAATTGTGTGGTCAGGATTTACGTAAAGGAAAACTAGGAAAGGCAGGAAAAAAATAGGAAAATGGAGGACGAGGAAAAGGGATGTATAGGGAAGGGAAAAAGGAGAAACAAGAGGAAAAGTGACTATGAGAGAGAGAGAGAGAGAGAGAGAGAGAGAGAGAGAGAGAGAGAGAGAGAGAGAGAGAGAGAGAGATACACGTAACCAAGATTATATCAGATTTTCTTCCCCTCACTTCTTCATCTTTCACTGCCGCTCACTAACACCCTTGAAGAAAAGAGTCTCCTCCTGCTTCTCTTCTTCTTTCTCCTCTTCCTCCTCCTCCTCCTCCTCCTAAGTGACGCAACGCCCTCTGCACCTCTCATCAGATAGCTCTTCACTCCTTGCCTTTTGTCATTCAGCTACTACGCCTCCACGACCTCAAGTTTCCGATGGGTCTCTCTCTCTCTCTCTCTCTCTCTCTCTCTCTCTCTCTCTCTCTGGTCCTATTTACATTTATTTTGTCGTTCTAATTGACTTTTTCTTTTATTTATGATTTTGTGTTTAAAATTTTCATAGTCTATATTTTGTGTATTGGTTTCATTTATGGTTCTTGCCTGTCTTTCTTTCATTCCTTCCTTCATTTACTCCTTTATTATCTCTCTTGTTAATAATTTTATATTTTCATATCTACAAATGGACTTACTTTTTTTTTTTTCATTTCCGTATCTAATTTATAGGTTTTGCTTACTTTATCTTCAGTTTTCCTTCCTTCCTTCCTTCTTTCTTTCTTTCTCTGCTCTTCCTTTTCCTTCCTTCCTTCCTTCCTTTCTTCAATTTTTTTCTCTCTGCTCTTCCCTTTCCTTCCTCCCTTCCTTCCTAACTTTTTTTTTTTAACGTAACACAGAATCTTGATCGAACCCAACCAATAATTAACACGCAAAACGAAAACGTACCCTGATTTATACTCTCTCTCTCTCTCTCTCTCTCTCAGGAAGAAGTCACTCTTTCTGAACACTACCACCCACCTAGAAACAAACACACACACACACACACACACACACACACACACACACACACACACACACACACACAATGAATATTCAGAACACGAGGCTGAATGCTACTGATTCAATAAGCTAGTCTGGATAGAGAGTCCTATTGCTTCCTGCGTGTTATTGATGAGTTCCTTAGAGAGGCAGGCGGACATTCATCATTATTCTAGAGTGGGGATTGAGTCAGTTCCGCTCGTACCTGGCAGCATTCTGAAGGTGAGGGGGAGACTGTGTGTGTGGGGAGGGGAGCTGTGTAGGGTTTGGTACACAGCGTAGGTAAGGTTTAAGGAAAGTATAATTGACCTGAGAGAGTGAGTGAGTGGTGGTTTCATGTGCTATTGTGACTTTTGATTGAGGTTGTGTGGGTGATCTCGGTTCAGTGAGGGTTGCTACATTGACGCATACGTACGCGCACACACACACACACACACACACACACACACACACACACACACACACACACACACGTGGAGTATAAATAGATAGGGAGGCAAGAAGAAAACAAGACCTTGACTCGAATCTTTTACACTACATCTACACACACACACACACACACACACACACACACACACACACACACACACACACTGATTAGCAAACATACCCTGACCTTTATACTTTAGCAGGGGAGACTATAAATAAACAAACACCTTTCGTGCCACCACAAGCTAACAGGAACAACGCTGGACCTTTGAAGTAAACGGAAGAGGAAGAGGAGGAGGAGGAGGAGGAGGAGGAGGAGGAGGAGGAGGAGGACATGTATACGCGAGGTTGGTGACAAGGGCTGTACTTCCCCCGCACCTCCCCAATTCACGCCCTCCCACCTGTGTCCCCCGCGCCCCTCGTCGAGCTGGCAGCAGGTGTACACAGGCTGTTAAAGGGACGCGCCCACCACCAGACAAATAACCAGCGAGGGGCACTCCATCATGGCATAAATCTATCAACCTTTTCCCTCAAGGATCTCGTATATAAAACTGCAGCACCTCCAACGAAAATACTCTGAAATTCTTATACCCACACCTGGGCTATTTACTTAACAAAGGCTATGGTTGGAGTTCTAAGACTTTTTACGAGTATTCATTTGGTGGTTCCAGTGACATGTTAGCAAGATTTCTACACTATTAAGAAGAGAAACACATTTTAGAACACGAGTAGTGATCTGTGTGGCGTTTGAAAATAGCCGTGGTGAGAAAGCGAAGCGTTCACGAATCCACGACTGACAGAAGTTATTGTTTCTTGTAGTGTAAGTGACAGAGAGAAAGTTTACTGGTTGTTCTGATTCTCTATACTTATTCTCAACCTCAAAGCGAAGAAAAAAGTAAACGAAAACAAAGAAATTTACTAGTTAACATTACTATACTCGCATTTATTTCAACCAGAAGGCGAAAGGAAAAGGAACTGAAATAAAATAAAAAAAAACACTTGATAATGTGATTCTCTATACTATTTAACCTGAAGGCGAAATACATTAACACAACAAATACCTGGCGCTCCTCCTCCTCCGTGGCTATAAACAGATCAGCCTTAGGAGGTGAAAGCAAGAGCGCAGGCCCAGTCAGTGTTAGCTATTACTACCAAACCCCACGGGAGGTCATGCGTGCGAAGGTCCTGCTCCTCCTAAACACCCCACTCCCTCTCCAGCCTTCCCCTGAAAAGTGTTAATTCCCGCCACTCTGAGAAATGACGAAAATGAGCCTCAGAATTTTGTATTGCTGAGAAAATAGATATGCTCGTACTAGTCTTGTTTTGTTTTCCTCTTCTGTTCCTTCTTCTTCTTCTTCTTCCTCCTCCTCCTGTACTGTCCTATCTCTCTTATCTGTAGCCAGTTAGAAGCAGTTACCAAACACCCTCGAAAGGACCAAGAGATCTGTTGCTGTTTGGCTTTCCTTTGTATTCCTCCTCCTCCGTACCCAGTGCCAGCAGTCTCGGCAGCAGTGCCTCTCTCTGCCTTGGCTCCTGCACGACTTAACTGAATTACGTGACTAAAGAAAAAAAAACGAACGAGGATTTAAAAAAATGCCACAAATTACGTTTCCTCCTCGTTCACGCCTCTCTCTCTCTCTCTCTCTCTCTGGATAATTGGCACAAGAGAGAGAGAGAGAGAGAGAGAGAGAGAGAGAGAGAGAGAGAGAGAGAGAGAGAGAGAGAGAGAGAGAGAGAGAGAGAGAGAGAGAGAGAGAGAGATGAATAGATGCAAGGAAGAAAGGAAGGGTGAGGAAAGATGAAAAACAAAATGAAAAACAAAAGAATGAGAGAAAACGGAACAAAACAAGAACAAAGGAATATAAATATCAAGAGAGAGAGAGAGAGAGAGAGAGAGAGAGAGAGAGAGAGAGAGAGAGAGAGAGAGAGAGAGAGACATCTGGCCTCATCGCCCTTCAAGTAGATTATTACGTCACGAAGTGTTCTCAAGTTTTACGAACGAAGCAACAACGCCCTTGTGTCGAGTTACTGGCGAGTGCTTAGCGGGGCAACGGATTTCTCTCTCTCTCTCTCTCTCTCTCTCTCTCTCTCTCTCTCTCTCTCTCTCTCTCTTAATGATGTCAAGCAGAGTTTTTTCTTCTTTTTTTTTGCTTAGTCACTCATCTAAGTTGCGTTTCGTCTTTCTTTGTTACATCATTACTATTCTGCCTCTAATAATAATAATAATAATAATAATAATAATAATAATAATAATAATAACAAGGCATAACTATCTCGTCTTGTCACTCATTGTCCTTTCTTTGTCAGTGATCTTTTTTTTCCTCCATCGCGTCATCCTGTGCAGCTGTTTAATTTCAGTCTTACGAGTTATCACCTATTTTTATCCTGAGAAATCCGTCGTGCCTTTCCTGTCTACCTTCTTATCGTATCTCATTTCTTCTCTTTCCTTCAATTCTTCTCTTTTCTTCTTAGTTTCATTTGGCGTGTCTCTTTCTTTTTTCTTCTTCCACACGTTCGTTTCTTTTTTATGGTACTTGGAATTTTACTCAAAGTGGCTTAAAATTATTTTCTTCCCACTTCAACTCTTTCACCGGAGGCTATTCTGGATGTCTTTCTTTGTCTATTGTTTTATTCCTATCATTTTCTTTGTTAGTATATTCGAGTAAATCCTTCAAAATACTCCTGTAGGATGTATTTTTTAGTCAGTTATCTTATTCCTTCACTGTCTTTTTCGTTGCTAGTATCCAATCATAAGTCCTTCTTGGTGCCGTAATCCTGCTACAATCATTAAGTCCTTCAGCGAGGCCCTCCAGGAAGTCCTTCTTGCAATTAATTTATTTTTACACTTTTTTTTTTCTATTTCCGTTGCTAGTATCCTATTGTAAGTCCTTCTTGGCTCCCTAATCCTGCTACACCCGCCAAGTTCTTCAGCGCGGCCCTCCAGGATGTCCTTCTTGCAATTAATTTATTCCTACACTGCATGTTTTCCTTTTCTAGTGTTTTTCTTTGCTAGTATCCTATCATAAGTCCTTCTTGGCTCCCTAATCCTGCTACACTCGCCAAATTCTTCAGCGAGGCCCTCCAGGATGTCCTTCTTTGTTCTTCATTACTCATACATTCGCGTCTCGCCTTTGTTAATATTCACTTTAGGCGTCTCGCTGTGCACATTAATTTCGCGGCCTTCATTTGCTCCTTCATTAACATCCTCGCGGGAGTCTTGCCTTGTCTTGCCTCACTCCTTCACGATCACCTTGCCTCATTATCTACCTAGCCCGAACCCACTCCGCCTCCACCAACACCGCCACCACCCGCCGCCGCCGCCCTCTGCTGCAGTGCGTGGGTGGGGAGCAGCGGTGGTGGTGGTGGGCGGTGGTAGTAGTGGCAGCGCGCGCCTCTTGTCTTAGCACCTTCCCGCCACCACAGAAAGACGCACTGCTCTGTCACTCGAATAGGCCAACGCAATGAAAATGTTGACATCCAAGAGGCCATTTTATTCACATACAAGTTTTTATCCTTATCTCTTCCATTATTCCGGTTTTCTTACATGTTTCGTCTTGATTTATGTTGTCTTCTTTGTGTTTCTATTGTTTCTTCGTTCCTCTGTACTTCCCCACGTTGCAGCATGTCTCACTTCGCTGCGGTTTTCGGGACATTTCAAGAGCCTCGGGAGTCTCAATGAAGGTCACACAGGCTCAGACTCCGTAAACGTAATTAAGGGTTGGGAGATTGAGGTGGAAATTGCTCCCTAAGGCGTGTTTGTCCCCGCCCGCGAGGTTGTCACGCTCCTGACAAAGCTAAGGCTGCAGTCCTCCCCTCAGCTGAGCCCCACCACCGCCCACGGCACCAACCCACCCACAGCCTCAGCACCGTCAGCATCCCCAGCCAGGAGCGAAAGAAAACAGAAGC
>NC_059304.1:16893485-16910985 GCF_017591435.1 Portunus trituberculatus
GACCAGAGGAGGAGGAGGAGGAGGAGGAGGAGGAGGAGGAGGAGGAGGAGGAGGAGAAGAGGAGGAGTTTCAGCCCACACACAACCAATCCTTGCCAGCCTATCCCCACCCCCCATCTTACCCGGTGGGCTAAAACACTCCCAGAATCCTCCTCAACCCATCTAATACCTTCCACCCCAATCACCCCCCCCCAACTCTCTCTCTCTCTCTCTCTCTCTCTCTCTCTCTCTCTCACTTATTTTTCCAACCTTGTTTTTCTCATGTCCTAGTGTTGTGTACCCTTCCTCCTTCCCTTCTCTCCCCTCTCTCTTTTTCTCTTTCTCTCTTCCTTCCTTCCTTCCTTCCTTTACCTCCCCTCACCCTCTCTCTCTCTCTCTCTTGGATCTATATTCAGTACAAGTAGGGTCCAGCCAAGGTCACTGCCCCTTCCCGGCCCTACAGAACACCACTACAGTACCAATATCACTACCTCACCACCCCATTACGCCTCTCACCACCGTCATCACCACCCGTCACCCGTCACCCATCACCACCTCATTCACCTTGTAATCACACGTAATCTACCGGTCCCTTCATTACTGGTGAGTGGAAGGATGTTTTGAAAGGTTTGAGTTGCGCTGATTGAGTGTGGTAAGTTGGCTGAGTTGAGTTTGGTTGTGTTTGGTTGTGTTTGGTTGCGTTTGGCTGTGTTTGGTTGCGTTTGGTTGAGTTTGGTTGCGTTTGGTTGAGTTTGGTTGAGTTTGGCTGTGTTTGGTTGTGTTTGGTTGTGTTTGGTTGCGTTTGGTTGCGTTTGGTTGAGTTTGGTTGTGTTTGGTTGCGTTTGGTTGTGTTTGGTTGTGTTTGGTTGAGTTTGGTTGAGTTTGGTTGTGTTCGGTTGAGTTTGGTTGTGTTTGGTTGCGTTTGGTTGTGTTTCGTTGAGTTTGGTTGAGTTTGGTTGCGTTTGGTTGTGTTTGATTGTGTTTGGTTGTGTTTGGTTGAGTTTAGTTGCGTTTGGTTGCGTTTAGTTGTGTTTGGTTGTGTTTGGTTGCGTTTGGTTGAGTTTGGTTGCATGGTTTATTTCACTTCAATACTAAGACACACATTTACTTTAATTTTTTGGGTGTGATTAGACGATTTTTATTTGCATTACGGAAAGTCTATGGAGGTCAGAAGATTAATGGCCAGAGTCTTCACTATTCCAATCTCCCACATGAGTTTCTGAAGCTGTATTAAATCGCCTAACAGTAAGCAGAATAAACATGAACACGCGGCACGAAATGATTGGGTTAAGTTGGATTCGATCTGGTTTGATTTGGCTTGGCTTGGTTTAGTTTGGTTTGGTGAAGTGAAGTCTCGCCTCGCAAGGGTTAGTTAGGTAAGGACGGCTTCTCATACCCAATATAACGGTGAAGTGCAAGTTTGGGCTACAATTTCGAGCGACATAAACTGACACTATATAAGAAGTAACGGCGTAGTTAAAAGCTTCTAGTGGCGGTGGTCCTTCCCTAAGTAATATAATCTACTTCCACTCACCCGAATCTAATAATAAAACCGACACTCAGACTCTCATTAACAAGGGGAGTTACGTAACAACCTCGTGGCGAAGTTAGCACGCGGGGACAGGAGGAGCGGGAACAGACAAACGGACACAGGAAGAGACACCACCAGACAGTCATTCCCTCGATTATAGGTCATTACTTTATGAGATGGACGCCCTAAGAGCAATTCATGGCGCTTCTGTCCTCCATCCCTGCCTGTGCTTCCTTCCTGGTTGTGGCACTGTCGTCTAGGGTGCCAGGACAAGGGTGCCAGGGTTTGTAGGGTGGTGGCAGCGTGGTAATGGTGGGGACTGACTGGCTGGCTGGCTCCCTGTGTGTGTGTGTGTGTGTGTGTGTGTTGGGGGAAGAAGAGAGCGGGGAGGGAGGGTGTATATCTGTCCATTATAGCGGAGATAGGGAGCCAGCATGTGGGGGTGACTATGAAGGTAAAGACTAAGTGAGATGCGAGATGCGGAGAGAGAGAGAGAGAGAGAGAGAGAGAGAGAGAGAGAGAGAGAGAGAGAGAGAGAGAGAGAGAGACGAGGTGGCTTATGATCGATGGTAATTAGTAACAGTGTGTGTGTGTGTGTGTGTGTGTGTGTGTGTGTGTGTGTGTGTGTGTGTGTGTGTGTGTGTGTGTGTGTGTGTGTGTGTGTGTGTGTTTGGTGCATGCTCTAATAAGGCAAATATGTGTCTAACTGAGTCACTCTACGAAGAATGAGAGAGAAGGAGAGAAGAATACGCTGTCCGTTGGAGGAAGTTAACGTTTTTTGCGCTCCGAGAGATTATGAGATTACCAACTGACTAACTGTGTGGTGTGGTGTGGTGTGGCGGCTGGCTGGGGAGAGAGGGGAGAGAGGAGAGAGGGGAGAGGGGGAGAAGGGAGAGAGGGGAGAGCAGGCCCAGACGAGTGACACTAACGAGACGATGTGTTTGAGGAGGTTACGTCTTGTGTCTATTTCTGAGAGTGTGGTGTGCTTGGAGGCAGTGCGTGTGTTGAGTGGCAGCAAGTGAGGCTCTCCGTGTAACAAGTTTGACGTGGTGCAATGATTATGACTGACTGACCGACTGACTGACTGACTGATTGACTGACTGACTGGTTAGATAGAGACTGGCGGAGTAACGGACTGCCATGCTGGCCATCTGGTTGACTGAATGGTTAACAGACTAAGTAACAGAAAAACCAGCTAACTGACTTACTCAATGACTGGCTGGCTGAGCAACACACTAACAGACTGATTAACAGATCAAACAACGGACAAACTGACTGATAAACTAACAAGCTGATTTAACTGACTGACAGATTGATGGATATCCTGATAGACTGCCAGCCATATTCCTTCATTCACTCATTCATCACCTCACGGCCACACACGATAATAAACTACGCAAGGCTGACTCACAATTACAAGACAAGCGGCGGGATGTGAGGCAAGGCGTGTGGCAAACAAGGCGATAAGGCAGAACTAGGTTGGTTATCAGGGCCTGGCTGGATGGCGGGCGGGAGGGACTACGCCTTAAAAGATTACCTGTTAATACCATAATAACGAGCGGGGGGGATGAAAGAGACCTGTGTGACGCGCCGCCTTAAATGATAATCAAACAGGCGGGAAACACTTACGAAAACTGACGGCCGTGATTATTAAAGAGCTGGATCACGTTACATAAAAGAAAAAAAACAATGAAAATATATGTTGTTGAGTGAATTAAAGGACTCGGTGTGCAAAAAATGTGTGGCATTAGTCAGTCAGTTAGTCAGTTAGTCTCTCTCTCTCTCTCTCTCTCTCTCTCTCTCTCTCTCTCTCTCTCTCTCTCTGGCGGTAAACACTGTGTGCTGGGAGAAAGCTGAGAAACCTCTTTATAAATACACCAAAGAAGATAAACCACAACAGGGAAAACCACCCGGAAGACACACACACACACACACACACACACACACACACACACACACACACACACACACACACACACATCACTTTCACAAGACAAGAAGAAAGAAAAAATCTTAAGACAACTACCAAGAAACATAGAAGGACTTGAGTTTGCATCTTTTTTTCTTTACTAAGGAGAACAAGTATTAGCAGTAGCAGCGTCCGGCGGCCTTTGGTGGGATGCTGTAATTAAGGTGAAAGTTGAGAGACAAGTTACACGAGTTATTATAAAGGACGCTACGGGGAGAGAGAGAGAGAGAGAAGGAAGAGAAGAGAAGAGAGACGAGCAGTGAACAATAAAAGTAAGTAAAAGGTGAAGACGCAGAACAGAAGGCTAAATTTAGACTGACCTTACACTGAGGCTGAGAAGTTACAACAAATACAGGTTGAAATGGCACTACATAAGAAAACATTCAACATTTAAGCAATAAGCAATCCAGATATGTAGAGCAGAAGCTACATAAACACTGAATGACCTTACACAGAAACAAAGAAGCAATAACAAATAAGATTGAAATAATATCGCAATGCAGAGGCTAACCAGAAACCAATATGGAATAAAACCAATATAAAGTTAACTATAATGACGAAAGGATAAATAAAGACCAGCAACCACTGTAACATACTGAAATGACACAGTACATATAACCAAACAACAACTGACATTCAAACAACGCACAATAGAACAAATTAGAGGTTTGGCCGGGGGTGGAGGGAGACAGAACAGACAGAGCAGGAGGGGAAGTGGAGGCTGACCTAACACAGAAGCAAAGGAATTACGGAATTACAGTAGATGCAGCATGACACTCCACATGACTACAAATGACAACCCAACAACGACTGACATTCAAGTAACCCACAATAGAAGCAGAGACAGACGTTGCAGAGACACGACAGGCGGTTGAATGGAGTCTGACACAACACTGAAGCGAAGGAATTACAATGGATGAAGCATGGCACTGCACACGGTGACATCAGCCAGCCAAAGACCAACACACGTTTTGGTAATATACAACAGAAGCACGTAAAGGTTGCAGACACAAAACAGAGGTTGAACAGAGGCTGATCTAACATTAAAGCGAACGAACAGCAATAGATGAGACGTGAAATCGCACAGCATCACACAGCATGACCAAACAGAGGCAGATGTCCAAGCAATATGCAACAGACGAAGGTAAATGTTGATAATACAAAACAACAATGTGGAAGGAGGCTGCTCTGACCAAACTAAAGGAAATTACGGTAAATAAGCATGAAATTACAGAGAGAGAGAGAGAGAGAGAGAGAGAGAGAGAGAGAGAGAGAGAGAGAGAGAGAGAGAGAGAGAGAGAGAGAGAATATTACTAAGGATACATACACACACACACACACAAGAAAAAAAAATAGTTCTCAACCAAAATAGCCATTGATGTGGACAGACAGGGCGGTAGGCGACCATGAGATGAACTGAAGGGGCGGTAATGAAGCAGAAGGCCAGCCAGGTGCCCTTCACGCCGCCCCTTCTTCCCTGGCGAGGCGTAAGTTGCCCCCACACACGCTGCCAGGGAGGGTGACGGAATATGACACGAGGAGCTTAGTGAGTTTACTGCAGTGCCGTCCCCAGCAGGGAAAGTAAGAAGGAAAGAAAATGAAGGAAGGACAAAGGAAGATAAAAAAGAGAGAAGCTATGTATTAAAAAATGAAGTTACGAGGAAATACAACGATAATCCTGCAAATGTTGTATGTTTTTCTATTTATTCATTGATTGACTTATTATCACGCCAAGGGTACACATTTATGAGAGAGAGAGAGAGAGAGAGAGAGAGAGAGAGAGAGAGAGAGAGAGAGAGAGAGAGAGAGAGAGAGAGAGAGAGAGAGAGAGAGAGAGAGAGAGAGAGAGAGAGAGAGAGAGAGAAAGAGACAGACAGACAGACACAGACACATAGACAGCGACAGAGACGAAGAAAAAAAAACCCTTCAATTAGAGTGAGTAATTAATTGGGTACCGAGAGAAGACTTAGGATAGGCGATGTAATTGGCGTCCCAAGCCCAAAGGAACACAAAGGAGGGACAAACAGGACACGTGGCGGCCTTAACGAGACTGTCTAGAAGCTTCTCTGCCTCACGTATGTACAAGGGACGCTGGGCAGTAAAGGCGAAGGCCCTCACCTCATGGGAATCACGTGCCCTTTGGAAACTGCTGGCAAAACAAGGCCCGGCGGAGAGAGAGAGAGAGAGAGAGAGAGAGAGAGAGAGAGAGAGAGAGAGAGAGAGAGAGAGAGAAATCACCGAGGGAGGGAGGGAGGCACGAGTAGGTTAGGCTAGGCTCTGGTTGGCAAGACGTTTGGATCGTAACATCAAAAGGTTGCAGATGGATATACAAATTCAATGTCAAATCTCTATCTTATCTCGTCAACAACATCTCTCCTACTTATATATCATGCCCCCCACGTCCCAACAGCCACTCACACCCCCCTAACCCCCCATCAACCCCCTTCCCCCTCACCTCCCTTGTGTGTACCGGCGCCCACAGCTAACAATGCACTCGGAATAGGGAAAAGGCGAGGTTTATTATTTACAAGCACAAAGGTGAGGAGTAGGTGTGTTTGCGGGTGTTTTGTACTGGGTGAGGTGGGAGGTACTGAGGGTTAGTGCTGGGTGAGGGACGGAGGGTAGAGGAAGGTAGAATGAAAAAGAAAGGGAAGGAGGGAAGATGTGGAGGAAGAATGGTGGAAGAATGTAAGGAAGGAAGAATGTAAGGAAGGGAGGGATAGATAGATAGATAGATAGATAAATAGAAGGAAGGAAAGAAAAGAAGGAAAAAAGGAAGGAATGAAGTAAGGATGTAAGGAAAGACAAAGACAATGAAGTAATGAAAAAAAAAAAACGAAGAAAGAACAAAACAAACGAAAAAAATCATTACTTAAAAGAATGATAAAAAAAAAAACGTTTACTTAAATAACTGAATAAGCAAGTACACACACACACACACAAAAACAGAATTAAGTAACGCAACACCTAGCTAAACTACACACAGGTTCCGAATTCCCTTCACTACCAGACAAGAATCAATGACTATTTTTTACCAGTATATTTTCTCGTAGGTTTGAGAGTGAGTGTGTGCATAATATTTCTCAGAGTCTCAATTATAGACTTAGGAGAGGTCAGTCTGCTAATCATAGGCTTAAAAATGAACCCACTGAACCAAAAACCATTACCACAGCTGATTATAATGGGGTGGTGGTGGTGGTGGTGGTGAAAGAGGGGGGAGGGAAGTGGGGGAAGGGTAGCTACTGTGATAAGAGATTTCTACCCCAGTTTCTCTCTCTCTCTCTCTCTCTCTCCTGACGGGAATATATTAGGTGTAAACAAAGTACAATGATGTAGAAGTTGATTATCACCTCAGTTCTAGAGAATACTTATAATTGACACGTGGTGCTTAGTGTAAACTGGTTTCATGTTTGTGGTGGTGGTGGTGGTGGTGGTGGTGGTGGTGGTGGTGAGTAGTAGTAGTAGTAGTAGTAGTAGTAGTAGTAGTAGTAGTAGTAGTAGTAGTAGTAAATAATAATAATAATAATAATAATAAAGATAACATAACAAGTATCATAAACAACACAATCAACAAAACAACACCAACTCAACACCGCCTTGCCTTCTATTACATTAGACGTGCAGGAATGCACACACACACACACACACACACACACACACACACACACACACACACACACACACACACACACACACACACACACACACACACACGGTATTTTCCTACATTCTTTATCTTTATCTTCTGTCACGCAATGTTGCTACTACCACCACCACAACCACAACCACTACCACAACATCCACCACAACCACAACCACAACTACCACACCACCACCACCACCACATACCATACACACAACATCATACTTTAATAAATAGCCGCCCGCGTGAACATCCACACCCACACCCACACTCACGCCCACACACACACACACACACACACACACACACACACACACAAGACGCATGGCCTTCCCTGATGAAGAGAAAACGCAGTAGGAGGTAGGAGGTGAAGGAAGAAGAGGAAGAGGAAGAGGGAAGAGGAGGACAACTAAGACAAAACAAGATAAAATTCAGCAGGAGGAGGAGGAGGAGGAGGAGGAAAAGAAGAAGAAGAAGAAGAAGAAGAAGAAGAAGAAGAAGAAGAAGAAGAAGAAAGACACACTCACTAACTTACTCACTCAAAACACACACACACACACACACACACACACACACACACACACACACACACACACACACACACCTGGAGGACAGCCAAACAGGTGAAGTGCAGGGAGAGAGGGAGAGGAGAGGGAGAGGGAGAGGGAGAGAGGAGAGATGAAGGATAAGAAGAGAGAAAAGAGGGAAGGAGAGAAGAAGTAAACAGTCCTCTCTCTCTCTCTCTCTAACGGAGGGAGAGCTTAAGAGAAGGTATGGGAAGAGATTTGGAGGAAAACTAAGGAGGAATATGGAAGAAAGGGGAGGAATAGGGAAAGGAATGGAGAGAAATGGAGAAATGAGGAAAAGAGAGGAAACGAGATAAAGCGAAGGAGGAAAGGAGAGAAAAAGGTAAACATGAGAAAGAATGTAGACAGAAAATGAGGATAAACAGAAGAGAAAAGGGAGGATTAGTGGAGAGAAGAGGGGAGGAGAGAGAAAACACACACACACACACACACACACACACACACACACACACACACACACACACACACACACACACACACAGCCACCAAGCATCCCATCATCATTTACGCTCCTCCTCCTCCTATATAATGTTAAAGCTGAGTAACGGCTGTACAGAGATGACCTGCGGCCTTGGAGGAGGAGGAGGAGGAGGAGGAGGAGGAGGAGGAGGAGGAGGAGGAGGAGGAGGAGGAGGAGGAGAACAAACAGCAGTAGATCAGTTGGTTTTTAAGGGAATCGTGAGGAGAAAACTGTTTGAGAAGAAGAAGAAGAAGAAGAAGAAGAAGAAGAAGAAGAAGAAGAAGAAGAAGAAGAAGAAAAAAAAAAAAAAAGGATATAAGAAGTTAATTCCTCTCATCATCTCCACCTGTCAGAATCACTTGTGCACCACCACCACCACCACCACCACCACCACCACCACCTACCTAATCCTCACATTCTGGTAACAAGTGTTGGCAGCAAATGAGAACGTGATGAGCATTTTGAAAAGTTATAATTACTTACACCACACACACACACACACACACACACACACACACACACACACACACACACACACACACACACACGGGGGAGGGGAGTAACGGGAGAGAAAAAAATTGAGGGTAAAAATAGAGAAACGTTTACGAGTACTTTGATGTGGAAGGAAGGAAGGAAGGAAGGAAGGAAGGAAGGAAGGAAGGAAGGAAGGAAGGAAGGAAGGAAGGAAGGAAGGAAGGAAGGAAAGACAAAGAAGGAAAATAAATAGGAAGAAAAAATAATATGACTTCTTAGGAAATCTATTATCTGTTTTGGTGACTTGAATTGTGCTTTGTTCTTCATCCTCATCCTCCTCCTCCTCCTCCTCCTCCTCCTCCTCCTCCTCTTCTTCCTCCACCTGCATCAAGAGTGTTTAGTTTACTTTCAACGCTACATTCACTAACCCTATCAACATCCTCTTCTACTTCCTTCCTCCTCCTCCTCCTCATTCTCATTCTCCTCTTCTTCACCTTGCCCTCGTCCTTGTACATCCTCCTTAGCTCTCTCTTCCTTCTCGTATTTTATCTCCTACTCATCTTTTACCAACTCTCTCTCTCTCTCTCTCTCTCTCTCTCTCTCTCTCTCTCTCTCTCTCTCTCTCTCTCAGTACTTGCGTATTCATTCTTGTTTATGTATCGAGATCCGCTTCTATTTTTTCCTATTATTTTTCCTTCTTTTCTTTTCATTTTACCATTTTTATCTTTATTTCTACTCCTTCTTTTCTCAAACGTGGTTGTTTTGATTATAATTTATCTTTTTTATTCCTTCCTTTCTCTCTTTTTCTTCTTCTTTATTTTTATATCTATCTTGATTCCTTTATCGTTCATCCTTCCTATATTTTTTCCACTTTTTTTCCTGGTCAATATCTCTCTTTGATTCTTCTTTCTCATTTTCCTCCTCCTTCTTTTCCTCCTCCCGGTCAGACAAGTTACTAAGCTTCCTAAGTTGTCAGAGGCAGCACGTTAAATCAGACAGACCTAACACAGTACCAACGCCTTACACACACACACACACACACACACACACACACACACAAACATACGTGCTTACTTTACCCACCCTTCCTCCTCCCAGCGCTCACTCACGCTCCCTCACAAACACACTGGCTCACTAACTCACTAACTCTCTCCCCCACACTGGTTCGCCTCACTACTGCCTGCACGGAGA
Source organism: Portunus trituberculatus (assembly GCF_017591435.1). Lineage (NCBI taxonomy): Eukaryota > Metazoa > Arthropoda > Malacostraca > Decapoda > Portunidae > Portunus > Portunus trituberculatus. The sequence goes on from NC_059304.1 coordinate 16,903,319, forward strand.
TCAATACACCATCAGAGAATGCAACTGTTACGCTGTCGATGGCTCCGCTTGCTCAATGCACCCGCCCCACTCCACATCCCTTCCTAGTGACCCGCCCAGCACACTCCCCTGGGTCAGGCCTCGAGACCTTCACCTCAAATCCTGCGGGAGGGACGAGGCTAAGCAAAACCAGGTCGAGGGTTGAAATCGGGTCAGTAATTAGCGTGTTCTTTGTTGTTTTCTTTGTGTGTGTGTGTGTGTGTGTGTGTGTGTGTGTGTGTGTGTGTTTTATTCAGAATGCATGTATCGAGAGGCCCTGAGTGGATGGGGAGTTTAGGAAGGTGAAGGATAAACAAAGGGTAATTATTTGTGTGATCTTTGTCGTTTTTAGAATGTTTAGTCGCGTTTCTATTTATTCTCTAAGTGAATGGAAGAGAGAGAAAGTTAATGAAAGGAAAGTTAATGAAAGTAAAAGGGAGGAAAGGGGAAAAAAGGGACACAGAATCAATAATTTGCATGGAAGGGAGAAAATATCCGGTGAAGAGGATTATTGATTAAAAATAAGGAAATATGCCAACGAAAAAAAAACAAAACAAAAAAAACAACGTGGTCGATAATCCATGCAATCTCCCAAAAAGCAATAAAAAAAAAAAAAACAGGTAATTTTAGACCCGGAGGGAAGAAAATATTGACTAAAGCAGGGAATTACCGAGGGAAAATCCGGGATATTACGCGAGAGAGAGAGAGAGAGAGAGAGAGAGAGAGAGAGAGAGAGAGAGAGAGAGAGAGAGAGAGAGAGAGAGAAAGGCATATCGATTCTATTAGTCACGAAGCCAGAGAGAGCGTACGGAATGGATTTTACGCCTTCTCAACGCTCCCCTCTTTCCACTCCCCCTCCGACCTCTAATCCTCATCACAAACACGTGTCTCTTTCCCCAACACAACCTCGCTCCCCTTGCAGCCTCCTCTCCTCCCCTTACCTTACCTCACCCTCGCCTCCCTTACCCCTTTCGCATCCCCTCACCACTCTATGTGACTCCAAACCAACTCCCTTACCCCTTACTCCTTCATCTTCCCCTCACCTTTCTCTCTTCTACTACTCCCTCAAATCCTCCAAACCCTTCCCTCTTTTATAACCTCCCCATCCCCTCAGATCCCCACCATTGCCTCCCCTACACTTCCCCTTCCTCTCCCATCGCCGCGCCCCCAAAAAGTGTGTCTGGCGTAGGGGTAATACACTGCACTGCCATATTGGGGTCACAAGGTGTTTTTGGGCTGCCCGGAAGGCTCACACAAGAGGAACCGCGGCCACTGTTCCGGGGACGCTACGGGAGGGAGAATGAAGGGCGGTGACTCCAAAACAGGGGACTTATTTATACCTATCCTGCTGAAGCTCTGACTTGTTTACTGTGTGTGTGTGTGTGTGTGTGTGTGTGTGTGTGTGTGTGTGTGTGTGTGTGTGTGTGTGTGTGTGTGTGTGTGTGTGTGTGTGTCTGCAGGTGGGGAAATTCAAGGGTGGTAATATCAAAACAAGGGCTTTCTTATTGCTATCCCATTGATCATGTCTATCTATCTGTATGTCCGTCTGTCTATCTGTCTGTCTGTCTATCTATATCTCCTTGCCGTCTAGTCTATCCATCTACTGTCGTCCACTACCTTTCCATCCATCTATCATCACACAGTAGGTGAGAAAGGTAACAAAGGTTTGGAAGGTATATAAAAAACGAAAGAATATGAAAAACAAGGTGATTAATGAGACCGCATTAAAAGGATTACGGAAGAAAAAAGCTGGAATGTTGTTGATGATGTGCCCTGCCCACACACACACACACACACACACACACACACACACACACACACACACACAATGCAACACATAGAGACGACAAAGAAAAAAAGAAAAATAAACATAAAAAACCAGCAAAGAAACACACACACACACACACACACACACACACACACACACACACACACACACACACACACACACACACACACACACACACAATGAAACATATCGACACAAAAAAACAACAACACTACAAACAAGCAAAATACATACACACAAACATACATGCACAAACACACACACACAGACACACACCCACACAAGCACACAGACAGAGAACCAGACACACGAAGGAGCAAGACAAACACCCACACGGCCACAGAAATAGACTGACTGGCTGGAATCAAATCCTCTTAATCCTGCCTTTTTTCTCCCCTCCTCTATACAGTTGTCGCTTCCCACATTCCTACATAAATTAAAAACCAAATAAACACATAATAAAAAAGGAACAAGTGAATAAAATCTAACCTTGACTTATCTTTGTTTATTTGTTTACACCTTCTCCAATAGACCTAAGGACCACCACACCCAGCCTACGTATAAATAATTGTAAAAGAGGGCCAGTGGGACACCAGCAAGTTACCAGATCGATCCCCGGCCGCAGCTCCACCATGATTAAATAAAGAGCCGCTGGTGGTGGTACTGGTGTGTGGCTGGGTGGCGGGAAGGGAGGGAGAGAGGAGGAGGAGGAAAGGGTAAATGTTACGCTGTTTTGTGTTGAGAGAGAGAGAGAGAGAGAGAGAGAGAGAGAGAGAGAGAGAGAGAGAGAGAGAGAGAGAGAGAGAGAGAGAGAGAGAGAGAGAGAGAGAGAGAGAGAGAGAGAGAGAGAGAGAGAGAGAGAGAGAGAGAGAGAGAGAGAGAGAGAGAGCAAACAGACAGGCATATCGACCAACCCGACAGATTGACAAACAGACACACAGATAGACAGACAAAGGAGATAGAGAATAAATAAACGATACACAGGGAGAAAGACACACACACACACACACACACACACACACACACACACACACACACACACACACACACGTCAGTTAGTCAGTCCCGCCGATCCTGAAGGCGATAACAACAACAACAACAACAACAACAACAACAACAACAACAACAACAACAACAACAACAACAACAACAACAACCATTAGTGCCGACGAAGGAGTCACACGTCTTCCTAATTAATCCTCCTCCTCCTCCTTCTTCCTCTTCCTCCTCCAGACTGCTTGTTCTTTCCCTTTACCAGACACACGTATGATGACGAGAATAAGAAGCAGCACGCACGCACACACACACACACACACACACACACACACACACACACACACACACACACACATTCTTTCCTTCTCCCGTTTCCTCCTTCATCTCTCTCATGCATTTCTGGCGTTCTGTTTTATGATACTTTCTCTTACTCTGCAATTCATGTTATTTTGCTCTCTCTCTCTCTCTCTCTCTCTCTCTCTCTCTCTCTCTCTCTCTCTCATAATATTTCTTTAACATTTTCCCTCAACGTTCGCTTTGTTGCATTCTCTCCTCCTCCTCTTTCTCCTCCATTTTTTTCTTCTTATTGAAATTCTTCTTCTTATATTTTCTCTTTTTCCTTTCCTCCTCCTAGTCTTTACTTTATCATCTTTTACCTTGTCTCCATTTATTAGTTACTTCTTATTACCGTCTCTTGCTTCTACTACTACTACTACTACTACTACAGATAATTTTCATCCTGTTCTCCTCCCTGATTTACTGCAACAACTTTGGACTGGCGTGGCAGGAGTGGGAGGCAATTAACGCGCCTTATTTTGTACGGTCGATCATCAATTCCAAGACCTCCACCCACGTTACTGACGCCACAACAACATTCACCATTCCTACTGTCCCCCTTCACCATACCCCATTCACCATCTCTCTCTCTCTCTACATTCTCTTTTTTTTCACCTAACGCAACAACTGTTTCCCATTCTGCAGTTCTGTTTCGCACATGGATGCCACACCCTGCGTCTCTCTCTCTCTCTCTCTCTCTCTCTCTCTCGGTATTCTCCTCGCGGATACTCTTGCCTCACGTCTATAATCTGTGCTCGTTCTATTGCATTGCACACATTATTTTCACTTGCCCTTGTCTAGCGGTGGGAGCTGAGTGTCGGGGCGGCCTTGCGACACACCTCCACCGCCGCCGCTCCTGCCGCTGCTGCTGCTGCTGCCTCCGTTCCGTCCCATCCCGTCCCGCCCCGTCCCCATGCAAAGCCTTCGCCGCCGCCTCCGCGTTCCTCAGATGACGATGTTGGTTGATGGTAATGATTGTGATGGTGATGTGGTGTGTTTGGGAGTGGAGGTGACAGTAGTAGTAGTAGTAGTAGTAGTAGTAGTAGTAGTAGTAGTAGTAGTAGTAGTAGTAGTAGTTTATAAATATATCCCTACCTTTTTTACTGCTCAAATCACACACACACACACACACACACACACACACACACACACAAGGACAAGATAGCTGGCCTCGCTGCTCCTGTAGAACCCCTCCCCCTGTGCCCCTCCCATCACCCTCCTGACATACACAAGGCAGGATTACAATGCTCTACGGCGGCTGATGGCGTGTGAAGTCTCCTCTCCTCAGCTCACTGTCCTGCTCTATTCTCAGCCCTGAAGGATCGTGGCGCTTCAAAAAACACTCGCAAATTGACTCAAATTGTCTTCACTCGGGGCAGGGAGTCGAAACTGGTGCCTCTTGACTGTGAGGTGAGCGAGCTAACCACTCACTGCACCGAGACAGTAAATGATATATACCAATGATAATAATAAAGATAATAGTAGTAATAATAATAATAGTGTAATGATAAGAGCAGTAATGGTAACAGAAATTATAATAATAAGGGAAAATTAATGGTCATAATAAATAATACAGGTAACATAATAACAATGGACGGTGTCTCCCCCACCCATAACATCACCTTTAGGAAGACAACGATCACCACTTCACTCACTGCAGGGCGGCGGTCCGCGCGTCACCACCACCACCACCACCTCCTTCAACACCACACACCACCACGACCACCTCTACCGCCACTGCCCACCACTAATCATGCCCCGCGCGGTAAACAATGCACTCCACTCCTGCAAAAGTCCTAGGAAGTCCCTGCCACTGCACTAGAGTCTGCAGTGCACGATACGGCATGACGCAGGATACCACAGGATGCGCGTTTAGCCCAGGCTGGTCGCGCTGGCTACTGACGGAGGCATACCTAGATGTCGTAACAAAGGGCGCGGCTCGTGTCTTCACGCGGCACTGGCTCAGCACGGACTGGGCGGCTGGCGAAGGGTGGGAGGCCAGGCAGCGGCGGGAGAGGGAGGAGCGGCACGGAGGGAGGGACCGAGGGAGGGTGGCAGCAAGGTCCCCTCTCCTTACACTCGGGGAGAGAGGGAGAGGGAGAGAGCCACCGGGGGATGCCTACGTACGCGGCCACGGTCAGGGCCTCTCCTTGTCTCCTTCCTATACCCTCCGCCACCCCCTCCACACCTGCCTTGAAGTACCACATATGCCTCTACACACATCCAAACCTGCCCTGACTCGTCTGTATTAGTTCCCACACCTGTGCTCTATACCTGACGCACACCTGAATGCCTCACACGTGCCTGTACTACACATATGTCAATCCACACAGACGTAACCCTGAACACTACTAGCCAATCTGTATCTCACGCCTCACACGTATCATGCTTTCTTCCATAATCACCTCATATCTCCCACACCTGCTCCACACACCTGTCCTCACTTCACACTCTAACCTGTCCTTGACCCACACGCTCCGTTACATTCCCACACCTGTCCCTAGCGGCCCACACCTGCGCTGACGGTGACCTCGCAGGGTGAGTCGAGGAAGCTGCTCCAAACCTGTTCCAAATACGGGTTGAGTTTACGGCAGCGCTGCAGGAAAAGGTAACCAGTTGGCATCCATCTCATTATTACTCTTACCTGTGTGCTGCTGCTTACCGCTACCGTGCATGCTAATACTCTCTCTCTCTCTCTCTCTCTCTCTCTCTCTCTCTCTCTCGTACGCTCCTCACCACACCCTCTGCCACATTCCACACTCTGCTTACTCGCTCCACTCCGCTTCATCAAACCTCGCCACATTCTCCTCCACCTCTGTTCCTCCTCCTCCTCCTCTTTGGCACTATGAATATTTTTGCCTTCTTTGTGCGTGTCTGCTTGTGTGCCTGCCTCTGTCTCTCTGTCTCTCATGTAACACACACACACACACACACACACACACACACACACACACACACACACACACACACACACACACACACACACACACACACACACACACACACACACACACACACACACACACACTTAATCGAACTCCGTAATGAAGCAGACATATAAAAAAAAACACCATTCAGAAAACGGGTGTTCGTTCAACTCTCTCTCTCTCTCTCTCTCTCTCTCTCTCTCTCTCTCTCTCTCTCTCTCTCTCTCTCTCTCTCTCTCTCTCTCTCTCTCTGTCTTTCAAGCCAGAAGCCGTGTGTGTGTTTTTACACACACACACACACACACACACACACACACACACAGAGAGAGAGAGAGAGAGAGAGAGAGAGAGAGAGAGAGAGAGAGAGAGAGAGAGAGAGAGAGAGAGAGAGAGAGAGAGAGAGAGAGAGAGAGAGAGAGAGACATACTAGTCAAAAGGTGAAACTCGCCGTAATAAAACAGGTGAAGCGGAGAGGGAGAGGGAGAGGGTGAGGGAGAGGGGAGAGAGTGCACCCTTGGCCTGGACGTGATGGGGCGGAGCGGACGAGAGGGCAGTGGGGGGAAGGGGGAAGGGGTACGTACTGGGGTAGCTTGCATTACCAGTAGCCAAATTCAGTTCCCTAGTATTGTTCCTTCCCCGCACTGCACAAGAGAACACATAGGAAGAACAAACAGTGACGGACTTAACCCTAACCTAACCTAATCTGACTGTCTTCAAATAACCTAATTTAATCTGACTGTCTCTAAATAACCTAATCTAATCTGACTGACTTGAAATAACCTTACTTAACTTATTCCAACACACCTTAACAGAATGTAATACCTAACTTAACCTAGCGTAACTTAATATGTATAGTCTGATATCTAACTTAACAACCTTACGTAACTTAACCCCTTCAATACTGAGGGCATATATCTACCTTGGGATTTGTGTACGATTAGACCATTTTATTGACATTAGCAAAGAGTCTAAGGAGGTCAGAAGATTAATGTACAAAGTCTTCAGTATTTTAATCCCCACATGAGTTTCTGAAGCGGTATCAAATCACTAAATAGCAAGTAAAATGAATATGGAAACGCGTCATGGTACTGAAGGGGTTAATCTAATCCATAAACAAATCTATCTTAACCTAACCTAGCCTAGCCTAACCTAATCTAACCTTATCCAAACCTATCCTAGAAGACTTTTTAACCCCTTCAGTACCATGACGTTTTTCATTTTAATTCTGCTTACTATTTGACGATTTTAGACAAGTTCAGATACTTACGTAGAGATTAAAATAAGGAAAATTCTATGTATTAATCTCCTGACCTCCATTAACCCTTTCTAATATAAATAAAATCGTCTAATCATACCCAAAACTCGTGGTAAAAATGCGTCCCAGTATTGAAGAGGTTAATTAGTCCTTACGAGTACAATAATCCAGAGTGAAGGGGTAGGATAAAGAAAATGAAGCTCTCTCCCCACCAATATCATTCTGTACTGTTTCAAATCCTTACATTACACAACACTTTTTTTTCTTTTCTCTCGTACTAGATCACCTTACCAGCGCGCTCCGACACACACACACACACACACACACACACACACACACACACACA
>NC_059304.1:16915985-16930985 GCF_017591435.1 Portunus trituberculatus
TTTTTATCCGATCGGGAGAATATAGAAGAGCTTGCTATCTTTATTCTTCTCCTTCTTCTTTTTCTTCTTCCCCTCTTCCTTTTACTCCTCTTCCCCCACTTATTTCTGCTCGTCGCAAGAAAATATACACACACACACACACACACACACACACACACACACACACACACACACACACACACACACACACACACACACACACAGAAAAGTAGGTTTTGCGAACGAAACTGCAGGTAAAAGAGAAAGACATGACAGGAGGGGAAGGGGGAGAAGGGGTAAATGAAGGGCAGATGGTTGAGGAAGCAAGGGAAGGGGGAGGTAGAGAGGAGGAGGAGGAGGAGGAGGAGGAGGAGGAGGAGGAGGAGGAGGAGGAGGAGGAGGAGGAGGAGGAGGAGGAGGAGGAGGAGGAGGAGGAGGAGGAGGAGGAGGAGGAGGAGGAGGAGGAGGAGGACGAGGAGAGATCAACACGGTGGTGACGTCACGCTGTAATTAACATGACTTACCTGTGCTTGTAACAAATAAGAACACCAACACACAACTCTCTCTCTCTCTCTCTCTCTCTCTCTCTCTCTCTCTCTCTCTCTCTCTCAGTCAGTCAGGTACTTACAACACGTCACAGCACATCGCGAAGCCCGCCACACCTGCGTCACACACTCACCTGTAAGAGGAAGAAACAAAAGGTTAGGCATGTTTCACCATCGCCTGAAGGAAGGTTAGCTTGGTGATAGCGGCCATGACTATCTCCATTATCACCACTCCTTACTTTGTCATCACTGTTACTCTCACCATTATTGCCATCATCATCACCATTGTTATTATTATTGTTATCGTCATCATCGTTGTTTCATGTTGTTGCTGTCAGATTTCCTTGTTGTTAGCCATTATTGTCGTCACCATTATCATCACCACCATCACCATAGCCAAGAGGTTTTTTTTTTCTTTTATATTTCCAAAGTTTTTAAGTTATAACAAAACCAGCTGACTAAACTATTGTATTTCATGAACCAACACTATCATCACCATCATCCCCATCACAACCACCACAAACGTTACCACCACCATATCCTCATCACTAGAACCATTATGAACCACAATCACCACCATTATCTTTCAATACCATCACGTACCACACCACCACCACCACCACCACCACCACCACCACCACCGTCACCTTTTCATAACAGCACTAGAGTCACTCCAATTAAGCCAAGCCAACACTACAGGTAACGGGAAGGAACCTTGAGATGTGGACAAAAGATACCTCACAGCCAATCCACTGATCCAAGCCACACGTCTGTCTCCAATATCCGCCTCAGGTATCCATAACTATCCATAACTATCCATTACATCATCTGACCTTTTTTTCTCCCACACTGTCTTCTATTACTGTCTGCATCTACCAAGGTATCTTTCTTTTAGTATTATTTTATTTTTTAGTATTATCTATTAGAATGATTTATTATTTTTTCTATTTTCTCACGGATATCTTTCATTTTTTTTCCATCTATCTTTGTATTACATCACCTGACCTCTCTTTTCTTATTATTTCTATTACTGTTGCTTTTAATATCTATCTGTCTATTGGTATTATTTCATCCTCCATTATATTCCAAGCATATCTTTCTTTTTTTTTTCCCATATTTAACCCCTTCTGTACTGGGACGCATTATACCTTGAGTTTTGAGTGTAATTAGACCACTTTATTGACCTCCGTAGTGTCTACGGAGGTCAGAAGATTAATGGCTGGAGTCTTCACTATTTCATTCTCCCACGTAAGTTTCTGAAGCTATATAAAATCACCAAATAGTAAGCAGAATGGATGTGAAAATGCGTCACGGCACCGAGGAAGCTAAGTCAATCTATCTTTCTACAATCTCACGTTACCTTTCATCCCAGACACATGTTTCTTTCTCTCTCCCTCTCTCTTTTTCACCGTCCTACACTTCAGATACCTTCAAAACACAGGGCAGCAAGACAGGACACGAAAGACATCGCTAGCTACATCGGTCTTCCTGTTTTTAATCTTCTCTTGTTCCCTTGATTCCAGACTCGAGGGTTTAAATGTTTAGTCCTGCATTTTTTTCCGTTCTTCTTTTCTCCGTCTGTCTGTCTGTCTGTCTGTAGTTCCGCTGTGTTTGTTTCCAGGCTCTCTCATACTAAAACTCTTAACGTGGAAAAACAAAGCACGCATTATTAACCAGGGTCTCTCTCTCTCTCTCTCTCTCTCTCTCTCTCTCTCTCTCTCTCTCTCTGTGTGTGTGTGTGTGTGTGTGTGTGTGTGTGTGTGTGTGTGTGTGTGTGTGTGTGTGTGTGTGTGTGTGTGTGTGTGTGAGAGAGAGAGAGAGAGAGAGAGAGAGAGAGAGAGAGAGAGAGAGAGAGAGAGAGAATGTGTGTGTGTGTGTGTGTTTTCACTGTTTTCACTGTTTGATCTGCTGCAGTCTCTGAGGAGACAGCCAGACGTTACCCTACGGAACGAGCTCAGAGCTCATTATTTCCGATCTTCGGATAGGCCTGAGACCAGGCACACACCACACACCGGGACAACAAGGTCACAACTCCTCGATTTACATCCCGTACCTACTCACTGCTAGGTGAACAGGGGCTACACGTGAAAGGAGACACACCCAAATATCTCCACCCGGCCGGGGAATCGAACCCCGGTCCTCTGGCTTGTGAAGCCAGCGCTCTAACCACTGAGCTACCGGGTGTGTGTGTGTGTGTGTGTGTGTGTGTGTGTGTGTGTGTGTGTGTGTGTGTGTGTGTGTGTGTATAAGATAAAGCTGTACCACTATCTCTTGCATCTTTATCCCTTCCTTTGTTTCTCTTTTCCTCCTTCCATCTTCCTTTATCCCTTCTCTCTCTCTCTCTCTCTCTCTCTCTCTCTCTCTCTCTCTCTCTCTCTCTCTCTCCGTTCTCTTGTCATATTTCTTCCTTTCTTTCCTGCCTTGCTTTTTCTTTTCTCTCTCCTTCCTTTTCCTCTATTTCTTGCTTCCTATTTGCCGTCCTTCCTGATCATTTTTCCTTCCCCTCTCTATTTTGTTCTTCCTTTCACCTTTTTCTTCATCTATCCCTGTCTTTGTTTCTCCCTTCCTTTCTTTTCTCCCTTCCCAGTCCTCATTTTTCCCTACATAAGCTTCCTTTCCACCTTATCTACCTTCCTCCCTCCTTTCCCGTCTTTTTTTTTTACCTCCCTCCCTCCGAGTCAGCTTGGCCATGACTAACACCGGTATAACTCAGCTTAGCGTTTCTTCCCATCAGCTTGAATCAGTTATTTCTGGTTCACCCTCGCGGCGGCTGTGACGATGCTGGTGACGTCCGCCCTGCCTGCTGCCCTGACGTCCTTTAAGAGGCGGTGCAGACGGCGCGCCATCAACATGCAGCCTCCATCACCGGGTCTTTGCAGCGTGGATGAGTTACCCTGATTTGCCGACACGCTTCCCTCATAACTTGGGATGGAGTATTTTCTCGTATTTTTGGGAGGGTTTGGTTAGGTTAGGTTGCGTTATTTTGGGTTTAGTTGCGCTGGAAATGGGTTAGGTCGGATATGGTGGGTTTGTTTAGGTAAGTTTTAATTACGTTATGTTATCAGTTTTATTAACGCAATCCAATTCAAGGTGAACTATACTGAACTAAACTAGTCTAACCTAACCTCTGTACTGAATTAAGCTGGTCTAACCTAACCTAAAAGTAACCCACACTGAAGTAGAGTAAACTAACTTCAAATCTGCTTCATTTCCTCCTTCCTCAAACAACAAGCTTCCACTAACGTAACCTAACCTTCACTAAAATAGTCTAAACTGAACCCAACCTAAAAAAAAAAAAAAAGCAAACTAAAGCTATAATCTAAACCAACCTGAACTAAACCACACTAAATGAAACCAACCTAACCTTACCCTACTAACATCATCTAATATAAACAAAACAAAACCTAATCAAACCTAAACTCACCTCGGTAAAACCCGTGTACCACTGAACTAACTAATCTTCGTGTGTGTGTGTGTGTGTGTGTGTGTATTCCCTCACGAAAAAGCTCTTCCTACGGCTTGATACACCTTCTCCCCCAGAACGGCAAGGGAGCGGCGTGCATGGGAAAGCGTCACAGCACTGTTTCTTACGAGCAACCGTGATAACCTTTCTTAGTTCGTTACTCTTATCGAACGCGGATTCCTGTGTTCGATATGGTTACTCCTGGTTTACGTCACGACTTGGTGTGAAATTCTATATCAGGTAGCACTAAGGTTACACAGGCGCGGGGAAACTGCCGTGTGTGTGTGTGTGTGTGTGTGTGGCTTGTTGACGCGTGACTGTGACGCAATGAGTGGAGATATGAGAAGGAAGAGGAGGAGGAAGGTGAAGAGATGAGGATATTGTGTAGCTTCTCGGTGGTGGTGGTGGTGGTGGTGGTGGTGGTGGTGGTGGTGGTGGTGGTGGTGGTGGTGGTGGTGGTGGTGGTGGTAGTGTGGTAGAATATGGAAAGGAATGTACAAAAGAAAGTCCAAAAAGTAACAGATCTTAAGATAGTTACAAGTCTGTTCGGGTGACTATTCCAACTATTAGAGGAGGAGGAGGAGGAGGAGGAGGAGGAGGAGGAGGAGGAGGAGGAGGAGGAGGAGGAGGAGGAGGAGGAGGAGGAGGAGGAGGAGGAGGAGGTGCAATCAGTTCCCCCTGAATGGATGTGCGCCATGGCAGTGCTGCGAGGCGGCAAGAAGATCCACCTGCCCGCCCTACAGCTCCTAATCCGCCCTCCTCTCCCCATCACCCTTCCCCACTTTCCCGCGGCCTACCTGCCCCTCCACCCCTTGCCTCGCACCGCCCACACACGCATCATTAATGAGAGAGAGAGAGAGAGAGAGAGAGAGAGAGAGAGAGAGAGAGAGAGAGAGAGAGAGAGAGAGAGAGAGAGAGAGAGAGAGAGAGAGAGAGAGAGAGAGAGAGAGAGAGAGAGAGAGAGAGAGAGAGAGAGAGAGAGAGAGAGAGAGAGCATTAGCACATCAGATGCTCAGTATAGTGTATAAGCTTTCTCTCCTCAAAGCTCTCTCCCTCCTTTCCCTCCCTTTTATCTCTTTTTATTTCTTTTCCTCTACTTTTCTTTCTATTTTTTTCCCTCTTCTCTCTCTTCTAGTCTCCGCTTTCTTTTCTTCTTCTACCTCTCATCTCCTCTACCATTCTCCTTTCTTCCCTCCTCGTCCTCCTCCTCCTCCTCCTCCGCCTCCTTCAGAACAGACACCACCACAATCACTACCGCATGTCAAACCTCCCCAACACCACCACCACCACTACTAAAATCAACAACAAGCACACACACACACACACACACACACACACACACACACACACACACACACACACCAATCAGCCTACCCATCTCAACTCAAGCTTCAAGACACTCAGAGAACACACAAGCCCCGTCAGTGCCATTCAGTTCCAAGTGTAGCAAGTGTTCTCCGTAGAATTGTATTGAAATCTGGATACAATTCACCGCAGACTTTAACAGCGGGGTATACTGTGGTTCGAAAGGCTTTGTTCTCCTATAAGGTCTGTTGTCAAAAGCCACAGTAGGAGTAAGTAGCTGGTGTTGTCAAGGGTGGTTTTCTTTCTTCCTGCAGTGGCGATACAGAATACTTGTTGAATTGAGTAATTACAAGGGTTGACTCACAATCGAGAGGACCGGGTTCAAATCCCGGTGCGGCGAGGCAAATGGGCAAGTCTCTTAATGTGTGGGGTGTGTTCACCTAGCAGTAAATAGGTACAGGATGTAACTCGAGGGGTTGTGGCCTCGCTTTCCCGGTGTGTGGAGTGTGTTGTGGTCTTAGTCCTACCCGAAGATCGGTCTATGAGCTCTGAGTTCGCTCCGTAATGAGGAAGAGTGGCAGGCGACCGAGGTGAATTACACACACACACACACACACACACACACACACACACACACACACACACACACACACACACACACACACACACACACACACACACACACACACATATATACTGAAGACTAGACAGACAACTACACAAACGGACCTCGAAAAATTGTTGAATATTGAGGCAGAATGTTTCAAAATGCGTAGTACAATGTCCTGAGCACTTTGCACAGAAAAAAAAAACGCACATTTACAAATAAACAAACACACAGCTGTACGAGCAATAAAAAAAAAAAAAAAAAAAAATAATGTAACAAAACGAAACAGAATAAAATCCGGGAGGAACAACTGCAACCTGAAATATATCGTTGCAAATGCCGCTGAACTTTAAAATATAATAATCAAATAAATGAATATGAAAAAAAAAGCGAGAAATGTGAAAACGTAAAATAATGGAAAATGACTGAACAAATTTCCACTACAAATAGAGAACCACGTCCCCTCCATAACCTTCACTTCAAAACAACCCACCTACCACGCCAATACCCCCTCCCCTACTCCACCTATCACCACACACACACACACACACACACACACACACACACACACACACAGTCTTGCTTACGTCAGGTTATGTTAAACTGCTACACGCTGGCCTCTCTTCATTTCCTCTCCCTGTACTTAACCCCTTTAGTGTTATGACGCATTTTCATATTCATTTTGCTTAGTATTCAGTGATTTTATAGTTTCAGAAACTTATGTGGGGAATAAAGGGAGTGAAGAATTTAGCCATTCATCTTCTGACCTCCATACACCCTTCTAATGTAAATAAGATCGTGTAATCATACCCAAACTCATTGTAAAAAATGCGTCCCAGTACTGAGGGGGTTAAAATACCACCGGAGGGTTTACATAAGGTATCAGTGACGTCAATCCGAGCTTCGTTCGTGGAGAAGGAAAATAAAAGTTACAGACAGTTGTGAAATCTTGCTTCCTTTTTTCCTCTTTCTGTTCTAAGTTGTCTTTTGAAATCTTATCCTAAACGTGTAGCGGATGAAGATGGTTGGTTAAAATGGGGAAAGTTTGGGGTGGAAATAGGAAGGTTTGTTTCGTAAAGGGCTGTCACTTGTAGGTTTCTTGTAGTGTTCCTTATTTTCTTATCTTGTACTGCAGTGTTTTTATCAATATTGAGAGGCCCTATCAGCTTGAACGTTAACCAACTATTACCACGCAGAACCTTATCTGGTGGAATGTTAAAGACACTCAGAGAGACTCGTAAATTCCCAGCACATTTTTCACTAGGAAGGTTTAAGAACATCAGGGAAACTGCAACAAGTAAGCAAGCTAAAGAAAAAAGAAAAAAAAATAGCAGCTCCGTACCAAATACACGTAATCATATCCAATCCTCTCAATCTATCCATAAAATCATCTAATCTCTTAAACCTCCCCACTGACTCAGCTTCATCGGAACTCTGGTACTTCTTCCTTCCTCCTCTGCTGACGAGTGACATGCAAATCACGCCAGGCTACACCACTCGAGTTTCAACATTCACCTCACTACCACCCAGTGACACCCATACCTCCATGACTTGCCTCGGGGTGTTCAGATAAGCCGCGTCTATCAACCTGCTCTATAAACAGACAACCAAACGATCCCATAGAGATAACGTCCAAGATTACAACGATCTCTTATCTGAAGGACAGTGGGGTGGTTATCTGATGCTACTGGCCCACCCCCGGCGCTTCCCCAGGAGGAGGAGGAGGAGGAGGAGGAGGAGGAGGAGGAGGAGGAGGAGTTTTGTATACAGGGACTCTAATGGAGCTCTGCGGTCATTTTTCATTCCCCCCTCCCTGACCTGTTCCCTCTAGATATTCCCCCTCTACATTTTCTCCATATGGATATATTTATTAGCACCGGACACTGAAACTATTGCTTTTAGTAGCATATATTACGGTGAGTCTGAATGGCTTTAGTTGCTTTAGGTTAGGTTTAGTTAGGTTTGGCTTTGGTTTCCTTGGGTACAGTTAAGTTGCTAAGAGTTACGTCAGATTGCGTTAGGTTAGGTTACGTTAACAGTTAAAGGGAATGAATGTTTAGACGCGAAATTATTCAAGAGATAAATAATCCAAGAGGAGAAATGACGGAGTAAAAAGAAACAGAATCACACACACTGTCCAGGCAACAACACCCGTCATAAGCAGCAGGGGAGTGTGAGTGTGTGGCGCGACAAACACCTGGCCGGGCACTGGTCACCCGGGCGACACTCCCACATCCCTCCTCCGCTACACAGGTGCTGCAGGTTAGCATGGATATGACTCTTCGTGGAGCTGAGAGCCTTGCATATTTATGAGACACTGATGGACCTTAACACTCCTGACATGAGGCCCTATTTGCCACCTCACTGTCCTTAACACCACGTGACATTATATTGTTTCCCAGGCACCATATTCTTGTTACGGCACAGCGCCAATTAGTAGATAATCATGTTATTTACTATTTACTTACAATAATTACTAATTGGCCTTTGTTAGCCAGTAATTTCGCCATCCCGTCAATGCGAGTAGCGTGACTTCTCGCTGCCAAGACTTGTTACACGTAATTGCAAGAGAGAGAGAGAGAGAGAGAGAGAGAGAGAGAGAGAGAGAGAGAGAGAGAGTGAGTGTGTGTGTGTGTGTGTGTGTGTGTGTGTGTGTGTGTGTGTGTGTGTGTGTGTGTGTGTGTGTGTGTGTGTGTGTGTGTGTCACGTCGCTTTTAGTTTCTCTCAGTATTTAAAGTTGAATTCCATCAGACACATGAGTTTTAATTAGTAGGAGTTGAAAGAGTAATAAATAAGCAGAGAGAGAGAGAGAGAGAGAGAGAGAGAGAGAGAGAGAGAGAGAGAGAGAGAAGCTGACATGACGACAGAAAAGGCAGACAGACAAAGGGGCGAGAAGCGATGGCGGAGGATAAGCTTCCCATGCAACAAGGGAGGGAGTAGCACCAGCACCGCGATGCATGAGGCTGAGAGGGAGGCACGCAGCTCCCGGACGAGGAAAGCCAGGAAAAAAAAGCAGGGAAACGCATCCAAACCGAAGAGAAAAGAGAGGACAGGTCAGGGAGGGAAATGATGAACGAGGAAGGCTCAGTGGTGGAATTTTCAGTCAAGTGGGAGGGTCGGGATGAGAGGGTTAAATAAGCAGCCTTTACCTCACCGTGGCCTCACCGGCTGTCCTTCCCTCTGACGTGGCGATGGTGTGCTCTGCTGAACTAAATCTAATCACCTACACTGAGCGACATTAATCCTAACCTTATCTTTTCACGGAATTTTGTGACTTTCTAAAGTACACGAACAGCAAAGAAATGTAACCTAACCTAAATTCACCCTAACTGAAACCTAACTTAATGGAATTCTGACCTAATCTATCCCTACACAACTTAACCTAACCTATACTGAACCTAATGGTACGTAACCTAACCTTACTCAACCTGACACAATTTTGGCTTAACCTAACCTAGCCTTACTTAACCTCACGTAACTTTTGGTCTAACCTAACCTTACATAACTTGACTTAAGCTAACCTAATCTTACTTAACCTAACCTAACCTGACGCAACTTGATCTACCCTAACCTAATCTTTACTTAACGGAACCTAACCTAACCTTAACTTTAACCTAACGCAACTTGACCTATCCTAACCTAGCCTTGCTTAACCTAACGTAACTTTGACCTGACCTAAGCTACAATATCACGCGTACTATTTGTTCGTCCCTTGCGACTCCAATGCAGACTTGTAAGGTTCGTTAGGGGGCTTTGTTAACTCGCCGCCTTGGTCCCATGAGGCGGCGGTGGGTGGCGGTGCAGGTGTTTACTCGCGGCCCCGCTGTGATGGCCGTGTTTACGTGTTTGGCTCGCATTCCCCTTGTTATTAGTTTGCTCGTTAAGCTCTCACTCTTATCCCACTAGCGACCCACCAACCAGTTAGCCTGACGGGCCGCTGTATAGGCTCTCTGTTTAGGCTCATGTTAATTGTTGGAGGGATGGTCTGGGTGGTACTTGTCTGGGTGGTAGTGTGATCTCAGGAGCATGTGTTTGTTTCCTGCATCACTGTTTACTTCTCATGTTGCTCGACTAAAGGTCAGAATGCTCCAGGGAAGACAGCGTCCCTTGTAGTATATTAAGTGTAATGTGCAGTCTCCTAACTACTTCAGTGTTTACTTCCCGCTTTGTTCGATCATAGCGCTGGTGTGTGGCCGTGAAGATATAGTGTCGCTTTTCATCCCCGCCGCACTAACCACAGTGTTCTGGTGCCAACAATAATGTAGCCAGGCCAAAGAGCTGCCTCTCATCTATAGCCGCGTGGGTCCGTATCTCATGAAAGCTGGCGGCCTGTCACCCTGCCCGATGTAATTTACTATTGGTATTCTACCATTCCCTTGCAGCATGTCATCCTCCCCGCCATCCCGCCACCCACTCCACCACGCTGCCACCGTCCTGTCAAATGTCATCTTCTCATCTTCCTGCAATGTCACCCTGGCATCGTCCTTGCCTGCAAATCACCTTCTAGTACCCTGCCATCTTAATGTCACCCTGGCGTCGTCCCTGCCTGCCTGTCAATCTTCCTTAAGGTGGCGTCACACTAGCACTTTTCCGTCTTCTTTTTCTGTCAATTTTGTGACGACTGTCAACTTTTGCAGACGGTGGCCGTCACACACAAGCTTGCTTCCGCCTTTGCCGCGCTTGTCGATTGTAAACAAACATGGCTCCTCATTCACCCCAGCAAGCCGCGGCTTTTTTGCACCTTATAATGTAATCAGCTGTTCTGTGATCCCAAAGGCAACGGTGACCTCTAATACTCTCTATGAGAAATTCGTCAGTGTGTTTTGTCCACTGCTCATCTTGGCCAGCTACTTGGAAGTTGCCTTGGAAATATTCAAAAGCGTCGCACATTCGCACTCCTGAAATGTACACAAACAACTGAGGAACTTTTCATTGCTAGGCTAGAAGAAAAAAATATGTATACAAATATATATTCATCAACTCATTTAAATTTCTTGTCATGATAATAGCATTCTTCCGTTTAACAAAAAAAATTTTTTTAATAAAAGTGTTGATTAGAAACCATAGTTCTTATTTTGACTAAAAATTGGCGCTAGACGAAAACGATGCGTTCCGTCTGACTCAAGACGACGGAAAGAGTTGACGGAAGAGTAAAAAGACGACGGAAATCGCCTGAGACGACGGAAAAAGTGCTAGTGTGACGCCGCCTTTACCCTGCCAGGCAACCATCACCCTCTAGTGTCACCGTGGCGGCGTCACTGCTTGCCTGTTACCGTCCCGTACCCTGTCAGAGTGCCATCCCAACAACAACCCGCCGCAGCCGCCATAAAAGTGCCGCGTTTACTGCTGCTGCACCGCTACTCACCCTGAATAAAAGCCGACCAGGCACTCAGTCACTTATCCTCCCCCTCCTTCCCCCGAAAAAAGTTCAGATAAATCGCAGCGCTTAATGAAAGTCAATCTGTAGCAGGCCGCGTTTCCCAGAGCGCAGCAGAACAAGGACGGCAAGCAAGAGAGACTGCTGAAATGTATACAATATAGACGTTATCTGGAAAGGTATGTGAATATTCTGGGTGAAACTTGACGCCCAAACACATTAACAATCTTAATGAGTGTTCAGCTTCGGTAGATGAAGATAAACATTCACCAGCCTCTCACATTTTTAAATGAACGCTACCACGCCTCGCCGGGAACACTGCCTCTTTGTTTCCCGCCTCGCCCCACAGTTTGTACCCACATGCAAAAATTAATATCTTATGTTTATTCAACCCATCGTGTGGACAAGATCGTGGGGCAGGCGGCCGCGGGGACAGCCTCGCCTTGAAGGACAAGATGCCACAACAGATAACGCTGCAGCATTAACGCTTCCAAGGCAAGGCTACTGAAAGAAACTCTTAAGATCCCCACGTGACGGAGAGTGTGAGAGAGAACGTCTTGGGTTGTCAAGGAGGCGCACGCTCACTCACACACACACACACACACACACACACACACACACACACACACACACACACACACACACGTAAATATACACACACATATCTATTACACGGTGAGTAACTCCCCCAAACAAGGGTGCGAGGGCAGCAGTGCCACCCCTGCGGAACACCTACATTGATGATGATGGCGTCCCCTGAGGAGAGGTCTCGTAGGTCCTGGAAGGAACGGGAATGCTTCTGGTGGGACACCAACGTGACGGCGTCCCCCGGCACGCCTCCTCCGTCGTTGAAGAGCGTGGACACCCCGAGCCTCTGTTTCTTTCTGTTCTTGGCGCCGCGTCGGCCCAGCGTCAAGAAGCCTCTCATGGTGGAGGTCATGGTGGCGACGCTCCACCGCCGCCCTGGAGGCGTACACGTCCACAAACACTTTTATCACCACTCAATAAGACGTCCAACAAATCCCCAAGCTCTCCCAGCTCCGAACAGCGCGCAGCACGTGTCTTTCCGTGGCGCGCCGAACACCGAGCCAAGCGACACTAACACCCCGCGGCACCGTCAGGTCACCGCCGGGCTGAGCGGCTGACAGCGCGACTGAGCGGTCCTCACTTGCCTGGCTCGACACATGGTCCGCGGCACACACGGTCCACTAAAGCCGCACACCTGCCGCCGCACTTTGCACTGCCGATCACAGCCTCTGCTGCACACGCACACGCACACAAAGAAACATCAACACGTGTCGACACATTCAGGTTTAAATTAACGCCACATTCCTATTGCTCACTCGCTGTCATTAACACGGCACGCAGGAAAGAAGGAGCCGCGGCAGCAACACCATGACGGTCCTGCATGACCCAGCATCCAGACCCGCCCGCTGACTCATCCCCCCAACCTGACCCACGCCCTCCAGCACCGCGGCCTGCATGACAGCCACGCCACTGCTGCTCACACTCGCCGCCAGAGTCGCGCCACCCTCACACCACCCTATCCAGCCCAGTTCACCCTAACGCGACAGATTCCCTGTTACGGTCAACAACAAAGGCGTGTGGCGGGAGGGGGGCGCGTGTCCCTGGGGAGCAGCGGAGGTCGTCACGTCTGACAGCTATAAACAAAAACATCCCGCACCTCAGCGCACACCAAGCTGCCGCACTCAAGGCGGCACGAACACTGTGCGGCTCACCAATCTTATCGAGGGAAGCGGCGTGGCTGTTCTCCAGTACTGTCATATTCCCCTTATCTATTCTTATCGCCAGGACTATCACCACTGCTTCACCCGCCGCGGGATTGCACCAGTCTAGGCATGACATTCGGCGTGCTTTTGGGGGAATGACTCACATCCCGTTTACGTAGCTTGGGTTCGTCCTTTACAACAATGCACTAAAATACCTCCATCCACCTCCTGTCCTCCCTGCTGTCCGTCTCTACACCTGCCGCTCTTGTCCCATACCAGGCTCCCCGGGACGCCTTTGTGCTCCTCCCTCAGGCCTCCAGCCACCCGCCGCCCGCTACCACCTCCACTCTATACACACTTTCATTACTTTCCTACGCAGCTGCCCCCTCCCCCGCCCCTCCCTTGAAAGGCCGCGTGGGCTGGTGTGGACGACCTTCACCGATCTCTCTACCTCTCCCCCCATCCCACCGCAGCTTCCTACCTACGCACAGGTAAACAGGTGCCTCAGGGTGCATTACTCGCCGCTGTCCCTCCTCCTGCTGGGACCACCGCCGCCCTGGGTCCCGGCGTGGTGCTATTCGTGGACGCTGGAGGATGACAGAGTACTTTGTGGCGATGTTTTTATTCAATCAGGAGTGGAATCTTGAAGGAAAAGCCTGACCGTTCAGTGCCCACAGCGAGAGTCCAGATGGAGTGTCGCATTCCTACCCGTCCAGTTAATCTCCCTCCCATCCCTCTCTCTCTCTCTCTCTCTCTCTCTCTCTCTCTCTTTCCCCCTGCACTTCAGACCTTTCTCCATCATCTCCATACTCGGCGCGCCAAGACAAGGACCTGTTCGATCTCACAAACATCTCTGCTCGACCTCCAAGTGAACAGGTTTTCCATCCCCGGAGTCACTCGCAGGCCCAGCCATTCCAACCTCCCGAATCTGGAGACGACGCGACGCTTCTGGGTCCGTTTCACACACACACACACACACACACACACACACACACACACACACACACACACAAACACACAGGGCTTCGGATCTATCTTCAGACGCCACGACGACCCCATTCGTTCACTTAATGCTTTCCCAACTTTCTATTGCAACAATACTTCACAGGAATGGATCGGCGGGGTTTCTTGTGTTCATTTCTTCACGCCTGGAGAACAGAGTAACGCGAGGAGGAAGAGAAGGGGTCCGGGAACCCCTTAACACTACACCTCTGAACCCAACAGTGAGGTCGCCAGGACACCCACTGCCTCGGGAGTCACCACAACAAAACACCAGGCCCACGCAAGACTCCACGTGGTCCTGGCGCCACACACCACCGCACGCCGCCGGCCTCCGTGCCTGAACTTTCTAAAGCTGTCTGTAATTTTCCAAGAAGTGTCACTTCCTCAGAGGTGGTCTGTTTCGTCACAGTTGAAGCAAGTCCCGTCTGCCGGTGAGGGACCACGAGGGACTCACGGCAGTGCCATACAGCAGCGAGGGTGGCACATGGTGGCGGCTCACGGCTCCCTTGACACCGCGGCAAGATGGGCGGTGTTCTGAGGCGCTTTCACACATCTGACCACTAGTACACAGATAATTCACACATCCGGTAGCCAACACTGTGTTACTGGGTCACATCACACTCCAGTACACTAACTCCGTTCCCAGAAGCCCCATCCACACGCTCAGAAAACACAAAAAGAATAACAAAGACGTTCCAGAGGCGTCACACAAATACACGCCCAGATCCACAACAGACAGCCCTGTTCCAAAGGCCCTTCACGCTCCTGGACCCCAACACTGAGCTGCAGCGTCCCTTCACCCCAGCAGGAGGCAGCCCAGGGAGCCGCGCCGCCACACTTCCCTGGAGCACACACACACACAACACCATTTAAATTCATCCCGTCACCTCGTCTTCAAGTTGGGGAATCTTTAACCGCTTCCAGTCTGCGGGCGTCGTGCAGGTGTGTCCTCACGTGCACACACACACCACACACCTCCCGCCACCACTCAC
>NC_059304.1:16935985-16940985 GCF_017591435.1 Portunus trituberculatus
CTCTCTCTCTCTCTTTTTCCATGGTAGGGTAGGTTATTCTTGCGCGCTAATTGCATATATCCATGTATCCATTTTTTTACTCTCTCTCTCTCTCTCTCTCTCTCTCTCTCTCTCTCTCTCTCTCTCTCTCTCTCTCTCTCTCTCTCTCTCGGCTCGTAAATTGTTCTTCTATACTCATTTCTCGTCAGTTTACATTCAAGTTTTTTCTCAAGATCGATGTTTGTTTTCTATTTTATCCTTTCCATTTCCCCTTCCAGCTTTTACATTTACTTTCCACTTTCACAACTTCACAATTACGTTCACACAAATCTCTCTCACTTCCTCCTACTTTTCCATTACGTTCTCTTTTGTAACTTAATTCTCTCTCTCTCTC
This sequence comes from Portunus trituberculatus, assembly GCF_017591435.1. Classification (NCBI taxonomy): domain Eukaryota; kingdom Metazoa; phylum Arthropoda; class Malacostraca; order Decapoda; family Portunidae; genus Portunus; species Portunus trituberculatus. The sequence goes on from NC_059304.1 coordinate 16,936,359, forward strand.
TCTCTCTCTCTCTCTCTCTCTGTGTGTGTGTGTGTGTGTTTTTTCCTTCCACCTTATCTCCTCCACGCCATTCCCTCCTCAAATCTCTTAAGCTTTGATGTGTTTCCTTAAAAACTTCCCCACAACTGTTCTCTCTCTTTCAGTTCCTTCAGCTCCTGGTTCACTATCCTTACCTCCTTCCTCCGCCACTGCTGATACTGGTGACGTAATTTCTTCATTTTCTTTCACTATTTTTTTCTGTCTTTTATCAGTTCCACATTTAAACAGTATTTCCTTTTCGTCTAAGTATTTATTTATTCATTTTTCTTAAGGAAACTATAGCGAGATACGAGTTTCTGCACAGCCACTAGTAGATGAACACGTGTTACTGTGACTAGTGTGTGTGTGTGTGTGTGTGTGTGTGTGTGTGTGTTACTTTTCCAGGAAGTACATCACACACTTATCTTACACTTATCAAAGCTGTATACCTATTACCCAACACACACACACACACACACACACACACACACACACACATACACACACACACAAGTTCTTCCCTATAAACAGCAAAATAATCTCAACCATCCATTTGTAATTTCTCTCTCTCTCTCTCTCTCTCTCTCTCTCTCTCTCTCTCTCTCTCTCTCTCTCTCTCTCTCTCTCCTAGACATCCAATCATCCTTTCTATCAACCTCTACCTACTAACCTATTCATTTATCTATCCCATATATCTATCAACTATCCAATCCATCAACCTTTCCTATTTTCCTTTCCTCTTCTCTATCCACCTTCACTTCACCTCTCTACACACCATCGGCCACCCTTCAATCAAGCGACAGGTAGCCAGGTGTTGTAGTGAAATGGCGCGTGATGCCAGGTAATGCCAGGTAAGAGCAGCGTCACCTGACCTTCCGGGGTGGACCTTTGCCTTTCCGGCTGGCCCTTCGATGCGCAAGGTCAGGTTAAGGCCGCGGAACAGATGTCAATATTGAGGGAGGAGGAGGAGGAGGAGGAGGAAGGAGAAAAAGGTCATGGGAAAAGAGGAGAGGAGAGAGAGAGAGAGAGAGAGAGAGAGAGAGAGAGAGAGAGAGAGAGAGAGAGAGAGAGAGAGAGAGAGAGAGAGAGAGAGAGAGAGAGAGTGAAACGAGAGATAACTGGATGAGGGATGAAGGCAAAGGGGAAAAAGTACGGATGAAAGATTAAAGTATGGAAGGGAAGAGAGAGAGAGAGAGAGAGAGAGAGAGAGAGAGAGAGAGAGAGAGAGAGAGAGAGAGAGAGAGAGAGAGAGAGAGAGAGAGAGAGAGAGAGAGAGAGAGAGAGAGAGAGAGAGAGAGAGAGAGAGAGAGAGAGAGAGAGAGAGAGAGAGAGAGAGAGAGAGAGAGAGAGAAATCTGTATATGCCTGAAAACTGAGAGGATGGAGGGAAGGAAGGGCGGAAGGAAGGATGGAAAAGAGAGAGGAAGGAGAGAGTAGAGAGAGAGAGAGAGAGAGAGAGAGAGAGAGAGAGAGAGAGAGAGAGAGAGAGAGAGAGAGAGAGAGAGAGAGAGAGAGAGAGAGAGAGAGAGAGAGAGAGAGAGAGAGAGTGGTGGAAAACCTGATGACATGGAAGGAAAGAAGGAAGTTACAAAAGTTTCAGAGCAATTTTATTTTTCATTTGTCTTTCAGTAAATCGTGTAAACTTAAGTACTCTATTTCTTTTTATTTACTTTTTTGATTGCTATTCGGTACATGTTTCCTCCGTTACTAATCACGCTGACCCATCCTACCTTGCTCTACAGCCACCTTCACTCTCTAAACTGGGTAGAAATTGCAACATATAAGTCTTCTTCACCTTATTTATTTGTGGGTGTTTATAAAAGATTGCACACATTGGTTCTCACGCTCCTGACTGACTGTTTCTTAGCACAGTGAAAGGGTAAACTGTTAAAGGAATCCCACAAAGAGTACATATATAATGAAAACCAAAATGAAATGGTTAATTAACTCTTTCAGTACTAAGATGCATTTTTACTTTGAGTTTTGGATACGATTTGACGATTTTATTTACATTAGGAAGGATCTATAGAGGTCAGGAGATTACTAGCCAGAGTCTTCGTTATTTTAATCCCCCTCCCCTCTGAAGCTGTATAAAATCATAACATATTAACCACAATGACTATGGAAACACGTCATCGTACTCAAAGGGTTAAGTGTTTAAGGAATCCCGCAAAGACAGTACAATAATGACAAATAAAAAATGTTCACTCAGTATGTTGCTCTCACTAAAGAATGGAAAATTACAATAAAAAAAAAAAAAAAAGGTTGGTCAGTTAAGCGTTTTGCTCCTCTCCTAAAACTGCAATTCAGCTTTAGTGTTTCTCTAATTGGTGCCTCCAACAGTCGCTCCTGCAGCCTGGGAGAGAGGGATGCAGTGGTGTGGTGTGCTCTTCTCTTCTAGTCATCCAGGATATCGTGTTCCTGGTTATCATTCACTCAATAAAGAGGAACAACCGACAGAAAGGCAAATGTATATATCTTTTTGAGTCTATAAGAATCACACTGCCTTTTCATTCTTTTCTGAGGACAACAAACTAAATATTCGATTTCATTCCACTGACTGATTCATTTTCTTGCTTTTTTTTTATTTTTTAAGAGGTGAATGACAAAAGTGTTTATCTATTCATCTATACATTCATTATCTTTTAGGAATTTTTTTCTAAGGGTAGTAAAGGAGTTATTCGATTTTATTCACTGACTCATCTATTTCTTTCTTTATTTATCTATTTATCTACTTTTGAGGAGGTGATGACAGGACAGCGTTTACTTATTCACCTGTACATTCATCATCATCTTTTAAGGACATTTTTTCCCCCTTTTTCTTGGAGTAACAAACGATTTATTCCATTTTAATCACTGACTAATCTATTCCTTTGCTATTTTTTGACAAATGAATAAGAAGAGAGTATTTACTTAATCATTTATACATTCATTATTATCAAGAAAACATGGCAGGCACGTCTCTCTCTCTCTCTCTCTCTCCACTTGCGTCAACCCTAAGTAAAAATAAACAAGACCCGGTGTAAAGTGAGGCAGCGGGAGATGGATGGGGAGTCACGGCGGGTCAGGAAGGTAGTGGCGGAAGGGCGAGACGAGGTCATAAGGAGAGGAACAGAGGGAGAGGAAGAAGGAAAGAAAAAGAAGTGAGGCTGGACACGTTTCTTGGCCTATCCTGCACCTCCATTACGGTGTGTGTGTGTGTGTGTGTGTGTGTGTGTGTGTGTGTGTGTGTGTGTGTGTGTGTGTGTGTGTGTGTGTGTGTGTGTGTGTGTGTGTGTGTGTGTGTGTGTCCTTCAGTTCCCCTCTCACGGACATCCTTCTCATCCTTCCTTCCTTCCTTCCTGTTTTCATTTCCTTCCTTCTTTCAACACTCCCCTTCCTATAACTGACCAATGAATAACACAGGTTTCGTTTCTCTCTCTCTCTCTCTCTCTCTCTCTCTCTCTCTCTCTCTCTCTCTCTCTCTCTCTCTCTCCACCACCACCACAGTCCATCAACACAACAAAGTGTCACTATTTCCTAATCACCCTACCGATCCTTCTTCAAAAGGCCTATTTTCCCAGTATATTTACCCCTTCCCCCCCCCCGAGGTAGACACATGATCCACGCCTCCCTGCCTCCCTCCTTTCCTTCCTTCCCTTCACAAACAACAGCGTCCTTTCTACTGTTTTCCTTTCCTAGGCCTCGCTCCCCTCTCCCTCGTAAACACAGAACTCAGATGATTATTCTATCTTCTCTTCCTCTTCCTCTTCAGCGCGATTATTCTCTTTACTTCTTTCTCTCTTTCCCTCTCTCCCTTCCTCTGTATGGACGTGGCCTGGGCAAGGACAGGTCTCTTATAAGGTCAGGTCAGGCATGGTAAGGTCACAGGGAGAGTAAATTGGTGTGTCTTGACCTGGAAAACTTTCTCTCTCCTTTCTGGTCTGTGCTCAGCGTGAGGAATGCTGCCCGGCACACAGAGCGTGAGTGGCGCAGTGGGGACTGGATGGAGAAGACGCGCGACACGCAGGCGGCAGAGGCGGTGGCAGTGAGAGTGGGAGCCTGGGAGGTGCAAGCCCCGGGGAACGACAAGACATGCAGTGGAGTGATGCAGGCAACCACACACACGCCTGCACCGCCACATGGCGCTCACAAAGCCTCATCAATTTCCGTTCCTTTTTATTGGGAAAGGTGAGCCTCGCCTCATGTTATCACTGCTGACGTCAGTGATAAAGCTGATATTCCTTCCTGACACCTGTCCCGCTGCAGGTGAGCTGCGATCGGGGAGGGAGGAGGGGGAAGGGGGCAGGGAAGGGCTTACCTGGGATGTACAGCGCTGCCACGGCGGCGATGATGAATGTCCCAGCAGGAGGTACACTCTGGCCCAGGCGTGAGGCCTGACGGCGGCCCACACGTGATACACTTCTCGCTGCACGTGTCGCGGCCGCCGGACCGGCCTGAGGGCTGCCACCACCAGGCGACTCACACACCTCAGAAGACGAAGGAGTCGCGGGGCCAGGCCTCCCTTGCCTCGTCCTCCAGCCATCTTGCCTCGTGGGTCACCTGTCCTGGCGGCGACTCACCCGCACCAGCAGGCCATGCCTCACGCCTCACCTCACCACCGTCACCGG
>NC_059304.1:16950985-16963485 GCF_017591435.1 Portunus trituberculatus
CACACACACACACACACACACGTATACAGTTGCTTTTCAAACACTTTTTTGCCTCTTTTTCTTTTTTCATTCTTTATTTGCATCCATCCCCGCGTGAACCAGCGAGCCATGACACACACACACACACACACACACACACACACACACACACACACACACACACACACACATGCATACAAAAAAATACAAATACATTTTCCTTTTCTTTACCTTCACAAGATTCAAAACCTTAAAAAAATAAACAACTTGAATTCACGAGAGTTGCAGCTAAAGGAATACAAAACGAAAGAAAGAGAAAAAGAAAAAAATGACTTGGGAAAATATGTGACGGTCAAGGTGTGGTGAGGATTGCCAGCGATTCCTTAACTAACACTCCACCTCAACACACCTGGCTGGGGAACAATACACCTGAGAGAGAGAGAGAGAGAGAGAGAGAGAGAGAGAGAGAGAGAGAGAGAGAGAGAGAGAGAGAGAGAGAGAGAGAGAGAGAGAGAGAGAGAGAGAGAGAGACAAACACCTGTGAGGGGGAGGGAAGGAATATCAGGTGTAAACAGGGCGTTCATTAGTGAGGAGCATAACGTCACCTGGTTTTCCCTTTTCCTGTCATTGTAGCAGGCCAGGTAACAGCAACGCAAGCAGCGGCAGGGGAAGGAAGGGAGGAAGGGACGCCTCAGTTATGCCTTCGCCTCCACACCCTGCGATCCAACATTAGCGAGGAGGAGAAGAGGTGTCATTCTGCCCCTCCACCGACCACGCCCTCTGCTTGGTGAAGACTCGCGCAACCAGACACTCACCCTTCGCCGAGGAAAAAAAAAAAAAGGAAATCCAGCGAAACACAACCACGGGAAAGGTTCACAGGCCACGCACGGTTGAGTCAGTTGCGCGGGTATACCTTGAACACCTCTATGCTTCAACGAGTGTTCCGATTCACTAGTTCACGGGGCTTGGGCGAGGCGTGGCGAGGCGAGGCGTGGTGTGAGGTGAGGTGAGGAGACGCAGCTATGGGTTGTATATCTTATCGTGGATGTGGAGGTTCTGACACACTCACCAGCACGACCACCACACCCTTGCTCTCATCCTCTCATCCTCACCCTGCCTGGGACACTGGGAACACTGACCACACGGACGGCCGATGGTTCTCCCCCGTTCTCCCCTTCACCCCGCGTTCAGATGAGCTGTGGGTGGCGCTGCGGGTGACGGTGGGTGACGGATGACGCCCCGCTGAGAGACGAAACATTGCTAGGCACTGACCAATGAGGCGTGGAGGCGTGTACACAAGCAGCGGTGGAGGAAAAGTGTGAGGCAAGAAGGGATGCTGTCATGATAGGGAAATGTGACAAAACAAAGGAACGAGTGGGAGATACAGGGGTGGAGGGGAGGGGTGGATAGGAGAGTGCTTGGGCAGGTGCTGGAGTGCAGGATGCGTGAGGACATAGAAGGATGAGAGGGCCAGCAGGATAGGGAAGGTAGAATACTTAGGTGGCGTGTAGGATGGGAGAAGAGGTCAGTGAGAAGAAAGGGAGCAAGAATAGTAAGGAAAGGATACTTGGATAGCGTGTAGGATGGAATAGAAGGTCAGAGATAAAGAAATGGACCAAGGACAATAAGGATAGGTGGGGTGTAGGATAGGATACTTGGATAGCGTGTAGGATGGGATAGGAGGTGAGCAAGAAGGAGGGGAACCAAGGGCAATAAGGATAGGATGTTTGGATGATGTGTAGGATGGGATAGGTCAGTGAGAGGCGCACCACTGGATCACATCACCACCGCAGACTCTTCTCTTTCCCCAGAAGAGAAAAACAATACTATAATTTATCTTTTTTTTTTTTTTTGGTGTGTGTGTGTGTGTGTGTGTGTGTGTGTGTGTGTGTGTGTGTGTGTGTGTGTGTGTGTGTGTGTGTGTGTGTGTGTGTGTGTAGTTTGCACGTCAGGCGAGAGAAAAGAAGAGAAAAGAAGAGAAAGAGAGAAAGTTCCACAGCCACAAAGGAAGGATGATCGAGGGTATTCAGTGTGACCAGCAAGCCAGGGTGATCACGAGGCTGCAACGCAATACACGCTGCTCAGATGATGCTGCTGCTGCTGCTGCTGGTGTGGCGCGGTGGTGATCGCCTGCTGGTGATCCTAATACACTTCCTCACCAACACCCTTGTCTCCCCATCACCACCTCCACTCTCCTTTGAGCTAATACTTGACTACTGACGACTGATTATGTCACCACCACCACCACCACCACCACCACCACCATCATCATCATCATCACGATTATAATATTAACAAGGTTTCAAATAAGTAATGAAGTAAATGAGTAAAAAAAAAAAAAAAAAAGAAAAAGAAAGAAAAAAAAAAAAAAGAAGGAAAGAGAGAAAGTAGGAAAGAAAATAGAAAGAAAAAGAAAGAAAAAAGAAAAAAGAGGGAAAGACAAGAAAAAAGAAAAAAAAAAAAAGAAAAAGAAAAAGGAAAGAAAAAAGTAAGGAAACAAATCAATCAATTACAAAAAAAACAATAAATCGATGAAATAAAAAAAAATAAATAAATAAATAAATACCGAACTAACTAAACAACAAACAAAATAAAAAAATGAGAAAAACCACACGAGACATCCAGCAAACAGCCTTCACCGCACTGTCCTCTTTACTGAAATGGCGCCTTTTTTTTTTTTTTTTTTTTTAACGCTATTTTACATCTGACCTTCCTCTCCAGGCCACTAGTCACCCTGACCTTGACCCGGCCCAGCTGAACCACTCTTGCAATACAACACATCCACAAAAAGAAATAACAAAACAAACATCTCACAAATAAAAACAAGTTAATTAGTGACATCAACATTTCACCCACAAACCAAACACAAATCCTGAAAACTTGAAGCGAATCACGTATCACCTACCTCTCCCTCTCCCTCTCCCTCTCCTCTCTCTCTCTCTCTCTCCCTCCCTCTACAAGTCACCCCTTCCCTTCCCTACATCGCTACGGACGACACAGGAAGATACAGGATTATTAGGAGAAGAAACTGCTTGATTTTTCTTGTTGACACGACGCGAACAGGGAAAAGAGAGAGAGAGAGAGAGAGAGAGAGAGAGAGAGAGAGAGAGAGAGAGAGAGAGAGAGAGAGAGAGAGAGAGAGAGAGAGAGAGAGAGAGAGAGAGAAGAAAGAAAGAAAGAAAGAAAGAAAGAAAGAAAGAAAGAAAGAAAGAAAGAAAGAAAGAAAGAAAGAAAGAAAGAAAGAAAGAAAGAAAAAAAAACAGACAGACACAGAGACACATAGACAGAGAGACAGAAAGAGAGAAGAGGTGGGTGAGAGAAAAGAAAAGAAAAAAAAAGTGGATTGAAGCAAGGATCATGAGGTACCACTCCACAAGACAGAGAGAGAGAGAGAGAGAGAGAGAGAGAGAGAGAGAGAGAGAGAGAGAGAGAGAGAGAGAGAGAGAGAGAGAGAGAGAGAGGAGGTGGATCAGAGAAAAAAGAAAAAGAAAAAGTTCATTGAAGCAAGAAGAATCAAGAGACAACACTCCACAAGGTCCACCACACCACTACTAAACACTCAATACCACTACTAAACACTCAATACAGGCTGGCTGCATAATCTTCAAACCCACTACTGGAACCACGCACGCGCCCTTGGGAACACTGAAGACTTCCACTACAGCCTGTTAGGAGTTAAGATCAAGACTCGTGTTCTCAAATGTCTCTCGTCTCTATCTCGTCTATTCTTACCAGAGAGAGAGAGAGAGAGAGAGAGAGAGAGAGAGAGAGAGAGAGAGTTCAAGGTTGAGTTAGGTTATTTTTGCGTGGTAAAGAGGATTTTTTTTTTTTTTAATTAGAAATGCACTAATACGAGGGTGACGTGTCTTTTGCAGCACTGAGAGAGAGAGAGAGAGAGAGAGAGAGAGAGAGAGAGAGAGAGAGAGAGAGAGAGAGAGAGAGAGAGAGAGAGAGAGAGAGAGAGAGAGAGAGAGAGAGAGATCTAACCGAGAAATTAATAGGGAGGTTTCAAGATATTTATCCCATTCTTTTCATTAACCTTTTTTTTTTTCTATTTCCTCATCCTGTTCGGGGACTGTCATCTCAGTGGACTGTTTTTTTTTTGTAATTACTGTTTTTGTTGCTCTTGGCCGTTTTTCTCCACGTACATAATAAATAGATAAATAAATAAATAAATAAAATAACAGCTGTCGGAAGAAGCAAAATAGGAAAAGAAAGAAAGAAAAGAAGAAAAGAAGAAATGAAGAAGAAAAAAGAACAAGAACAAGAAGAAAAAGAAGAGTAAATAAAGAAGGAGAAGAAGAAGGAGAAGAACAAGAAGACGAAAGAAAGAAAAGAAAAAATAAAAAGAAAAAAGAAAAAAGAAAAAGAAAAAAAGAAAAAAAGCTGTCATTTCTCCATTTTCTACAATAAGAAAGAAAAAGAAATTAAAAAAAGAAAAAAAGAAAAAAGAAGAAAAAAAAACTCATTTCTCCACATTTTCTACAATAAGACACGTAAATGCAGCAAACATACGCTCAAAAGTGGAGGACAATATTAGGGTGAAAGAAAGCGCGGGAAACAAAACAGATTGGTGGTGAGAGAAAACGTACCGCAAAGTGACTAGAGAGAACGATTTGCTTTAACGGCTGACCTTGGTAAATTATTGATGCATGCTATTTCGGTGTGTGTGTGTGTGTGTGTGTGTGTGTGTGTGTGTGTGTGTGTGTGTGTGTGTGTGTGTGTGTGTGTGTGTGTGTGTGTGTGTGTGGACAGCGAAATTAGTTAATCCGTCATGTGACAAATTGTGTTCTCTCTGCAGATAAGAGAGAGAGAGAGAGAGAGAGAGAGAGAGAGAGAGAGAGAGAGAGAGAGAGAGAGAGAGAGAGAGAGAGAGAGAATTAGTCAACAAAAAAACACCATTAATGTCACGACGGAGATACAAAAGACACGTGACTCTCTCCTCCTCTCCTCTCTCTCTCTCTCTCTCTCTCTCTCTGGATAACATATTGACTGTCGACCTGCTGAAGTTCTAAGGGCATGAGAGTGACACCTGCAACCTTACACCCTCCCCCCTCTTCCCTCCCCACAACACAACTACCCCCCCTCTCCAGCCCCCCACCCCATCCCGCCCCCTTAAGGTGAAAGGTCGCGCCCCCACCATAAAAAAAAGAAGCAGAAACCGTTAAGTAAATAAATGACGCAGGGAAGAGAGGGGAAGGAGGGGAAGGGGGAAGGAGGGGAAGGGGGGAAGGGGAAGGGGTAATTTGGTGAAGAGGGGAGTAGAAAATGAAAAAAAAAAAAAAAAAAATGGGGCTAAGTGGAAATTGTGTGGTTTGTAAAGTTGGGGAAGAGGTGACCTAACCAAGACACACAGACAGACGGACACACACACACACACACCACGACACACAGACACACAGACACAACAATACACAGGCTAACGGTTTGGTATGATTAACTAGTCCTTTGTGACGGTGCATAACGCCACTGATCCCCTTGTACTGACGCAGACACCACTTTGTATAGCATTCTCCTGTACCACACCACTGCAAACACCACACAACACCACTGCAACACCACGCAACACTGCAACGCCACGGAAATAATAAAAATAAGCCTCTACTTCTTCACCACGCAGATAACACGTCAACGCCACGCACGCAAAGCCACTCGCTCACGCACGCACATATACACGGCGGGGAGAACACTGAATGGTGCGCACCCAGAGAGAGGCTGTATCTCCATCGCTCTCTCTCTCTCTCTCTCTCTCAGTGTCCCCTTTAAGCCACATCGTTTTCTGTGACGCACGAGGAAGATGAGGATTCGACTCTTTTTTTTAAGGGATACAACACTATTTGAACCTAAAGAAAGGGCAAACTTCATTAGATTTTTTTTTTTTTTTCGTGTGTTTTTCTTCAGTTTATAAGTTTTTCGCTCCCTGCTTTTTCCTTTCCTTTCTTTTCTTTCTCAGTCGTTCTGTTATGATGAGAGGTAATAAAATGGATGATTACATACAGGAGGAGGAGGAGGAGGAGGAGGAGGAGGAGGAGGAGGAGGAGGAGGAGGAGGAGGAGGAGGAGGAGGAGGAGGAGAATCACGCGCACTTTGCAACACGAGAGGGAATAACAAACAACACCAGTGGAATAAAAAAGAAAAAAAGAAAAACACTAAATTAAAAGAAAGGTGTTTGCGAAGATTAGAGAGAGAGAGAGAGAGAGAGAGAGAGAGAGAGAGAGAGAGAGAGAGAGAGAGAGAGATAATAAAAACCGTAGGAGGAGTGTGTTCAACAAGTGCTTCTTTAATATGCGTGGGAAGGAGAAGGAGGAGGAGGAGGAGGAGGAGGAGGAGGAGGAGGAGGAGGAGGAGGAGGAGGAGTGAAAAGAACGTTAGAATGAGTGGGTGGTGCTGGATTACGGTGTGTGTGTGTGTGTGTGTGTGTGTGTGTGTGTGTGACGGGCGTGCAGGGCGTGGGAGAGTGGGCGTGGCGTGGTGTGGGGGCGAACGGTACAAGGTAGGAGGAGGAGAGCAATTGTCAGAGGCGTGAGGTGAAAGGTCAGGAAGAATGACATGCATGGTTCAGGAGGTTATGATGCTTACCTCCTCCTCCTCCTCCTCCTCCTCCTCCTCCTCCTCCTCCTCCTCTCTTCCTCCTCCTGTGTAATCCGTCCTTCCGCCTCCAAAGATAGGATGTTTTCTCATGACAAGGGGCACGAGAGAGAGAGAGAGAGAGAGAGAGAGAGAGAGAGAGAGAGAGAGAGAGAGAGAGAGAGAGAGAGAGAGAGAGAGAGAGAGAGAGAGAATATATCAGTGTTGAAAGAAAAGAAATGCAAGAAAAAGATAAAGGAACGAATGAAAGTGATGCGAGGAAAGAGAAGGGAGGGATGTGAGTGGGAGGGTACAGGAGGAGGGGCGGGGAGGGAGGGAGAGGAGAGGAGGAGAGGAGAGGAAGGAGGAAGGGAAGGGAAGGAAGGGAAGGGGAAGGGAAGGTGAGGGAAGGAGGGGAAGGGAGGGGAAGTGGAGGTGAGGGGAGGGGAGGGAAAGAGGGGGTGGGGAAGAAAGGAAAGATGGAGAGAGAAGAAAAAGGAGGAAGAAGGACGTGAGGAAAATAGAGAACGGAAGATTTTTAGTGTGTTTTGTATGAACGTTCTCTCTCTCTCTCTCTCTCTCTCTCTCTCTCTCTCTCTCTCTCTCTCTCTCTCTCTCTCTTTTAGTTTAAGACTCTACAATTAAATCAACAAGGCTTTAATTTAACATCTTCATCTCTACATCCCTACAACCTTCTATCTTCAAACACAAACACCTCCTATAATTAATTTTATCCATTATTCTCTTGTTCTTTCATTTTTTTTTTTCAGTTTTATTAGTTAACGTTTCAACTAAATCAACAAGGCTTTAATTTAGCATATTTCTCTCTACTTCCCTATAACTTGCTATTTCAAAACACAAATACCTCCTGCAGTTAATTTACTCATTATTCACTAAATCTTTTATCTTCTTTTTGGTGTTCTTAAGAATTTTCGACTTCACAATTAATCTAATACAATTTAATCTAATATTTGTCTTAAAACGCTTATAACCAACAATTTTAACCCTTTCAGTACCATAACGCGTTTCCATATTCATTCTGGTTACTAGGAAGTGATTTTATACAGCTTCAGAAACTTACGTCGGGGAATTAAAATAGTGAAGACTCTACCAATTAATCTTCTGACCTCCGTAGACCCTTCCTAATGTCAATAAAATGGTCTACTCGTACACAAATCTCAATGTAAAACTGTGTCCCAGTACTGAAGGGGTTAAACACAAACAAATCCTATGGTTCACTTTATCCATTATTCACTAGTTCTGATCTCTAATTTGTTTTCAGTTTCAATTTCCACAGGCCGGCCATACATGCTCTTATTATTTTTATTTTTTACTTATATATTTTTTTCTTTGTATACTCACTCATAAACTATTTCAAAACACAAACACCTTCTCTGTATCTTTCCTTCTACACACACACACACACACACACACACACATATATATACGAGTACAGTCTTTAAAGTATTTACAGGGGCGGCGCGGAGAACAGTGCAGCATTCGCCTTAACTTCTTGGTAATTCACGATGCCCTTTGCTTTCCTCTATGTCAAAGGTAACACTGGTCCTCCTCCTCCTCCTCCTCCTCCTCCTCTTTTCTCTTCTAAATGTCCTTCCTCCTCTAATTTCTTCTTGCTTCCCTCTCATCCCTTATCTTGTTTTCCTCTATTCTCCTTTCTTCATCTTCCTCCTCCTCCTCCTCCTCCTCCTCCTCCTCCTCCTCCTCCTCCTCCTCCTCCGCGGGCAGCCTTCCCACGCCTCCATTCCAGGTATATGTTGTAAGACTTCTGATCTATAACAAGCGAATCTCCTTTCTCTCTCTTCAACAAAACCGTGGCAGTGCAGATAACTATTTCCCTGCCGTGACCTTTACTGTGTGTGTGTGTGTGTGTGTGTGTGTGTGTGTGTGTGTGTGTGTGTGTGTGTGTGTGTGTGTGTGTGTGTGTGTGTGTGTGTTTCGACGCCATATCATGCTTCCATCAGGCGGTTTTATTTCACGCTTCTCATGATCAGTCAGTCAGTCTCTCTCTCTCTCTCTCTCTCTCTCTCTCTCTCTCTCTCTCTCTCTCTCTCTCTCTCTCTCTCTCTCTCTCTCTCTCTTAAACCTTAATGACAAAAGCTTGAAATTTTCCTGATCGCCAGAGATAGGAGGAGGAGGAGGAGGAGGAGGAGGAGGAGGAGGAGGAGGAGGAGGAGGAGGAGGAGGAGGAGGAGGAGGTTACAGTCACATCAAATTAGCTAAACAAGGACACCATCAAATGAAGGAGATGCAGGATAAAGATAAGGAGGAGGAGGAGAAGAGGAAGAGGAGAAAGAGGAAGAGGAGGAAGATGAAGACATAAACAAGGAAAAGAGAATAGAGGAAAACAAGATTAGGGATGAGAGAGGAGCAGCAAGAAATTAGAGGAGGAAGGACATTTAAAAGAGAAAGGAGGAGGAGGGACGACATTTAAAAGAGAAAGGAGGAGAAGATAAGAACAAACACAAATATACCCAAGAGAGAGAGAGAGAGAGAGAGAGAGAGAGAGAGAGAGAGAGAGAGAGAGAGAGAGAGAGAGACGGAAGAGGCGTGGGTTGCAATGCCAGAGACAATTGTACCTCAGAAAATAACAAAGTGAGAGAGAGAGAGAGAGAGAGAGAGAGAGAGAGAGAGAGAGAGAGAGAGAGAGAGAGAGAGAGAGAGAGAGAGAGAGAGAGAGAGAGAGGAAGGAGGGAAGGAAGGAAAGAGAAAGGAGAACTGTATTGTGAGGGGAATGAAAGGGGAGGAAGTGACACGAATGATGATGATGGCTCTGTCTCTCTCTCTCTCTCTCTCTCTCTCTCTCTCTCTCTGGATATACGAGGAAGAAAATGGAGAGATAATAGCTAATGAGAACTGGAAATGGAAAAAGGAGGAGGAGGAGGAGGAGGAGGAGGAGGAGGAGAAGGAGCGTGTGAGATATTTAAAAGGAGATAAGAAAGATGAAGAAAAAAAGAAGGAGAAATATGAGGAAAGAAGAGATTGGAGGAAGAGGAGAGGATAATCACAACAGGAGAGGAGAGGAGAGGAGAGAAGAGGAGAGGAGAGGAGAGAGAGAGAGAAGAGGGAAAAAGGATGAAAATGGTGATAAGAGAGAACCAAGAAAAGAAAGATGAATTTGTAACGTTAGTAGTAGTAGTAGTAGTAGTAGTAGTAGTAGTAGTAGTAGTAGTAGTAGTAGTAGTAGTAGTAGTAGTAGTAGTAGTAGTAGTAGTAGTAGTTGTATAGTAGTAGTAACTTGTTCGTAATAATCAAAACTTACATCATTGTTTTTTTCTATCATTATCATCGTTGTTATTGTCATCACCAACTTGACTCATTGAAACTTCACCTGCATTATCATCATTATCATTATCATCATCATCATCATCATCAACAATTCATAAAAACTTGCATCAACGCTTTTTTTTTATTACAAAGTATCACCACCACCACCACTATCACCACACCATCATCACCACCACCACCACCACCATCATCATCATCATCAACTTAACTCATAAAAACTTGCATCAAATCAACACTTTTTTTTTTCTACCACCACCACCACCACCACCACCATCACCATGAACAAAGCCCCCACAGTGGTCAAGGCGTGGAGTGCTAAGCCCCACACCTCACCACGCTGGCTTAGGGCGCCCGCTGCGTGAAGGAAGAAGGCACACCACACAGCCCAATTTGTCTCAGCCTACTCTGGGACTCAAACATCAGGTCTATAGTAAAGGTTTAAGCCGCTCAGTCTCTATTAACTACTTAAGACTCGTACCATCTTTGTTTTAGTTTTATTTCCAATTTCACACACACACACACACACACACACACACACACACACACACACACACACACACACACACACACACACTGCCTTATCTGAAATTGTCGTCTTCATTATTATCTTATTTTTCTTCTCGTTCTTGTTCTTGTTATTTTTTATTCTCCTTGTTTTATCGCTTTCAACTTTCAACTTCATTATCATTTTCCTCCTCCTCCTCCTCCTCCTCCTCCTTCTCCTCATCTCCTTTTCTCCTCCTTTATTTTCTTTCTCTTATCTTTTTTTCATCGCTATTTCACAGTTCCCTCATTTACCTTCAAACTCCAGCTTGCATCTCTGTTCTAATTATCTAGGCTACCTTCGCTCACAGTTCATCTCTTGTTCTCCTTCTCCTTCTTCTCTTCCTTATCCTTCTCTAAACAAACTTCCCTCATTTTCTTAACATATTCCTTCTTACTAAACTCACAATGCCTTTTCCAATCACATTAATCCTAAATCACCTTAATTTTTTTTCCCTCTCCTTCCACTAATCACATCATTATCATTTCCTTTTATTTACTCCCATTAACTTAAAATCCACAAACCCTTTTCCTTTATTTTCTTTCTTTCTCCAATTCTCCAATAACTTGATTGAGAACTACTAATCTTTTACCTTCTAATTTAATCCTCTTCCAACTCAGAACTCTTTCCAATTCCCTAACTTTCTATTAACTCGGGATCGTCATGCCTTTCCCAATCATAAGCAGCCACGTCTTAGTCACTTCCACTCAATCCTTAATCTCCTTTTCTCTTTCCCCTCAACAATTCTTTAACTTATTCAAAAACTTAGCCCTTAGTAATCATACATTATAAATATTACCACTACTCCTCCTCTTCTTCCTCCTCCTACTTACTTATAAAGAGAGGAAGGAAGAGGAGGAGGAGGAGGAAGATAAGATAAGGAAAATGAAAATGTTGAAAGTATAGGGATGAAGGGGAAAAGCAGCAGGTGATTAGATCAAGAAGGGCATTTAGAAGAGAAAGGGAAGGGAAGAAGAAAGAGCATCCCTCCTCGATATTCCTTCCCATCATTATCAATAGTCAGTAGCTATCATCTTCTTTCTTCCAGTCAACAAAGCAACTCCCATTCTCTATTACCTCCCATCTTCTTCTTCTTCTTCCTCTTCCTCCTCCTGTTTTCCCTATTAATATCGTCGCCCCCTCCCCCCCCCTCTTTCATTATTCACAAACTAATCCCATCACTTTCTCTTTTTTCAATCAACAAGTCTTAGATACCGACACCTCCCATCATCATCTATAGCAAGTTCCCATCACGTGTTTTCATCTAATTAACGCTTGTACCATCTACCTCATTTCCCATCACCTATACTAACCGCCCCGACCTCCTCCTTATCACAGCCAACCAAGCCCCCATCATCATCAATAGAGAATTCCCATCATCTGTTTCCCCATCACCATTACTGATACCCCTCTCTCCCTTATCATCTATACTCACCGTCCCTCCACCCCATCACACCCAACCATGTCCCCATCATTATCTATAGCAAGCTCCCATCACCTGTACCATCATACCTCTTCCCCATCACCAGTATTGACACCCTCTCCCTTTATCGTCTATACTAACACCCATCCAAGCCCCATCATCATCTATAGATAGTTCCCATCACCTATTTTCATTGAATTAACACCTGTACTATCCACCTCTACCCCATCACCTTTACTGACCCCTCTCTCCCCATCACTCACTGTCTTTCAATCAACAAATTTCAACCTCCCCATCACCTCCAGGCCTGCAGACGAGCCCCATCACGCCCCATCGCTCTCCATCACTCCCTTAACCTAAAGCTCCATTGACCCTGCCCTTCCAAGTGACCTCGTGACCCTTGGGTGGCCTCTCCGTTACCCCTCCAGCCCTCAGGCGTCCACGAATCTAAGCTCGACCTGGGGCAAATTTAATTAGGGGGAAGGTTAAAGGGTCTCAGGTGGTGGTGGTGGTGGTGTTGGTGGTGAAAGAGGGGGTCACGGGGGCCTGTGTCTTAAGGGCGACGTAACTGTAAATTTTAAGTTTTTTTTTTTTTTATCCTTGTTTGTGTTTGTTTTGTTGTTGTTTGTGTTTGTTGTTTTTTTTTATTGTCTGTTTGGGCTTTTTTTTATCTTCTTTTGG
>NC_059304.1:16978485-16980985 GCF_017591435.1 Portunus trituberculatus
AGAGACACACACACAACACACTCAGTCACGTCTTGTTACCCTGACACACACACACACACACACACACACACACACACACACACACACACACACACACACACACACACAGCATTTTCTTCCCCCAGACAGTACTAAATCGCCCAACACGACTCGTATATAAATTTCGCAACGCCAGTAACAGTGGTTGTGTAAGTCTGAGGAATGTAGTAGTAGTAGTAGTAGTAGTAGTGGTGGTGGTGGTGGTGGTGGTGGTGGTGGTGGTGGTGGTGGTGGGTAAGCCAGTGTTATATTGGTGACCTACTGAACAAGAGGCTGAGGTTTGTATTCTAAAAGGCTCTGCTCTCTCACCTTCACTACTTTCCATGGGCTGCAATTGAAGTTACTCAAGTTTTTAAGGGTATTTTTATGGTTCTACTGACTCACTGGCAAAATTTCTGGATTATCACACGGGAAAACTATCTTCAAAACCCAGCTAGTCGTCTCTGTGGCCTTGGAAAATTGTCGTGGTGAGAGAGAGAGAGAGAGAGGCGTTTTTGAATCTTGGCATGACTTAGTTGTAGCTGATAAGGATATTACGATTTTATTTGTATGCATTAGAAAGTTTGGGTTATTTTTTACTTGGTGACCTGCTAGACTAGTTGTAAATGCAGGTAAGATGAGGTTCTGGAGGAGTGACAGCTAAGGATCACTCGAAAGCAATAAAGGAAAAAAGGAAGGATAGCATTCGAAACTAAAGGGAATCAAACCAACAGGAGATGATATGACAGGCAGGAGGAGTGACAGGCATTTATCAGAGAGAGATAAAGGAAGAAAAGCAAGGATAGAGTTCGAAGCTAAAGGGAATAAAACTAACGAAGCAGAAAAAAAGGGATAGACTAAAAAAAAAAAGCTAAAGGGAATAAAACCAAGGAAGGAGACAATATGTGGTTCAAGGATAGACAGAAAAAAAAACCAATAGAGAGAAAAAGGAAAGATAGAATACGAAGCTAAAGAAAACGAAACTAAGGATGTACAGAAAAAAAAAAAAGAGAGAATTTGAAACTAAAGGCAATAAAAACCACGAAAGGAGTGTTTGTGTACGGAGTCAACAGGAAGTAAAGGAAGTAGCACCATGGAGTGAATGGCAAGGAGCTGTAAGGCATCACGAGGGAGTGTTTAGAGAGAGGCAAATAAAGGAGCATCGAGAAGGAGTGAATTCGAAGGAGCAAAAAAGTGGCGAAGCAGTTAAATGGATGGCAAAAACCAGACCAAAGAAGCTCAAAGAAGTCGTGAGGTGTTGGTAGATTGCAGAGAAAATGTAACCCCTTCAGTACCATGACCGTGTTTACTATTTGGTGAGTTTATACAGCTTCAGAAACTTATGTGTGGGGATTAAAATAGTGAAGACTCTGGCCATTAATCTCCTGACCTTCATAGACCTTTCCTAATGTCAATGTAAAGGTCAAATCGTACACAAATCTCTAGGTAAAAGTGTGTTCCTGTATTGAAGGGGTTAAATATGTAAAGTGTAGGATTACTTATATGCAAGGAAGAAAGAAAGATTGAAAAAAAATATGAAAGAGGCAAAGAAAGAAGAGAAGGATAATGTCGATTTGTAAGTATAATAGTTGATAAGAGAGAGAGAGAGAGAGAGAGAGAGAGAGAGAGAGAGAGAGAGAGAGAGAGAGAGAGAGAGAGAGAGAGAGAGAGAGAGAGAGAGAGAGAGAGAGAGAGAGAGAGAGAGAGAGAGAGAGAGAGAGAGAGAAATGAAGGATAAGGCTACGGGAGACAGTTTGTAAGTAGAATAATAGATGACGATGACAATAAAAATAAAATAAATAAAAAAAAAACGACGACAACGACCATGAGGCAAGATAACAAGAGAAACTCCCTCCAGTGTACCGCAAATAAGCGACTTGAAGCGGTACAATCACGAAACGACTTGACATTTTCCCAGCATTACCCAGAGACACCAACACAGAGAAAGAGAGACAGACACACACACGAAACAAAAACAAACACAAAAACACAACACAGCACAACATAACACGTGGCCTCGTCATAAAAAGGTAACCACAAACGTACGAACCAACACTGAAGACAAGGAAGACAACCTGATCATCACTGCCTGTATTGCCAATCTCCTCTGTCTTACACTGTACCGTTGTAGTAATTGCTTCCTCTCCTCTCGCCCGTGATGTGTAGCTACAGGGAAGACCAATACACCGACAGACAAACAGACAAATTAACAGATAAACAGACCAATTAACTAACACAGAGGCAACACAGAGGCAGACTCCAAGTAACAAGGCAAGGCTGGCGGTGTTTATTCCTTATGAACTGATGAGGGATGAGTGCAGGAAAGCTGTCTACAAATGGAAAGGTGATGATGCTGATCAACACACACACACACACACACACACACACACACACACACACACACACACACACACACAAGTGGAAAGACATGACTGGTGGTACGCAAACCTTATGATAAAATGTTTAGAATCAATACCATTCA
>NC_059304.1:16985985-16990985 GCF_017591435.1 Portunus trituberculatus
TCTGTAAATCCATCTCCCGCGGTGACAATGGCTCATTCATCGCCAAAGACCGCAGGCAGCTCCACGCCCGCCCCGGAACAGCTGAGTGGCGAGACTGGATGCCGCTAAGTCTGGCCCCAGGGATTTACTGATGCTGGATTAAGTTGGTGCAGTATGCGTGGTGGTGGTGGTGGTGGTGGTGGTGGTGGTGGTGGTGGTGGTGGGGTGTATACAGGTAGGCCATGATGAGTAATGGTTCTCTGTCTCTCTCTGTCTCTGTCTCTGTCTCTCTGTATGTCTCTGTTTTCTCTCTCTCTCTCTCTCTCTCTCTCTCTCTCTCTCTCTCTCTCTCTCTCTCTATCTATCTATCTACTACCTATCTATTCTATTTATTAGCGTCACCACCTAGTCACTGTCTGTCTGTCTGTCTGTCTGTCTGTCTGTCTCTCTCTCTCTCTCTCTCTCTCTCTCTCTCTCTCTCTCTCTCTCTCTCTCTCTCTCTCTCTCGCCACCACCTCCACACACACACACACACACACACACACACACACACACACACACACACACACACACACACACACGTTTCTAGGTTACGATGACCCACACGCCTCTGCTTCCACCTCCACGTGACACCTGGAATTCCCACGCCTCCACCCACCGCCCTCCTCCTTTCTCCACCTCATCCACCTCCTTCAAGACCACCTCCTCCACTCATCTCCTCCACCTCCAATCTTCTTTCTCCATCTCCTCCTATCTTTTTCCATTATCTCCTTCACTTTGTCTTTTCTTAATTTACTCTTCTTTCTCCTTTTCTTTCTTTCTTTCTTTCTTTCTTTCTTTCTTCTTCTACAAGATGAGAAACCCACATCCCGTTTTCTTCACTTATCATCACTGCTCAGGTGTGGACGGGGTGGAGAGAGAGAGAGAGAGAGAGAGAGAGAGAGAGAGAGAGAGAGAGAGAGAGAGAGAGAGAGAGAGAGAGAGAGAGAGAGAGAGAGAGAGAGAGAGAGAGAGAGAGAGAGAGAATTATCTAATCTTGTGTGTCCATGTGACCTCTAAAAGCCAATTTCCAATTTCTCTTCACCTCACTATTGCCTCCTCCTCCTCCTCCTCCTCCTCCTCCTCCTCCTCCTCCTCCTCCTCCTCCTCCTTTCTCCTACTTCTTATTACTCTTCATCACAATAACCAGTGACATCACCACTCCTCTCACAACTGCTTTCTTCTTCTTCCCAACCAACATTACTCTAGCGATGAGAGAGAGAGAGAGAGAGAGAGAGAGAGAGAGAGAGAGAGAGAGAGAGAGAGAGAGAGAGAGAGAGAGAGAGAGAGAGAGAGAGAGAGAGAGAGAGAGAGATAGATAGATAGATAGATAGACAGATGGATAAACAAGTGGAATGATGGATGGATGACAGGACAGAGGGATCGACAATTGTTCAGTGAGCGAACCATTAATTAATCACTCTGTCAACCTTTTCATTTTGTCAAGTCAATTTTTTTTCTTGTCACCTTTCAGCACAATCATCTCCCGCTCTTCACACGCTTGTTATGTTCGTGCCGTTGTTTTTTGTTATTGTTTTTACTGCTTTTGTAGTTTAATGTTCCACTCGGCTACACAGTTCTCTAGCGGGGACTCAAATTAACGTTCCCTTTCTTTCTTTTTTTTTTTATTTAATTTATTTTTGTTTGTTTTAGTCTACAGAGCTTTAAATGTCAACAAAAAGTAATTACCAAGGCAAGGGAAAAGAAGTAAGTAAAGTCTGTTAGTATAAATAAGACAGATTATTATTATTATTATTATTATTATTATTATTATTATTATATATTTTTAGGAGAGAAGGCCAACCAGGGACAAAAAAAAATCATAGTATAGTAATTATATATAGTATGGGTATTTATATCTAAAAATCACCAACACCTTACAAAATACGAAACAAAATCAGGAAACATTAAAATATATAAAGATTAACCCCTTTTCAGCACTGTGGCATATTCTTATCTTAAGAGTCGTGTATGATTAGACCATTTGACTGACATTAATTAGGAAGGGTCTATGGAGGTCAGAAGGTTAAAGGCCACAGTCTTCACTATTTCAATCCCCCACATAAGTTTCTGAAGCTGCATAAAAAAATCACTAAATATTAACCAGAATGAATATGTAAACGCGTCATGGTACTCAAAGGGTTAAAGATTCATTGCCTCAGAGGAGATAAGATGCAACTGTATGGGATGTGTTGTTAAAAGAGATTTTTTTTTTTTTCAACCCGTTAGCAAAGAAAATTAGTCGCGAATCGTTAACTTAAAATGATCAAGTGGCGTCCATAAAATAATGCAGAGGACGTGGTATAGAGACAGGTAAGATAAATTTCAGTCTCCACGTCACTTTTTGTTCTTTTCTTCAAGGTTCCTCAGTAAAGTAAAGCAAAGTCACCAAATAGTCACCTGAATGAATATGGAAATGCTTCTTGGTAATTAAGGAGTTAAAAAAAAAATAGATAAACTAATGATAAGACAAAAAAGGCAATAATTACAATAAAAAACACTTAAATGGACGAAAAGATAAACAAATAAAAACAAATAAGAAAAATTGTAATAGAGAAAGAAAAAAAAGTATCAATAACTAGCAAAAAACGATAAAAATAGAGACAAAATACAGCACACACACACACACACACACACACACACACACACACACACACACACACACACACACACACACAGAAAGTAAGTGATGTCAGCGTTTCTCCATAATTCCTACTCTTCCATCTGTTCGACGAGAAGGAGGAGGAGGAGGAGGAGGAGGAGGAGGAGGACATAACGGTATAATGAGCTTAGCACTGATTATATGCATGGAAAATAAACCAATAGAGAGAGAGAGAGAGAGAGAGAGAGAGAGAGAGAGAGAGAGAGAGAGAGAGAGAGAGAGAGAGAGAGAGAGAGAGAGAGAGAGAGAGAGAGAGAGAGAGAATAACGGACACTTCTTAACCTTTAAAATTTAAATCAACAATAAACAAAGATAATAATAATAATAATAATAATAATAATAATAATAATAATAATAATAATAATAATTCAGATTAGAGAAAGTTTACATTTGAAGATTACGTAAACAAATAAAGATTAAGATTAACTCTCTCTCTCTCTCTCTCTCTCTCTCTCTCTCTCTCTCTCTCTCTCTCTCTCTCTCTCTCTCTGCCAACGACACGCAATTAATTGGTTAATTCGGCAGCCTGGGTTTAATTAGACAAGGCAGTGAGATTTGAATCTATAAGTGCCAGAGAGAGAGAGAGAGAGAGAGAGAGAGAGAGAGAGAGAGAGAGAGAGAGAGAGAGAGAGAGAGAGAGAGAGAGAGAGAGAGAGAGAGAGAGAGAGAGAGTGAGTGAGTGAGTGTGTGTGTGTGTGTGTGTGTGTGTGTGTGTGTGTGTGTGTGTGTGTGTGTGTGTGTGTGTGTGTGTGTGTGTGTGTGTGTGTGTGTGTGTGTGTGTGTGATTATATAGTGTTTCACATAATGGAATAAAGACAATGCAAGACTGTTTCGAGAAAGTTTTAAATTACCTCTCTCTCTCTCTCTCTCTCTCTCTCTCTCTCTCTCTCGTACGTAAGTGCCAGGAATTCAGTCTTGTTAAAGCTCAATTCTGTGGCGCACACGAACACACGCGCACACACACAATCGCGCGCGCGCGCATACACACACACACACACACACACACACACACACACACACACACACACACACACACACACACACACACACACACACACACACACCACTAACAAAAAAAAAATGTTTAATTGACTTTTCGAACTTCATCGCCGCCGCCGCCGCCGCCGCCGCCGCCGCCACCACCACCACCACCACCACCACCATGACCACCAGTAACAACAACAGCAACACCAGTACAACCACCAGTAACGCAAGCGAACTACAGTCACCATCACCACCAGAATCACCACCATCACCACCACCACCACCACCACCACCAGCATCACCACGTGGCCGGACGCTTGCAACAGTGGGAAGGAAAGTGAAGAGGGAAGGAAGGTGAGCAGGTAATGGTGTAGTGGTGTAGTGGTGTAGTGGTGTGGTGATGTAAGTGTGGTGTTGCGGAGTGGAGGTGGTGTGATGTTGAAGGGTAAAATGATGACAATGTGGTAATATTTTTGTTGTGGTTTGGTGTAGTTTGGTGTGGGTTGGTGTTGTAGTAGTGGTAGTAGTAGTAGTAGTAGTAGTAGTAGTAGTAGTAGTAGTAGTAGTAGTAGTAGTAGTAGTAGTAGTAGTTGTTGTTGTTGTTGTTGTTGTTGTTGTTGTTGTTGTTGTTGTTGTTGTAGCAGTAGCAGTAGCAGTAGCAGTAGCAGTAGCAGTAGCAGCAGCAGCAGCAGTAGTAGCAATAGCAGTAGCAGGCAGTAGCAGTAGTAGTAGCAGTAGTAGCAGTAGAATGAAATGAAAAGCAGATTAGAATAACAAATTTTGATATGCTTAAAAAAAAATATAATGACATAAGTGGCAGCAGTAATAGTAATGGTGGTAGTGATGGTGGTGGCGGCTCCCATGCAGGTCTGGCAAGGTAGCAGTGGTGGTGGTGGTGGTGGTGGCTGTAATGGTAGAAAGGGGGAGAGAGATTCGAACCCTGGGAGTCGGCATGCATGTATGGCTGACTGACCAGTATAACGAACATTGTACTCACTCCGCCCCCCCCTCATGTAAAGCCCCCCACCCCAACCCCCCCTTGCACAAAACAGCGAGTGTGGGGATGGGGGGAATGGCAGGGGGCGGAGCAGGGAGGGAGGGAGGGAGGGAGGGAGGGAGGGCAAGATTAAGGGCTTTGAGTGTAAGTAAGCAGGTAATTTGAAATGCAGGTAAGAATAGGTAACGCTGCATTCTCTCTCTCTCTCTCTCTCTCTCTCTCTCTCTCTCTCTCTCTCTCTCTCTCTCTCTCTCTACTATTGTTATTTTTCATTGTTTCTGTTTGCATTAGTATTTCCACCAAACATCTCATCTCTCTCTCTCTCTCTCTCTCTCTCTC
>NC_059304.1:17000985-17003485 GCF_017591435.1 Portunus trituberculatus
ACCACTAGAATCAACCAAACGACCCCAACAATAAGGCAGAGACACCGTGAACCTGCAACAAAAGGAGAGACAGAGGGAAGAGGCAACGAGAGGTCTTCCCTTCTACACGCTGGCCAGGCCTACAGAATGGAGAGCTGCAAAGGACGGGAAGAGACGAGAGGGGAGGGAAGGAGGGCAGGAGGAGAGGACGAAGGGGACGAAGAGAACGCTGGGAGTTAAGTAATAAGTACAGGAGGAGGAGGAGGAGGAGGAAAGGAGATGGTGGTGGTCTGGTGGGAGGGAGGGAGGAGAGAGAGAGAGAGAGAGAGAGAGAGAGAGAGAGAGAGAGAGAGAGAGAGAGAGAGAGAGAGAGAGAGAGAGAGAGAGAGAGAGAGAGAGAGAGAGAGAGATGTTAGTGGCGCAAGGAAAGAAATAAAAAAAATAGAAGAAAGGGAGGAAGAAAGACTAGAAAATGAAGGAGGAGGAGGAGGAGGAGGAGGAGGAGGAGGAGGAGGAGGAGGAGGAGGAGGAGGAGGAGGAGGAGGAGGAGGAGGTGAGTAGAGATGAAAAGGAAAACAAGAAGGAAGGAAAAAGGAAGGAACGAAAAAAAAAGAAAACAAAGAAGAAGAAGAAGAAGAAGAAAAGAAGAAGAAAAAAAAGAAGAAGAAGAAGAGGAAACAGATGAAGGAGGTTATGGGTAGAAAAGACAACTGCTGAAGAAAAAATAAGAAAAAAAGGTAGAAAAAAAAGGAAAGAGACGAAAAGAAAAAAAAAAAAAAAACAGTGACGATGGCAGTGGTGGTCATGGTGGTGGTGGTGGTGGTGGTGGTATATGGAGGCAAGGAAGAGATGGGAAGGGTAAGAAAGAATATGAATTGATGGGGCAGTGAGTGGCGGCGTGACGGAGAGGTGAAGGATGAGAGGCGCTAATGAAGATATAAGGCGGGTGGGATGGGACTGCGAGCTGGAAGAGTGGGAAGAGGGGACGAGGGAATGAGGGTATCAAAGAGGTGATGGGGTGATGGGTAAAGGAATGTGAAGGGATAAAAATATGGGAGGAAGAAGAGAAGAAACGAAGGGGCGAGGGTGTCAAAGGGGTGATGATGGAGGGGTGATGTGGGGGAAGATAAGGGAGGGGGGAAGGGGAACAGAAGGGGAAAAATGGACGGAATGAAGGAGAATGTAAGGAAAAGAGGTGTCAGCAGCAACACAGGAGAGGAAAATGGAAGAGGAAGAACACGGAAAGATAAATGGAAGGAATGAAGAACGAGGAATGAAAAAGGAAGGAGAGGCAAAGAAAGAAGTGTCTAGAGAAGAGAGGAGGAAGGGGAAAACAGAAGGGGAAATGGGAATAGAGCAAAGGGGAAAATGTCGAAGATATTTAGAAGGATAAAAAAGAAGAGAGATGAAGTGAGGAGAAAGCAGACTTAAGAGGAGACGAAGAAGAGGATGAAGAGGAGAGAGGATAAGGTTTACAGGAGGAAAAGAAACCTAGTCTAGACGAGGAGGAGGAGGAGGAGGAGGAGGAGGAGGAGGAGGAGGAGGAGGAGGAGGAGGAGGAGGAGGAGGAGAAAAAAAGGAAGGACAGGGAAGACAGAAGGACAGAGGGACAGGGGGAAATGAGGGGGGGGTTGTCTACAGGGGTGTCTACAGCTTGGCGAACAATTAACACCACTAGACGGTTGGTTAAAGGCCCAGACCACCACCACCACCACCACCACCACCACCACCATCGCCACCACCACCACCACCACCACCACCAGCACAATAGTCTGGCAGGAACAAAACAGCGGTGTTCGGACAAAGGCACCAGGAAAACAACGTAAGACAGCCCCCCCCTACCCCCCTCTTTCTCCTCCCCCTACCCCTCCTTCTGTCTCTCTCCCCCCCTCTCCCTCTCTCTTGCAGCTTCTCAACCCTATTTTTCTTTCCTCTATCTCTCTCTCTCTCTCTCTCTCTCTCTCTCTCTCTCTCTCTCTCTCTCTCTCTCTACTCTTCTTTCCCTATCCTCTATTAATCTACTTCATTTTCTCCTCTTCTTCCTCATTTCTCTTCCACATCTATTCTATCTATCTCCTCTTCCTCCTACCTCTTCCCCTTTCACTCCCTCCCACATCCTCCTCCTCCTCCTCCTCCTCCTCCCCTTCATTCCTTTCTATATCTCCCTCTCCCCAAATTCCTCTTCTCCCTCCCACCCTCGCCTCCCCTCTCTCATTCATCCGGGGGTTGTGAGAGGGATTGCGCTCTCTCTCTCTCTCTCTCTCTCTCTCTCTCTCTCTCTCTCTCTCTCTCTCTCTCTCTCTCTCTCTCTCAAATTGTCTCTCTCAAATTGTATCATGAAGACATTGATTAAATTCTCATCTCCTGTACCTATTCTTCTTCTTCTTCTTCTTCTTCTTCTTCTTCTTCCTCCTCCTCCTTCTTATTCTCGTTCAATCCGTCTTCTCTTCAACACTTTATCACCTTCTTCCTTACTCTCTCATCATTTACCACCACCACCACCACCTCCTCCACCACCTCC
>NC_059304.1:17005985-17008485 GCF_017591435.1 Portunus trituberculatus
GAGAGAGAGAGAGAGAGAGAGAGAGAGAGAGAGAGAGAATGGAAGAGACAGGAAGAATAAGAGATAGAAAGGAGAATAATAAATATAAGGGCAAACAAAGGGAGGAGAGAGAGAAAAAGAAGAAAAGAGGGAAAATAAAGATGGAAGAACACACGAAGTAATAAAGATAGGAATGGAAGAGACACGGATAAAGACAAGGAGGAGGAGGAGGAGGAGGAGGAGGAGGAGGAGGAGGAGGAGGAGGAGGAGGAGAAGAGAATGCATTAATGAGAGTATGCGTGAGGAGGAGGAGTGGCAAGCAGGAAGGAAGAAGGGAAGGAAGAAAGGAAGAGCAGTGGAAAGGTCATGTGGAGAGGAGAAAGGGCGAGGAGGAGGAGGAGGAGGAGGAGGAGGAGGAGGAGGAGGAGGAGGAGGAGGAGGAGGAGGAGGAGGAGGAGGAGGAGGAGGATAATGATCATGAGATGACTAGTTGGTCTTTTCTTCATGGTAGTTACTGTGTTATTTGAAGACCGCGCCCTTGTGTGTGTCTTCCTCCTGTGTGTGTGTGTGTGTGTGTGTGTGTGTGTGTGTGTCTCCACGCATGCATGTTACATTAACTTACATGACCTGAAAACACGCTACACACACACACACACACACACACACACACACACACACACACACACACACACACACACACAGCTGTGGCCGCACCAGCTGCTGCTTCCTGTGTCGTCACCACAGCAACAATCTGGCCCTTGTGGGAAGACTGCCCCTCCTCACGCCCACGCCGCCCATCCTCCCGCCCACCAAGCCTCTACTCACCCTGCCATACCACCATTCAGTGACCCTCCTCCTCTTGCTCCTCCCGCTTCTCCCGCCCACGCTCCAATCCTCCCGCCCACCTCTAAATTACTCCTTCCTTATAATTGAATGATCCTCCTCCTCCTCCTCCTCCTCCTCCTCCTCCTCCTCCTCCTCCTCCTCCTCCTCCTCCTCCTCCTCCTCCTCCTCCTCCTCCTCCTCCTCCTCCTCCTCCTCCTCCTCCTCCTTCTCTCCCGTTCTTAATAATCCACCTCGCCAGCACACGCGCCCTCTTCCCGCCTTACGTAACGTGTATTCCTAAGACGCAATGATGTAAGGTTAGGTAAGGTTAGGTTAGGTAAGGTAAGGTAAGGTAAGGTAAGGTAAGGTTAGGTTAGGTCAGGTGAGGTTAGGTGAGGTTAGGTTAGGTTAGGTTAGGTTAGGTGAGGTGAGGTGAGGTTAGGTTAGGTTAGGTTAGGTGAGGTGAGGTGAGGTGAGGTTATGTTAGGTTAGGTTAGGTGAGGTGAGGTGAAGTTAGGTTAGGTTAGGTGAGGTGAGGTTAGGTTAGGTTAGGTTAGGTGAGGTGAGGTGAGGTTAGGTTAGGTTAGGTTAGGTGAGGTTAGGTGAGGTTAGGTTAGGTTAGGTGAGGTGAGGTGAAGTTAGATGAGGTGAGATGACTTTAATTAGGTTATTTTGTCATGTTATCAGGTTGTTAGCTAGGATTAGGTTAGGTTAGGTTAGGTTAGGTTAAGTGAGATGAGGTGTAAGTGAGGTAAAGTGAAGTTAGGTGAGGCTGAATGAAATAGCAATTACATCCAAACCCATTCCATAAAACACCTAGCACCGAAAATTGGCAATGTGTTTTGGAGGTTCATAATTATTCTTCCTCTCACCTGTCATATCCATCCCTCTCCCTGTGATCATATCTCTACCAACTCCCCTTACCTCTCTCTCACTATCACTGTGTCCCCTTCCCTTCCTCCCCCTTCCCTAACATACATTCTATCATATCCCCATTCCTGATTACATCTCTCCTCCACACTCCCCCTCACATACATTCAAGTTAGTTATCGTCTCTTTCATCACAATACGTCGCCTCTCTTCCTATACACACATAATTTACAGATCCTTTTCCCTTACACAGATACATACACACAATCTGTCTTCTATCACACACACACACACACACACACACTATCATGAACCACCCCTCCTACTGATTACATCTCCCTCTCTGTTCTACCCCTCCTACACACACACACACACACACACACACATAGCCACGTCATGTAAAAGATAAAAAAAAAACAAGGAAAAAAGGAGGAAAGGAAAAAAAATGAGTAATGAACACAACAATAGTTCATAGATCAAAATTTACTGAGAGGAAAACTAGATAGAAAATATAAACACCCATACTTTCATATACAGACAAATTAGAAACGCTTTATCTCTCTCTCTCTCTCTCTCTCTCTCTCTCTCTCTCACTACGACTATTTTAATGAGGCACAGAGGTGACTGATCCTGTTAATAATGTAAGAGAAACGTAAAACAATCAAACAAAACAAAACTCTTAAAAACCTCCATCATTTCAATAAGATATAGAGGGAAAGAAAACTAGGATTGAGAAGCTGAGAGAGAGGGAGAGAGAGAGAGAGAGAGAGAGAGAGAGAGAGAGAGAGAGAGAGAGAGAGAGAGAGAGAGAGAGAGAGAGAGAGAG